>NC_090390.1:49894044-50202437 GCF_036365525.1 Heterodontus francisci
ATCTAAATACTTCTTAAATTTTGTGAGGGTTCCTGCCTCTACCACCCCTTCAGGCAGTGTGTTCCAGATTCCAACCACCCTCTGGGTGGTGACCAGAACTGTACACAGTACTCCAGCTATGGCCTAACTAGCATTTTATACAGCTCCATCATAACCTCCCTGCTCGTATATGCTATGCCTTGGCTAATAAAGGCAAGTATCCCATATGCGTTCCTAACCACCTTATCTACCTGTGCTGCTGCCTTCAGTGATCCATGGACAAGTACACCAAGGTCCCTTTGACCCTCTGTACTTCCTAGGGTCCTACCATCCATTGTATATTCCCTTGCCTTGTCAGTCCTCCCAAAATGCATCACCTCACACTTCTCAGGATTAAATTCCATTTGTCACTGCTCCGCCCATCTTACCAGCCCATCTATATCATTCTGTAATCTAAGGCTTTCCTCCTCACTATTTAGGACACCACCAATTTTTGTGTCATCTGCGAACTTCCGGGTCATACCTCCTATATTCATGTCTAAATCATTAAAGTACACTACAAACGGCAAGGGCCCCAGCACGATCCCTTCGGTACACCACTGTTCACAGGCTTCCACTCGTAAAAACAATCCTCTACCATCACCCTCTGCCTCCTGCCATTAAGCTAATTTTGAATCCAATTTGCCAAATTTCCCTGAATCCCATGGGCTCTTACCTTCTTAACCAATCTCCCATATGGGACCTTATCAAAAGCCTTACTGAAGTCAATGTAGACTACATTAACTGCTTTACCCTCATCCACACAACTAATCAACTCCTCGAAAAAAGCAATCAAGTTTGTTCGACACGATCTCCCCCTGACAAAGCCAAGTTGACCATCCCTGATTAATCCCTGCCTCTCCAAGTGGAGATTAATCTTGTGCCTCAAAATTTTTTCCAATAGTTTCCCTACCTCTGGTGTTAGACTCACTGGCCTGTAATTATCTGGTTTATCCCTGCTCCCCTTCTTGAATAATGGTACCACATTCGCTGTCCTCCAGTCCTCTGGCACCTCTCCTGTGGCCAGAGAGGATTTGAAAATTTGTGTGAGAGCCCCTGCTCTCTCCTCACATAACAGCCTGGGATACATCTCATCTGGGCCTAGGGATTTATCCACTTTCAAGCCCGCTAAAACAGCTAATACTTACTCCCTTTCAATGCTAATTTGTTCAAGTATATCACAATCCCCTCCCTGATCTCGACACCTACATCGTCCTTCTCCATAGTGAACACAAATGAAAAGTAATCATTTAAAACCTCACCTATGTCCTCCGGCTCCACACACAGATTGCTACTTTGGTCCCTAATGGGCCCCACTCTTTCCCTCGGTTATCCTCTTTCCCTTAATATACTTATAAAACGCCTTGGGATTTTCCTTTATCTTGCCCGCCAGTGTTTTTTCATGTCCCCTCTTTGCTCTCCCAATTACTTTTTATGTGCCCCCTCCACACTTTCGATACTCCTCTAGGGCCTCTGCTGTTTTCAGCACTCTGAATCTGCCATAAGCCTTTTTTTTCCTTATCCAATCCTCTATATCCCTTGATATCCAGGGTTCCCTGGTCTTGTTGGTCCTACCCTTCACCTTTACAGGAACATGTTGGCCCTGAACTCTCACTATTTCCTTTTTGAATGACTCCCACTGGTCTGATGTAGACTTTCCTACAAGTAGCTGCTCCCAGTCCACTTTGGCCAGATCCTGTTTTATCATATTGAGTTCGGCCTTCCCCCAATTCAGTACTTTTATTTCCGGTCCCTCTTTGTCTTTTTCCATAACTACCTTAAATCTTACAGAGTTATGGTCACTATCTCCGAAATGCTTACCCACTGACACTTCTACCACTTGTCTAGCTTCATTCCCTAGGATTAGGTCCAGTACTGCCCCTTCTCTTGTAGGACTTTCTACCTGCTGTCTCAAAAAGCTCTCCTGTATGCACTTTAATAATTCCTCCCTGTTTAAGCCTTTTGCACTAAGACTTCTTTCTTCTTTGGCCTCCTTGTCTCGAGAGACAATGGGTAAGTGCCTGGAGGTGGTCAATAGTTTGTGAAGCAGCGCCTGGAGTGGCTATAAAGGCCAATTCTAGAGTGACAGACTCTTTCACAGGCGCTGCAGATAAAATTGGTTATCAGGGCTGTTACACAGTTGGCTGTCCCCTTGTGCTTCTGTCTTTTTTCCTGCCAACAGCTAAGTCTCTTCGACTCACCACTCTTTAGCCCCACCTTTATGGCTGTCCGCCAGCTCTGGCGATCACTGGCAACTGACTCCTACGACTTGTGATCAATGTCACAGGACTTCATGTCGCGTTTGCAGACGTCTTTAAAGCGGAGACATGGACAGCCGGTGGGTCTGATACCAGTGACGAGCTCGCTGTACAATGTGTCCTTGGGGATCCTGCCATCTTTTATGCGGCTCACATGGCCAAGCCATCTCAAGCGCCGCTGGCTCAGTAGGGTGTAAATGCTGGGGATGTTGGCCACCTCGAGGACTTCTGCGTTGGAGATATGGTCCTGCCACCTGATGCCAAGGATTCTCCGGAGGCAACGAAGATGGAATGAATTAAGAGGTCGCTCTAGCCAGTGGAAAAGCCCCTTGGAAGGACGGCATTACCCCTGAAATAATCAAGATTGCCAAGCCTGCTATACTCTCAGCACTCCATGAACTGCTTTGCCTGTGCTGGGATGAGGGAGCATTACCACAGGGCCTGCGCAATGCCAGTATCATCACCCTCTATAAGAACAAGGGTGACCCCGCTGACTGCAACAACTACCGTGGAATCTCCCTGCTCAGCATAATGGGGAAAGTCTTTGCTTGAGTCATTTTAAACAGGCTCCAGAAGCTGGCTGAGCATGTCTACCCTGAGGCACAGTATGGCTTTCGAGAAGAGAGATCCACCATTGACATGCTGTTCTCCCTTCGCCAGCTACAGGAGAAATGCCGCGAACAACAGATGCCCCTCTACATTGTTTTCATTGATCTCACCAAAGCCTTTGACCTCGTCAGCAGACGTGGTCTCTTCAGACCACTAGCAAAGATCGGATGTCCACCAAAGCTACTAAGTATCATCATCTCATTCCATGACAATATGAAAGGCACAATTCAGCATAGCAGTGCCTCATCAGACCCCTTTCCTATCCTGAGTGGCGTGAAACAGGGCTGTGTTCTCGCACCTGCACTGTTTGGGATCTTCTTTTCCCTGCTGCTCTCTCATGTGTTCAAGTCTTCAGAAGAAGAAATTTTCCTCCACACAAGATCAGATGGCAGGTTGTGCAACCTTGTCCGTCTAAGATCGAAGACCAAAGTACGGAAGGTCCTCATCAGGGAACTCCTCTTTGCTGATGATGCTGCATTAACATCCCACACAGAAGAGTGTCTACAGAGACTCATCGACAGGATTGCGGCTGCTTGCAATGAATTTGGCCTAATCATCAGCCTCAAGAAAGCGAACATCATGGGACAGGACGTCAGAAATGCTCCATCCACCAATATCGGCGACCACGCTTTGGAAGTAGTTCAAGAGTTCACCTCCCTAGGCTCAACTATCACCAGTAACCTGTCTCTCGATGCAGAAATCAACAAGCGCATGGGAAAGGCGTCTGCTGCTATGTCTAGACTGGCCAAGAGAGTGTGGGAAAATGGCGCACTGACACGGAACACAAAAGTCCAAGTGTATCAAGCCTGTGTCCTCAGTACCTTGCTCTAGGCAGCAAGGCCTGGACAACGTATGTCACTAAGACTATCCTGGTGGATATTGGGGAAGTTGAATTCCCCAACTATTATTACCCTATTATTTTTACACCTCTCTGAGATTTGCCTACATATCTGCTCCTCTATCTCTCCCTGACTGTTTGGAGGCCTTGATACACTCCCAGCCAATTGATTGCCTCATTTTTGTTTTTAGGTTCTATCCATATGGCCTCATTTGCGGAACCTTCTAAGATATCATCCCTCCTTACTACAGTAATTGACTCCTTGATCAACAGTGCATTGCCACCTCCTCTTTTACACCCTCCCCTGTCACGCCTGAAGATTCAATACTCTGGAATATTGAGCTGCCAGTCCTGCCTTCCCTCAACCGTGTCTCTCTGTGATAGCAATAATATCATATTTCCATGTGTTAATCAACGCCCTCAATTGTGAAGATGACCTTTTCATTACTCAAGGCATAGATGAAGAGAAGGCTACATATGAAGAAGTTAGTAAGACACTCAAGACTTACTTTCATGTAAGGAAAAATGTCATTGTGCCAAATTTAATAAACATACCCAGCTGAAAGGGGAAAGCATTGATTCATTTATCAATGACTTGTACAAACTCGTGGAGGATTGCGAATACGGCAGCTTAAAGGAAGAGCTGATTAGAGACACGATTGAAGTCTGTGTACTGGACGATGCCCTTTCAGATCATCTACAGTCAAGGGATGATCTCAATTAACAAAAGCGATTCAACTGAGCAGACCAGCAGAGGTTAGAAGGTTTAACCAAACCATTCTTCGAGGAGACAGGGAGAGTCTGATCTCGAGAGTAGCAGACTCCATTGAATTCATTCAGAAAATGAAAGGGAAAAATGGCAGTAAAAGACAAGAAAGGTGGGAAGAGTATGCAGAGGTAGCAGCAACCAATTGCAGTAGGTGTGGCCGATAAAGGCATAAGAGGGAAAACTGCCCAGCCAAAGAGGTGGAGTGTTTTTCATGCAAAAAGAAGTGGGCTGGATGTTATAAACCCGCCACCAAAATCAGCGGGCCGCACACCAAAGAGCTGCCACGATTCCAAGCAAGGTGACTTATTTAAATAGCCAGGGCGGGCCCCACCTCCCCCCAACCCCAATCATGTGGGAGGAGTGGGCTGTCCGTCCCCGGCAATGGTGTCAGCTGCCTATGCACAGGCACTGATGCCATTTTTAAAGGGCTGTTAGCCCTACCTGAAAATTTAAATATTTAAAGGGAAATGGAATTTAAATAAATAAATACATTTCTTTTGCCCCTCTCCTACCACCTATAACAATTAAATTAATTATTTTCCCTCCCCCCCCACATCTTTACCATCTGACCTCTGTCACAAACTGCACAAACTTTCAACTTCAACCCTTCCCACCATCCCCTACACCCATGCACTAATTTGACCCCGTTTCCCCCAACCCCCCACACTGAGAAACTTACCACCCCCCCCCCCCCGACCCCCACCCACCAGTATTGCGCCTGGTTTCCCAGGATGAGGATCCGAAGGCATGGGAGTGCCGGCTGCCGGGCCAAAGATGGCCGCAGGAAATCAGGAGTAATGGTAAGTACATGCAAATCTATTAATTTACTTTATTTGCATATGGTGATTGTGCTCCTGGTGTCGCGGTCCAAGTGGGCCTCATCTGGGGCCATCTTCAGGTTCCACCCCCCGCTACGGATCCCGATTTCGAGAGCTCCTTCAACTCCAGCTCAGAATGTCACAGTAACGAACCAGCGCTGCATATAACTAAAGGAAAATCCTGAGAGAACAAAAAAGTTAATGTAGTACATGATGTAGAAAGTGTGGAAATACCTTTTTTAGGGGAAATCCAGGCAACAAGTGAGAATTGTTGGATGGCAGAAATTCTTGTGGAAGGCAATAAGACTAATTTTAAACTGGACACAGGAGCAGCAGTTTCAGCATTATCAGACACAGAACCGCGGCTGAAAAAGAAAACTCTCAAACCAACAGGTAAAATATTATATGGGCCTGGAGGCATCGAGTTGAAGGTAATGGAAAAGTTCAAACCACCAGGGAAAGGAGATTTCTGAGACCTTTTGTGTAATTAAAAATCAATGTTGTTCACTCCCAGGTAGGGAGGCTTGCAAAGACTTACAACTTATATATGGAGTGGAAAAACTTGAATGTAAGGAAGACCAGCCTAGAAATTTTTGAAATTATTTAGAGGACTGGGGACGTTAAAAATGGCATTCCATAAAACACTAAGGAAGGAAGTAGAGTCAGTGTGTTTTTTTACACCTAGGAAAGTTCCGCATCTACTTCTAGAAAAAGTAAAAAAGGAAATTGAATTAATGACAAAACAAAGAGCCAATTCACCTCTAACAAAACCTACAGGATGGTGCTCAGAAACCTAACAGTTGAATTAGAATTTGTGTTGACCTCACACAACTGAATAAGGCAGTGGAAAGAGAAATACATCCAATGTCATCAGCAGATGAGAGTTTGACAAAACCTCAGAGGAGCTCAATCTTTACCAAATTGGATGCAAACAGTGGAATTTTGGCAATTACCCTTAGATGAGGAATCTAAGTTTTGAACAATATTTTTAACACCATTTGGAAGATTCTGTTTAAACACATTACCATTTGAAATAGCATCAGCACCTGAGATCTTTCAAAGGAAAATGTTGAGGATTCTTGGATGGAATTATGTGCCATATGGATGATGTCCTAATCCATGGAGCCAATCAAAAAGAACACAATGCTAGAGTGAGAGCAGTACTATGGAGATTGGAAGAAGCAGGTCTCTCACTGAATGAAGAATGTGTTTTTCGCAGCCAAGGGTAAAGTTCCTTGGACATATAATAGATGGGTCCAGTATTAGAGCAGATAAAAGACAAAAGTAATAAGGGAGTTCTCAGAGCCTAAAAATGTGACAGAGCTTTAGAGGTTTATGGGAATCGTGAATCAAGTGGGAAAATTTCTACCCAATTTAGCCATGATCAATGAGCCATTACAACAGTTGTTGAAAAACGACAATGTTTGTTGTTGGAAAGAAGCCCAGCAAGAATTGTTGGAGAAAATCAAAGGAATGTTCATATCATTGGAGATGTTAGCCCATTACGACCTAGAGCTATTCACCATCATAGCTGCAGATGCATCATCTACGGGATTGGAAGCAGTCCTATTTCAAGTGCAGAGAGATGGGAGACACAGACCTGTATATTTTGCTTCTCATTCATTAACAAAAATGGAGCAGAGATATGCAGTAATAGAAAAGGAAGCTTTGGCAGTATCTTGGGCATGTGAAAATTTTTCAGATTACGTCCTAGGACTTCAATTCACAATCGAAACAGATCATAAACTATTGGTTGCTCTATGAAACTCAAAGGAACTTGCGAAATTACCTTCAAGAGTACAGAGGTTTAGGTTAAGATTGATGAGATTTGATGCAAAAACTGAATACGTTGCAGAATAACAACAGACGCTTTATCACATATTTCAACAGCGAGACCAGAAAAAGGAGATATTTTGCTTCTTGATGAAGTCGAAGTTTTTGCTTTACAACAACTTTACCTGCTACAGCTCAGAAACTGAGTGAAATCAGGAATGTGCAGAAGTAGGTGTGAAGATCAGGGAATATTGCTTGAATGAATGGCCAGGTACATAGCACATAACCCCGTTCGAAGACAGTATGATGAACAGAGGAGTCATCTAAGCATAGTTGATGATTAACTGATCTACGATGCGAGATTAGTTATCCCTAGACTCTTGAGATAAGACATCTTGGAGAGACTACATGAAGGTTATCTGGGTGTTACAAAGTGTAGAGCCAGGGTGAAACATTCAGTATGGTGGCCTGGTATATCGAAAGAAATTGAAGAAATAGCGAGATGCATCACATGTGCTATCAATCATCAGGAGACGAAAGAATCACTCATGTCATCTTCTTTTCCATCTAGAGCATAGGAGCGTCTAGGTATGAATCTTTTTGAACATAAGTGTAAAATGTTCCTAATAGTTGTTGATTATTATTCAACAAGGATTGAAGTTAAACAACTACAAGGCCAAAGTTCAAAAGCTGTAATCACATCCTAGAGAGAAATTTTTGCTACGCATGGAATTCCAGATATTGTGATATCTGACAATTGGCTGCAATTTGCGAATGAATGCTTCAGAGAGTCCACAGCAGTATATGGATTTGTCCATATCACTAGTTTTCCAAGATACCTTCAGGCTAATGGTGAAACAGAGAGAGATGTAAGGACTGTGAAGGCATTGTTGAAAAAAATGAAGATGTTGAATTAGCAGTTCTAAGTTATTCTAAGATATTGATCGACACCACGTCAGAATGGTTTAGCCCCATGCAAATTATTAATGGGAAGTAGGTTGAAAACCCAACTTCCTACACTCACAAGTCACAATTACGTGTGGAAGACTTGGAAAAAGTGAGGGGGAGAGAGAGGATACAGATTGGTTAAATCAATCAGAAAATTATGACAGATGTCATAGAACAAGAAACTTATCAGACATCCAACCAGGAGAATCTGCTTGGGTTTGAGACCAAAATCGGTATGGAGAAGTGTACCATCGCGGATATGGTACATTGTGCAAACTGACTAAGGGATGATAAGAAGATACACAAGGTCATTGGTGGTGATGTCAAAGAAGCAACAAATACAGGAAAACCAATCATCTCAAAGGTTTGATGAACCGGTGATGTTGCAATCATCCATCAACCCGGAGGACAACCCGATGAATAACCTGAGTCATCCAGTTCTACTCACACACTGCAGAGTCAGAAGGAGGAACTAGAAGACGCAAAACCTCAAACACCTTTGAAAGAAAGAAGAACGTGTTGTGGCAAACTTGTAATAGCGTCACAGCGATTATCAATCTGAAAAGAGAGGTCAGAGACTTGGGGGAGAGGTAGCATAATGTGATATAGTGACATTAGATTGTTACTGGCCAGATTATGTAAATAGACTGCGTGCATCATCACAGGAGATGATGTAATGTAATCTGTACAGAACCTCGTGGAGAGTTGCAGTGGAAACCTTAGATGCAAGACGTGTTCAGTTAACTACCGTTATTTCAATCATCAGACTCATATATTCTGTACCATGCCTTAATAGTTATCAGAATATTACACTTGTCTGCACTGGCTTCTTTTCCAATTGCAGAGCAGAAATGTCACTGTATCTTGGGTAGCCTTTAAGCTGTATCTCTAGAGTGGCAATTATTTGTTGTAGCTCAACCACAGCTGGTGTGCTACCTGCTTCTCGAGGTTACATCGCAATCACATCTTCTTTGTGCTTGCAGTGCATCTTGGCTACTTTTGTTTAGTTTCATGTAACTGAGCGAGTAGCCCCTTGTTCTGGGCTGAGATATTGCACCTTCTTGCATAGGTTATCCCACTCCATCTCAATCGTCAGATCAATCTCCAGCTGAACCCTGTGCTGTCCAGTTGGTTGCTCGGATTGTCTGGAGTTTGAGTGTGTAGCCCAGCTCCTGTGGTGCCTGCTCATGCTGATCACGGACTGTCTGTGGTTGTCTTTGTGGTCCGCTTGCCGCGCCACTACCATATTGATGAATTGTTGCCAATGTCAGATCTCTGCGTGCCAGGAGGCTTGCGACTGATGGACCTGTGGTGTCCACGACGTAGAACATTTGGGGTGACCACAGTGAGTTGCCATTTGCACATGAGCATAATGCATAATGGATCCCAAGGACAGAATCGCTGTGCCATTTTAGCCAGTGAACTCGGCGGTGGTCAGTGAAACCATAGTTTGCCATTGCCGCAGATACACATTCTTCAGGATGCTGAGTGGTAGAATGTTGGCGCTCGTACCCATGTCAATTTTGGACCAGAGTGTGTGTTTACCAGGCTTTTGCGGGTAAATAACCTAGATTGTGGCAAAGGCTTCTGAGGATCTAACCATGTCGATGCACTCTGTGAGGTTAACCGTGTGAAATGCCTGCGCAATTTGTGTGTCAGTGTCTTGGGTTATACTCATTTTCTAACCTTTCGGCCTGACTGGTCATCTTGTGTACTTTCTGCTTTTAGTATTTGGACTATCTCCTCCATCTGTTGGGATGTCGTCCTTGTCGTGAATTTGACTGTGGCTTGGCTTGCTGTGCCTTGGGTTTCTTGCACTGGTGCTTCCAGTGCCCTCTGTTGCCAGATGCTTTACAGATATCGTGAACGCCAGACAGTTTCTTGGCAAATGTACAAGGCCACATTGTGTACATGGCTTGCCATGTTTGGTAGTGCTGGCCACTGTGCCAATAGTAAATGTGGTGCATGGGGCTTGAAAGCTCTGCCCACCCTTACAGATGGCTTCGAATATCCGTCCACTTTTAAGCAAGGCATCTAAATTGTAGGCTTTGTGTTTGTCAAGGTCTATTTGTAATCTTTTAATGGGGATGAAAGCTATCACAAGCTCTGTGATCCTCTTGGCTCGATTAGCTTCAGAAAAATCAGTCACACCCCTTGTCTCTACATCTGCTCACAAATAGGTCAATCGCCACCTGTGGCAGCTGCCGGAACGACAAACTCAAGCTGGTGTATCCTGAAATTGATATTTACTCTCAGCTGGTCTTCCAATGTGGACCATATTTTTTCTGGGTCTTTTAAGTCATCCTCTGAAAGACCTGATGTATTTAAGCAGTGCATGTCTTCATTTCCAATGGCAATTTTGACTTTGACTGCTTGCCTCTCTGGCTCAGAAATGGCCAATTCAAGAAAACACACTTCCATTCGCTGTTTGAACAGTTTAAATTCAGTTAGAAGGTCTGCTGCCTGCCAGTCCAGGGATGCAAATGTAGTTGCGATTTTCTGTTGAGCACGATCAGTGACAGGAATAAGAATTTAAATTTGGACCGTCTTTAGGGGGTTAAGCTCTGTGATGACTGTCTGGCCCTTTAACTTGTAGTACAGGCTTTCTTTGCAGCTGTAAAAATATTGCCTTATTACTTTCACTGCAGTTGTGTGCTGCTTGTCCTTTTTTTATATTGTATGCTTTTAGGTTCCAGTAGCTGTGTAAACACAGAGAAAAAAGCCTGCCTTTTTTAAAACAATGTCTCTGCCTGCAATACCACTAGTTGCCACAGCCTAGTGGAGCAGTAGAGACCAAGCAGGTTGAGCGTGGACCGGCTCCAGCTCCGCACGCTCTTGCTAGTCCCCACCCATGAAGGGTAATGATGTGATGTCTGAGGCCCCAGCCACAAAGGGCGATTTCTGAAATTAGAAAAAATGGAACTCTCTCCCAGGCCATGTGCAGCATTAGGCTCCATCTACGACAGGTTTTGGTGTGAGAAAGAAAAGGTTGGCTGGCTCCTGGACTGCGCACTATGCTTAAGACTGGCCCACGAGAAATGGTTTGGGCGCGAGAAGAAAACAAAGACAGCCCTGTAATGGTGATGGGAAGAGAGAGTTAATAATATAAAAACAAGAAATGCTAGAAATACTCAGCAGGTCTGACAGCATCTGTGGAGAGAGAAGCAGAGTTAACGTTTCAGGTCAGTGATCCTTCATCAGTACTGATCTGAAACGTTAACTCGGCTTCTCTCTCCACAGATGCTGCCAGACCAGCTGAGTATTTCCAGCATTTCTTGTTTTTATTTCAGATTTCCAGCATCTGCAGTATTTTGCTTTTATGTGAGGGTTAGTGATAGTTTTTTTTCTTCTTTTAAGCTCTCCTAATTGGTTAGAAGGTCAGTAATGGGGCTGAAGTTTCTTTTTTATTTTATTTTCTCGTTGTGGCTTACCTGATACCTTAAAACAGCTGTGAAGATGTCCTGGCCTTCTCGCTGCTTGTGGGTTTATGTGCACGGATGATTCTGCCTGGCCGAGTTGTGTCAGATCAATCGCCTACCCTGACCTCCAGATCCTTTCAGCAAAAATGGTTCTCCCGCTCAGCGCACACCTCTCAAAGTGGACTTTTACCAGATTGTTTCTGCTGCAAACTGTAATTGCAGCTTAATTTGGACTCCCATTCAAAATAATGCTGTCGCTCTCAACTCCGAGGATGTGGACCTGCCGTGTGATGGATGCCAGCAAAGACGCAGGCTTCCACGCTGCTGCAATGAGCGCTGACAAACTTGGTGAACTTTGTCAAGAAAACATGCTATGACAAAGGGGGATTTTTTGATTCATCGAGTGGAAACCTACATTAAACTTTTAATGAAACAGAAAGAAATGGAATTCTACAGTTAAATTTTTTTTAAAAGCTGGCAGCCAAGATGGCCACTGCAGTTTGCATTTGAACATCTTGCACATTTCAAGGTCTCAAAGAAGAGACACATGTCTGATGAGCCTGTACCCAAGACAATGGCTTGTTCTGTTGAGTGACCCACAGGAGATTGCATTCATTAGCACGACACTTGAAGCCATCGTGGCACATTAACCTTGAAAGGGCCAACACTTCCAGGTGTAAATGTTAACATCCTGAGGTCTAAGGGACTGAAATTCCTAATCTTGAATCTCATTAGAAGGTTCCAGACAGTACACTGAGGCAGTCATGTGACCATCTGTCCATCTCCGTGAAAGCTGGGAGTTTTCCCTTGGAGAAAGCAGACAAGCCAGTGACTGATTTTAGGCAGAAGCCAGAAGACCTCTCTTTCTCTCTCCGGAAGGCCTGGTGGCAGCATGCGAAGCCGAGCTGCTGGTTGCTGGATCCAAGACAAAGACACCAGGTGAAGAAAGCCACCTACAATTCTGCCTACAAGAAAAGCCTGAACCAGGTGGGCCAGTGACAAACTGCACATTTACCAGCCAAAGACTTTAGGAACACAATTTCAGTTGGAAGTCAACAAAATCATCCAACTCCACAGACTGTGTATTAATTTTTATTTGTTCTGGACTCTAATCCAAACACAAATCTTCTACTCATCACGCTGTCATTTTTTTTTGTGTGATTCTCGTGTGAGTGTGTGTGTGAGTGTGTAGCATCATTTTACTATTTTATTTAGATTGGGTTTTGATTGTTAAGTATAGTAAACTCATCTCTTTCTTGTTTAAACTCAAGAAAACCTGTCCAATGGGTTCTTTTACGATCACAACAAAGGCAAAAGGTAAAACACTCACTGAAGCGGTAAGCACATCCACTGTTTTAAAAGGAATAAACCCTGTTGCGGTCAACAAAGAGGAAGAACAAGAGGGGAGCCTGTGACCCCTCCTTACCTGATCTTAACAGCTTGTAAACCTTCACTCCATAGCTTCTGTAATAGGCAGATTGGCTCAGCTCTCCAGGCTTTGTAGAAACCTGAAGTATCTTCAATATCCACCAGCTCCCACCATGTTTTACGCAATTCACACGGACACAATCAGTGAATCTATAAGGTTGGATCTTTTATTGAAGATACAAACATCCACAGCAATACTGGGAAGGTTCTAGCTTAGTGGTTACATGGCTGACTGCTTGCAGTGAGTGCCTGCAGTGAGTGAGTGCCGGTCAAATGGGTCCATGCATCATATCCTGTTTAGGTGCTGGACAGCCATTTAGGATACCCCATTTAAAGCAACACTGTGGCATTTAAAGCAATACTACAATCATCTACAGCAGGCACCTCAAGGCATTGGAAAAATACCACAAATGTTGTCTCTGCAAAATCCTTCAAATTTGTTGGTAGGATAGGCAGTCAAATAATAGCATCCTCTCCCAAGCCAACATTCCCAGCAACGAGGTACTAATCACCAGAACAACAGGCTGAACAACAACTGAGGAGATTTCTAGTTGCTCAACAGTTTCATAACTTAACTTGATATCACCTGGTCACAAGGTATTGCCATCTACACCAGTGTAGCAAAGTCAATGACTGATAGGAACAGTGGAGTAGTGATGTATATCAGAGCAGTCGATCCCAAGGGGATGTGGGTGCATTGCAGTATTCAAAGCAAACCATTCACTGCCTATAGCATGCCTACCAACTTGAAAGAGATCCTGGACAATGCTATGAAGATGATAAACTTAATAAAAACCCGACCCTTGTTTCTGAGAATATTTTCTGCTCTATGCAATGAGGTGGGAAGCATGCACGCCAATCTATGGCAGCCACATGGCAAGGTCTTGGCACCTTTCTTTGAACTTCACTTTGTGGTCATGCTATTCTTTACAGACCACCTTTCCCACTCTCTCACTGTCTGCATAACACGGCCTGGCTCTTGCGGCTGGGATTCTTGTCAAATATATTCCCTTGCCTGTAAGAGCTAAATCTAGGATCTCAAAGACTAAGTCAAAAATTTTCCAAGTCCTGGACAAAATTGAGTCAATGATAAAATAGCTGGAATTCTGGGCTCGCTATGAGGAGGAAAACAACACTTAAATTTTCCCAGAGATGCATGAATTACTGACAACGAATGAACTATAGTTTCAGGACAGCGTTAAAGGTGACATCAAATAACATCTCATTGAACTGGCGAGGCAATTACATCATTACTTTTCTTCAATGGGAAACACAAACAGCTAGGTCAGCTACCTTTCTGCAGTATCCATGAGCATAGGAATATAGCAAAGGGAGTAGATCATTTAGCCCCTCTAGCCTGTTCAATAAGATCATGGCTGATCTGTGATCCAAGTCCATCTACCCACTTTTGCCCCTGAAGGAAGACAACGGGTTAACTACTGCTGGTTGAGCTGATGTCCGCATGTCTGCAAATTGTTTTGATCTGTGTTGATCAGATCTCCCTGGCAGAGTGCTAAAATCATTGGGCTGAATTTTATAGGGGCCTCGATGTCGGGATCCATGGCGGGAGTGCATGAAGATTTCTCCAGATGAGGCCCGCCACCGACCTTGACACTGGCAAGGCCTGTCCTGATCTTGATGGTGGCGGCGAGGTCTCATGGTGGCACCCCCACCCCACCACTCGGCGACGGGCCAGTCATTTATATATTCAAATTAATTTACATGCCTTAGTTAATGAAGTTCCCATCACCTCTTGAAGTGCCGCTGCGATCTTCATCCTGGCGGCCGGCACCGCCGTGCCTTCGAATCCCCATCCAGGGAAACAAGGCATGACGCCTATGGGGAGGGGAGAGGAGGTAAGTTTATCAGGGCGGGAGGGGGGAGTGGGGTCAAACATACTTGATTGGTCTAGGGGGTGATGGGAAGGGGTAAAGGTAAAAGGTTTGTGGGGATGGGAGGGAAGATCATATATTCAAGGTAAGTATTTTGGGGAGGGGAAGGGCAGGAATGACATGTAATGCTATTCGGTGGGGTGGCTGGGTGGGGGTGGTGGGAGAGGGCCTGGAAAGCTTTTTGAAATTATTTTTATTAACTTTAAATTCACTGTCTCTTTAAAAATTTCAATTGTCATTTAGGAATCTAATCCCTTTAAAAATGGCGCCGCTGCCGGCGCAGTAGCACCGGACACCATTGCCGGGGGCGGCTCACTCGCCCCTGCCATGTCATTGGGGTCGGCAGTCCGCCCCGGGCATATTAATGAGCCACCGCATTTAAGATTGCGGCGGCTCCGTGGAGTGAAAGCCATGCTTGCGGGCCGCCATCTTTTACAGCTGCCAGCGGCCATTTAAAATCCAGCTCATTAAGTCACAAGCGAGATTTTTTTTATTTGTTCATGGGATGTGGGCATCGCTGGTTAGGCCAGCATTTATTGCCCATCCCTAATTGCCCTTGAGAAGGTGGTGGTGAGCTGCCTTCTTGAACTGCTGCAGTCCAAGTGGGGTAGGTACACCTACAGTGCTATTAGGAAGGGAGTTCCATGATTTGAACCAGTGACAGTCAAGGAACGGCAATATAGTTCCAAGTCAGGATGGTGTGTGACTTGGAGGGGAATTTGCAGGTAGTGGTGTTCCCATGCATCTGCTGCCTTTGTCTTTCTAGGTGGTAGAGGTCGCGGATTTGGAATGTGCTGTGGAAGGAGCCTTGGTGAGTTGCTGCAGTGCATCTTGTAGATGGTACACACAGCCGCAACTGCATCAGTGGTGGAGGGAATGAATGTTGTGGTTGGGCTGCCAATCAAGCGGGCTGCTTTGTCCTGGATGGTGTTGAGCTTCTTGAGTGTTCTTGGAGTTGCAGCCATCCAGGCAAGTGGAGAGTATTCCATCACACTCCTGACTTGTGCCTTGGGGAGTGGACAGGCTTTGGGGAGTCAGGAGGTGAGTTACTCGCCGCAGGATTCCTAGCCTCTGACCTGCTGTTGTAGCCACGGTATTTATATAGCTACTCACGTTCAGTTTCTGATCAATGGTGGCCCCTAGGATGTTGATAGTGGGGGATTCAACATCGTAATGCCATTGAATGTCAAGGGGAGATGGTTAGATTTTCTCTTGTTGGAAATGGTCATTGTCTGGCACTTGTGTTACGCGAATGTTACTTGCCACTTATCAGCCTTGCTGCATTTCTACATGGACTGCTTCAGTATCTGAGGAATCACGAATGGTGCTGAACATTGTGCAATCATCAGCGAACATCCCCACTTCTGATCTTATGATTGAAGGACAGTCATTGATGAAGCAGCTGAAGATGATTGGGCCTAGGACACTACCCTGAGGAACTCCTGCAGTGATGTCCTGGAGCTGAGGTGATTGACCTCCAACAACCACAATCATCTTCCTTTGCCCTAGGTACGACTCCAACCAGTGGAGAGCTTTCTCCCTGATTTCCGTTGACTCCAGTTTTGCTAGGGGTCCTTGATGCCATACTCGGTCAAATGCTGCCTTGATATCAAGGGCAGTCACTCTCACCTTACCTCTTGAGTTCAGCTCTTTTGTCCATGTTTGAACCAAGGCTGTAATGAGGTCAGGAGCTGAGCAGCCCTCGCGAAACCCAAACTGAGCATTATTGAGCAGGTTATTGCTAAGCAAGTGTTGCTTGATAGCACTGTCCACAACACCTTTCATCACTTTACCGATGATTGAGAGTAGACTGATGGGACGGTATTTGGCCATGTTGAACTTGTGACATACCTGGACAACTTTCCACATTGCCGGGTAGATGCCAGTGTTGTAGCTGTACTAGAACAACTTGGCTAGGGGCGTGGCAAGATCTGGAGCACAACTCTTCAGTACATGGGCGGCACAGTGGCGCAGTGGTTAGCACCACAGCCTCACAGCTGCAGCAACCCGGGTTCGGTTCTGGGTTCCGCCTGTGCGAAGTTTGCAAGTTCTCCGTGTGACCGTGTGGGTTTCTGCCGGGTGCTCTGGTTTCCTTCCACAGCCAAAGACTTGCAGGTTGATAGGTAAATTGGCTATTGTAAATTGCCCCTAGTGTAGGTAGGTGATTTGGGATTAATGTAGGATTAGTATAAATGAGTGGTTGATGGTCTGCACAGACTTGGTGGGTCGAAGAGCCTGTTTCTGTGCTGTATCTCTAAAAAAAAAATTGCCGGAATGTTGTCAGGGCTCATAGCCTTTGCAGTATCCAGTGCCTTCAGTCGTTTCTTGATATCACGCAGAGTGAATCGAATTGGCTGAAGACTGGCATCTGTGATGCTGGGGACTTCAGGAGGAGGCCGAGATGGATCATCCACTTGGCACTTCTGGCTGAAGATTGTTGCAAATGCTTCAGCCTTATCTTTTGCACTGATGTGCTGTACTCCCCCATCATTGAGGATATTTGTGGAGCCACCTCCTCCAGTTAGTTGTTTAATTGTCCACCACCATTCACGACTGGATGTGGCAGAACTGCAGAGCTTAGATCTGATCGATTGGTTATGGGATCGCTTAGCTCTATCGCATGCTGCTTCTGCTGTTTGGCACGAAAGTAGTCCTTGGTTGTAGCTTCACCAGGTTGACACCTCATTTTGAGGTATGCCTGGTGCTGCTCCTGGCATGCCCTCCTGCATTCTTCATTGAACTAGGGTTGGTCCCCCGGCTTGATGGTAATGGTAGAGTGGGGGATATGCCAGGTCATGAGGT
Organism: Heterodontus francisci; assembly: GCF_036365525.1. NCBI lineage: Eukaryota > Metazoa > Chordata > Chondrichthyes > Heterodontiformes > Heterodontidae > Heterodontus > Heterodontus francisci. Next base: position 49,911,617 of record NC_090390.1, read on the forward strand.
TACAGTTTGTGGTTGAGTACAATTCTGCTGCTGCTGATGGCCCACAGCGCCTCATGGATGCCCAGTTTTGCATTGTTAGATCTGTTCGGAATCTATCCCATTTAGCACGGTGGCAGTCCACACAACACGATGGAGGGTATCCTCAGTGTGAAGACAGAACTTTGTCTCCACAAGGACTGTGCATTGGTCACTCCTACCAATATTGTCATGGACAGATGCATCTGCGGCAGGCAGATTGGTGAGGACGAGGTCAAGTATGTTTTTCCCTCGTGTTGGTTCCCTCATTACCTGCCGCAGACCCAGTCAAGCAATTATGTCCTTTAGGACTCAACCACTCGGTCAGTAGTGGTGCTACTGAGCTACTTTTGGTGATGGACATTGAAGTTTCCCACCCAGAGTACATTCTGTGCCTTGCCACCCTCAGTGCTTCCTCCAAGTGGTGTTCAACATGGAGGAATACTGATTCATCAGCTAAGGGAGGGCAGTAGGTGGTAATCAGCAGGAGGTTTCCTTGCCCATGTTTGACCTGATGCCATGAGACTCCATGGGGTCTGGAGTCGATGTTGAGGACTCCCAGGGCAACTCCCTCCCAACTGTATACCACTGTGCCCCACCTCTGCTGGGTCTATCCTGCCGGTGGGACAGGACATAGCTGGGGATGGTGATGGCGGCGTCTGGGACAAGATCGAGACAGCACCATTGAAACAGATGGAGATGTGTAGTGTGTATGTGACAAGGACAGTATAAATTTGAGCTTGGCTTTGGATTCCGGGCTGGAGATCTGCAGACGGCCACAGGAAGTGAACAGAGCCTAGTCAGCTAGCTCAGACCTACATCGCCGATGGAGTGACTAGCTGGGGGCAGTTGTAAGCATACACTCTAGTAAAGAAAGGAGAGCTAGCTAGAAACAGGGACTTGTAAGGCGAATTTAGTTTTAGTTTTAGAGATGCAGCACTGAAACAGGCCCTTCGGCCCACCGAGTCTGTGCCGACCATCAACCACCCATTTATACTAATCCTACACTAATCCCATATTCCTACCACATCCCCACCTGTCCCTATATTTCCCTACCATCTACCTCTACTAGGGGCAATTTATAATGGCCAATTTACCTATCAACCTGCAAGTCTTTTGGCTTGTGGGAGGAAACCGGAGCACCCGGAGAAAACCCACGCAGACACAGGGAGAACTTGTATGGGTAATTTACAGTTTTGAATTAATGTTTAATAAATATTACTGTGAGTTAACCACAGTCAGGGTGTTCAGTAGTTCCTTGTTTTGCTTGGACACATATTCATTGTAATTCTAGGGTTACGGACTTAGTGTTGGAGATTGAGAGAAAAAAAGGACATTGGAAGCAAAGCTCCCTACACCCCATATCTTTTAATACCTTTGGATGACAAATATCTATGGTAGGGGAATTGAGGGAAGGTGGGGAAGTGGTAGGAATATGGGATTAATGTAGGATTAGTATAAATGGGTGGTTGATGGTCAGCACAGACTCGGTGGGCCGAAGGGCCTGTTTCAGTGCTGTATCTCTAAATAAAATAAAATAAATCTCAGATTTAAAATTTACTATTGATCTAACATCAATTACCATTTGTGGAAGAAAGTTCCAAACTTTTATCACCCCATGTGTGTAGAAATGTTTCTTAATTTCACTCCTAAAAGGTCTGGCACTATTTTTTAGACTATGCCGCTAATCCTAAACTCACCAACCAGCAGAAATAGCTTCTCTCTACCGACCCTATCTGTAAGCCTTAATACCTTGAAAACTTTGACCAAGTCATACCTTAACTTCTAAATTCCATGAAATATAACCCTGGTTTGTGTAATCTCTCCTTGTAATTTAACCTTTGGAATCTAGCTATCATTCTGGTAAATCTACGCTGCAGCCCCTCCACTGGTTGGTTGGCATCCTCCATCTATGAAAGATGATGGACATGCAGCAAACAATCCATTTAGGTGGGGTGTCTTCTCTTGGTACACCTTTCCTGATGGCTGTGAAGGCCAATCCTTGAGAGGCAGATTCTGCCACAAGTGCTGCACATGAAGCTGCCAAGTGACACTGAGTTATTTTCTTTCAGTGTAGGCACCTGTTACCAAGCTGCTGTAGCCACTGGTCATCGTGGTAGTGCACACTAGTCCACAGGATGCGCCGCCATTTCTCCCTTTCACCAGCTAGTGACTCCAGGTGTGATAGTCATCATTTAGGGCCTTCATGTCACGCTTGCAAGCATCCTTGAAGTGGAGCATTGGGCGCCCTACTCGTCATCTGGCCCCAGCTACATCACCATACAGAAGGTCCCTGGATATGCGACCGCCTTCCAGCCTGCAGACGTATCCGATCCACCGAAGCCGTCTCTGTTTGATTAGTGCCAACACACTTCGGAGTTCTGCCTTTGAGATGACTGCTGCATTTGTGATTTTGTCCTGCCAGGATATACCCATAATGCATTGCATACAGCAAAGATGGAAATTTTTGTGCTTCTTTTCTTGGTAGCTGTAAATTGCCCATGTTTCACAGCCATATAGCAAGATACTGAGAACACAGGCCTTATAAACTATCAACTTGATCCTAAGGGTCAGCTTAGTGTTTTCCCATGAGCGTTTCACAAGCTGGCTGAAGGCGGTAAGCTACTTTCCCTATGCGTGTATCAAGCTCTTCATCAAGGGACAGATTGTCTGTCACCATGGACCCAAGGTAGCAGAATTTGCTAACCGCTTCCAGTGGGGCGTTATTTACTGTGATCAGGATCAAAATGCAACGCCTTGTTCCGTGACCACGGTTTTCTTGACACTTATAGTCAAGGAGAGCAAGTTACAGGCATGGGAGAGACAGTCCATGAGTCTTTGCAACTGAGTTTCCATGTGAGCGACTAGGGCAGCTTAATCAGCATAGGGGAGTTCTTTGATCAGGATACGATGTGTTTTTGTCTTCGCTTTCAGTCCTGATAGATTGTAGAGCTTTCTGTCTGACCTAGTGTGCAAGTAGACACCTTCCATTTCTGCAAGGAAGGCGAAGGTCAGGAGCATTGAGAAGAAGATGCCAAACAATGTGGGAGCTAGGACACATTCTTTCCATTCTTCACTCCAAAAGTGCTGGAATTGAGGTCATCAAACTATGCAGTGCAGTGCATGTTGTCATGGAAGGAGTGCACGGGAATGAGGAGCTTCGGTGGACAGCCAAATTTTACCAAAATCTTGTAGAGCTCTGGCAGCCCTTCAACGCCAGTATATCCTTCCTAAGTTGTCCTGCCCAGAACTGCTCACAGCATTCCAGGTGCGGTCTAACCAGGCCTCTGTATGGCTGTGGCATGACTTCTGTCCCTTCTAATGAAAGGTGCTATCTACATTTATGTTTTAAATATTATTTTCTGAAATTATAAGTTGGACACTAAAGACATATAAATAGATAGCTGTGTATTGATCTTATTGCATTACAACCAGCAATTCTGTAAAAAGTTCTTCCTTTTTTTACCATTCTCTTTTGTTTCTTTATACTGAGACTAGCCCCCTAAATCTTGCTTTTTGACTTTCTGCCACTATATATTTGCACTACCATAAAAATCCTACAGTGATTGGTAAATCTTTAACAATTTTCCAGGCCAAAAAGTACATTTTATTACCAGTTAATGTAAGGATTTATTGTTTACCAGAAATATGACAGAATTCTCCAAAGCTGGATAAGCAGAAAATGCACACCAAAGGAAAGGGGATTATGTAATATCATTGGACGGTGGATAGGCAATGGCAAACATTTAAAGAGTGCATGGATGAACTGCAACAATTGTTTATCCCTGTCTGGTGCAAAACTAAAACGGGAAAGGTAGCCAAACCATGGCTTACAAGGGAAATTAGAGATAGCATTAGATCCAAGGAAGAGGCATATAAATTCACCAGAAAAAACAACAGACCTGAGGATTGGGAGAAGTTTAGAATTCAGCAAAGGAGGACCAAGGGATTGATTAAGAAGGGGTAAACAGAGTACGAGAGCAAGCTTGTGGGGAACATAAAAACTGACTGTAAAAGTTTCTATAGGTATGTGAAGAGAAAAAGATTGGTGAAGACAAATGTACGTCCCTTACAGTCAGAAACAGGGAAATTTATTATGGGGAACAAAGAAATGGCTGACCAACTAAATGCATACTTTGGTTCTGTCTTCACAAAGGAGGACACAAATATCATACAAGAAATGCTGGGGAACACAGGACTTAGTGAGAGGGAGGAACGAAAGGAAATCAGTATTAGTAGAGAAATGGTGTTGGGGAAATTGATGGGATTGAAGGCTGATAAATCCCCAGGGCCTGATGGTATGCATCCCAGAGTACTTAAGGAAGTGGTCCTAAAAATAGTGGATGCATTGATGGTCATCTTCCAAGATTCTATAGACTCTGGAGCAGTTCCTACAGATTGGAGGTTAGCTAATGTAACCCCACTATTTAAAAAGGGGAGGTAGAGAGAAAGCAGGGAATTATAGACCAGCCAGCCTGACGTCGGTAGTGGGGAAAATTCTAGAGTCCATTATCAAAGATTTTATAGCAGAGCACTTGGAGAACAGAGGATCGAACAGAGTCAGCATGGATTTACGAAAGGGAAATCATGCTTGACAAATCTACTAGAACTCTTCGAGGATGTAACTAGTAGAGTTGATGAGGGGGAGCCAGTGGATGTGGTTTATTTGGACTTTCAGAAGTCTTTCAACAAAGTCTCACATAAGAGATTAGCGAGTAAAATTAATGCGCATGGGATTGGGGGTAGTGTATTGCAATGGATAGAAAATTGGTTGTCAGACAGGAAACAAAAAGTAGGGATAAATGGGTCTTTTTCCGAATGGCAGGCAGTAACTAGTGGGGTACATCAGGGATCGGTGCTAGGAGCCCAGCTATTCACAATATATATTAATGATTTAGATGAGAGGATTAAATGTAATATCTCCAAATTTGCAGATGACACAAAACTGGGTGGGAGGGTGAGTCGAGAGGAGGATGCAGAGAGGCTTCAGGGTGATTTGGACAAGTTGAGAGAGTGGGCTAATGCATGGCAGATGCAGTATAATGTGGATAAATGTGAGGTTTTCCACTTTGGTAGCAAAACCAGGAAGGCAGATTATTTTCTGAACAGCTATAAACTGAGAGAGGGGAATATGCAGCGAGACCTGGTGTTCTCGTACACCAGTCGCTGAAGGTAAGCATGCAGGTCCAATAGGTGGTAAAAAAGGCAAATGGTATTTTGGCTTTCATAGCGAGAGGATTCGAGTACAGGAGCAGGGATGTCTTGCTGCAATTATACAGGGCCTTGGTGAGGCCACACCTGGAATATTGTGTGCAGTTTTGGTTTCCTTATCTGAGGAAGGATGTTTTGCTATACAGGGAGTGCAGTGAAGGTTTACCAAACTGATTCCTGGGATGGCGGGACTGACGTATGAGGAGAGATTGAGTCGGTTAGGATTATATTCGCTGGAGTTCAGAAGAGTGAGGGGGGAATCTCATAGAAACCTATAAAATTCTAACAGGACTTGACAGGGTAGATGCAGGAAGGATGTTCCTGATGATGGAGGAGTCCAGAACCAGGGGTCATAGTCTAAGGATACAGGGTAAACCTTTCAGGACTGAGATGAGGAGAAATTTCTTCACCCAGAGAGAGGTGAACCTGTGGAATTCGCTACCACAGAAAGCAGTGGAGGCCAAAACATTGTATGTTTTCAAGAAGGAGTTAGATATAGCTCTTGGGTCTGAAGGGATCAAAGGGTTATGGGGAGAAAGCGGGAACAGGTTACTGAGTTGGATGATCAGCCATGATCATAATGAATGGTGGAGCAGGCTCGAAGGGCCGAACAGCCTACTCCTGCTCCCATTTTCTATGTTTCTATATTGAATTCTTCATCAGCTATTCTGAACAAACATACCAAATCACGGTATGCCCTAATTAAACTTTCCTTCCAAAAGAATTCATCAAAATTGAAATAATTGCACCCTCAGGGACAAGAGGATTAATCACATCAAGTAAAATATTCTCATATTCTCGTAGTATCAAATGCAATGGCTCCCTACATACTGTGGGCAGTTCAGGCACACTGATGGGGAAATCACAAGGGATATTTGATGATTATCACCCTGAAGCATGTGACTGTCTCCCACCCAGCCTTCTTTTCCAAAAGAGTATTAAAATTCAGAACAGGAATTTCTTTTTTTTTCACTTTTTGCCCTTCCAGTGCAGTCACACCATCCCTCCAGAAGGAGTCTAACAGAAGAGTCTCAAATCAGGTCAGGAACTGGATATGCTGGGTCCTGACCATTCATCAGAGGTTCTGTATGGCATTGCAAGTGGCAGAATTTTCACCCGCCTCATACAAAGCCATGGCACAGCAACTGGGGTTGCCTCAGGCAGGGACTCCCAGGCTATAAGTTGTCTGACACCTGTGAGCTTGACCAGTGAAGGGACCTTAATCCTCCTTGTGGTGTTTACATTTTTGCATCTACTTACACCCTTATCTTTAGTGCCAAGGAACTAAAATGCTAATAAACACAGAGATCAGGGAACATGATTTCAACCAGCGAATCTACTTTAATCCCTTTCCTTCCTGATGCTAAATATTTTTTTTATATTGGCAGAAATTGCAAGAACAGTTGTAGGCCAAGCTGTCGTGCTTTTTTGATCTGCCCAGACAACACTCCAATTACTTCAGATTTTGTAAAAATTCATGCTATCAGAGCCACTTATTTCTGGATCTTACTTGAAACTTTTCACTGAGCTGTCATACGTGATCAATAGCAAGGAATTAGAGACACACTGTGCTATATTAAGTATCTTGTATGGAAGAGTAGTCAATGTCTAACCGGATGCAAGGAAACATTTTGTGACATGCATACTTTGTCCTTCTCCTTGGTATAAGATACAAGTGTCCCCCATTATTTTGTCTAATTTCATCAAGTCTGGAAACTTTCTGCCTTTTATGGCAGAGTCTCTGAGCATTCTGCCACCTCCAGTTGGTTACCATTCATTGGTGCTGCGTGTGCGCGCAGGCATGTGTGTGTGGGTGGGCGGAGGGGGTCTGCCCTGGAGTGCCAAACAGAATCTATTACTTTTTAAAGCAGTATCTGTATTGCTACATTTTTAAATCTCCGCCTTTGCTTTGATGATACCACATTATAGTTATAGACTCTCCAAAATAGTTGCCTATAGAAAGAGCACTGCCCTTTAAATCACTGCTGCAATGGTCCATATCCCACTCCCAGCCAAAACAAAAATGAGAGAAAACAATTTTTTTTTCAGGACTTCTGCTGGGCAACCCAGCACATGTTGCACGTAGGTTTCTGCCTGCCAGTGCGGCATCCGAGCTGCCAGATATTGCACTCCAAGCTGGTGAGCTGCAACAGGATGCCCATTTGGGAAATACAGTTTAGGGAAAGCATGTTAGTTAGGAAATAACTTGGGCTTCCTGCTGGAGGGATTGGGCAGGCAACCAGGGCACTACTTCAACAGGTCAACTGCCCAAGAGTTAAAATCCAGCTCTCTCTCAGCTCAGTACATCCTCTGAAGTTTATAGAACACACAAGAAATGCTGGAACAAATGCGCAATCTGTACATCGTCATTTTTCTTCTCCCTCTCATATTCAAAAACACAGCTTCTATTTGAAAAAATATTCAATCTAAATTTTACCCGAGAAAATGTTTTTGAAATACGTCCTCTAGATTTTTTTCAAATTATACAGAAAAAGTAGCAGAAACTCCTAGAAGCTAACGAAAAATATTTAATTGTATATATAACTAAATGGTACTGATGCATCCTGGGAAATTTGGCACATTAAAGGCAGAGACTCCACAGTCCAAATTTAGCTAAAACATCTAAACAAAAATATCAAGTGTTTGCCTAGGGAGAGGCTGAGTCCTTCAAATAAATTTACTGAAGGTGTTAAAACACAAAAAAACAAGTCAATGGATAGATTTCATTATGCTATTTTAAAGTATAAACATTTTTGATTTTTCAATGTTGTTTTAAAATTTGTTGCTTTTTTTTTATTCATTCATGGGATGTGGGCATCGTTGGCTAGGCCAGCATTTATTGCCCATCCCTAATTTCCCTTGAGAAGATGGTGGTGAGCTATCTTCTTGAACCCTTGCAATCCTTGTGGTGTAGGTACACCCACAGTGCTGTTAGGAAGGGAGTTCCAGTATTTAGACCCAGCGACAGTGAAGGAACGGCGATATAGTTGCAAGTCAGGATTGTGTGTGACTTGGAGGGGAACTTGCAGGTGGTGGTGTTCCCATGCATCTGCTGCCCTTGTCCTTCTAGGTGGTTGCAGTGCATCTTGTGGTTGGTACACACTGTTGCCACTATGTGTCAGTGGTGAAGGAAGTGAATGTCGAAGGTGCTGGATGGGGTGTCAATCAAGTGGGCTGCTTTGTACTGGATGGTGTTGAGCTTCTTGAGTGTTGTTGGTGCTGCACCCATCCAGGCAAGTGGAGAGCATTCCATCACACTCCTGGCTTGTACCTTGTAGATGGTGGACAGGCTTTGGGGAGTCAGGAGATGAGTTACTCGCTGCAGAATGCCCAGCTTCTGACCTGCTCTTGTCGCCACAGTATTTATGTGGCTAGTCCAGTTCAGTTTCTGGTCAATGGTAACCTGTAGAATGTTGATCGTGGAGGATTCAGCGATGGTAATACCATTGAACATCAAGGCGGGACGATTAGATTCTCTCTTGTTTGAGATGGTCATTGCCTAGCACCTTTTCCTTAAGTTTGATACTATCTTTAACTTTTTTAGTTTAACCACATTCAATGGATCATCCTCCACCTCGAATGTGATGTCACCATCAAAAATATTGTCTCCTCCCCTCCCCTTTCAGCTTTCCGAAGGGACCATTCCCTGCATGACACCCTGGTCCAAACACCTCCAACATCCACTTTACTTCTCACAGCACCTTCCCATGCAAGCATAGAAGATACAACACATGCCCTTTTTCTTCCTCCCTTCTCACTGTCCAAGGCCCAAACTTATTCCAGGTGAAAAAGTGGTTCACTTCTACTTCTTTCAATTTACGTATATTGTATTCAACGTTGACAATGCGATCTCCTCTACATTAGAGAAACCAAATGTAGATTGGGCGATGCTTTGCTGTTCAGTCCACAAGTGTGACCCTCAGCTACTGGTCGCTTGTCATTTTAATTTTCCGCTTCACTCCTACTGACCTCTCTGTCCTCGGCCTCCTACACTATTCCAATGAAGCTCAACGTAAGCTTGAACCTCATCTCTTAATTAGGCACTTTCCATACTCAACATTGCATTCAACAGTTTCAGATCATGACCACCAGTCCTAATTTTTGGACAGCGGTTGTTGATAGTGATTCGATAGTCGACCGATCTTTCTGTTCCTTTAGTTGTCCCATCTACCTTTGCCTTGCACCATCATCCTTTTTGTCATTTAATCACTTCTGCCTCCCACTCTATCTCAGACCTTTCCTTTATTCTTTCCACGCCTCGGTACTTGCTTCAAACTTATTACATCTCTAACATTTTACAGTTCTGATTAAAAGTAATTGATTGAAACATTGAGCTGAATCTTAACTCCCTAAAACAGTGGGCTAGGTTAGTGTCAGAGGTTCAAATGCAAAAATTCTGTACCAGGAACTGAAGCCACCCACTTCCGGTTTTAACCAAGCATGATGATGGGGCAAGGATGGGGAGGGGGGGGGGGGGGAAGAGGCGACCCACCCGCTTGCGTGAAGCACGTTGGTCATTTAAGTCTTATGAAACTGTGTGCCATCATTTTAACAGTCATTCTATTTTTAGCCACAGGCGGCCAGGTTTCCTGAGCCTCAGGAAAGTCAGCAGTTTAAAGGAGGCGAAAGGAGCAGAATCAATGAGGTAAGTGCCTGTACAACACAACTTGTTTGCCAGGAGCAGGAGTGTTTCCTCCAAGTCCAACGACGTGTCCAGTAAACACCCCCTTGTCCCATGATCTTTCTGCTCACCCCAACCACCATTAGAACTTACCCCGCGATCGGGACTCCCCAGATCACCACAGGAGATCACTTCTAAAAGACTTCTCTCACTCCCCCAATTCACCTACTTGTTCTCGTAGGTTTCAGCCCTGTGAAACAGGCTTCTCCCCAGAAAGGCCTCCATCCTGCCAATCAGCCTGCCTGTGAGCAGGAATGCTACAGAAAATAATTTAAAGGAGCCCTGTAGTTAAATTGTGCAGGATATATGGGAAACCCATTTTTCTGGATTTTCCAACCACACCCACCACTACTCCCCACTCTCCCACCACCCCCACCCCCCCAATCCAGAACTCCCCTCCAGGTTAAAATTCACGCTGTTACCTCTGTTTCTCCATGGATGCTGCCTGGCCCACTGAGTATTTTCAAGATTTTCTGTTTTTGTTTCAGATTTCCAGCATCAGTATTTTGCCTTTGTGACTTATTTTGTACTTTGTTTTATTATAACACTTTTTACATTAGGGTGGGCAAAGGTGTGCAGATATTCATAATAGAGAACGATAGCCTTATCTGTAGAACTTAAAAAGAGGCTCATACTATACTTTTTATTTAATCCCATTTTACCGTTTACTTAGATAACTGAGTGACAATTGCATCGTGATATTGCGAGATAATACTCTGGCCCAGAACCATAGCAGAGAGTTTCATCCACCAACTTTGGAACATTTCAACTCCCAAAGGTAATGGGGACATAGCAGTTTTTAATGGAGCATGCATCCTATGTAAAAATAGATCAATATAATAAAACATAAACACATACATAGGGATAACTTAAGATACTTGTTTGCCATTTATTAATAGATTTGAACTGCAAAAATCTCATTTAGCAAAAAATGGATAAATAACATTAAGATGGCAGTTGGCCACCAGGAACAAAACATGAGCATGCTAGCTTGCAAAAAGGCATAAATTGCAACTCAACACAGATTTTGCAGTACATTAATAACTGTCTTTTAATACAAAATCATATTTCAACAAAATGAAACATGTAAAATAGTATTCATATGTCATTTTAGGGATGGCATAATCTTGGGGCTAATGTATTGTGATCTGAAAAATGACAATCTTCCCCTACTATATATTTCTTATAATCTTGATAAGATATATGAGTCAAATACCTTTGATAACCATAACAAAGCCTTTTTACAAATATGAATAGATTTCCAAGAACAAACAGCCAGAATAATGCTATTCCAAAATATTATCTATACATGAACACTTGTAAAATTATTATTGTTGTACCATCAAAAAATATGGCATCGCTATACAATAATTCTTGCAAATTAAAGCTACAGGATCTGTTTTGCATACATATGTTTTAATTTCAGGCAAATTTCACTTATTCAAAATCAAAACAATGTTCTGCATGGTTTTGAAGCACAATAGTCATGTAGATTAGTGCAATGGAAAAGATCTCAGGATCAAATAAGTACATAATTTCAAACAGAAATACACAGAATCTCAGTTTTTATTTGAATAAAAGTACAATATTGACTTATAAAAGGCCAAAGGGAATACTGTAACTTAACTTCCAGTATTTCCCCTTTTCTTCACACTTGATCCAATGAGACCAAATATTTATAAATGTAACCTGATTTACATTATTTTAGAAAGACACAAAAGTTTTGCCTAGTTGTGCCTGTTTTGGAATTTCCAAAGGAATACAACAAAATATGGTGAAAAATGCTGCAATAAACACTTTCATCCACTACATATTTACATTTGTTAAAACAGTGCATTGCTCCTGATATCACGTCATATTCTTTAATAAAACCTAAATCAAGTTAATGGGCAGAGTTGCTCCACTACAGCATCGTCTGGGTACTTAGACTGAGATAGATTAGCGTTGCCCAATATAAATGGCAAGTCTCACAGTAAGATAGCTCTGAGGACAGATAACAGGTTTGACTGTCCTGCAGCTTTAATAACAGGTCCCACTCAAGAATGCCAAATGCCAACGATGCTAGTGCACATCAATACAATACTCCAAGCTGGAGATCAGATTTACATTTCAATTTTGATAAACCTGACAACTGTTTGGAAGATTAGATGTTTCAAACTGTGCTAACGCTTGCTGTATTCCGAAACCCTGGCTTGACTCCAGAATTGTCTGAGACAAACCTCTGAGCTTGATCGATGGCTTGAAATGCTTTGGAGGCCTAACCACACAAAAAAAGAGACACATGGGTTCTTGCACTGAATTACGTTGTTGCCTTCTTCAACTGCTTCTGCCCTCCTGAAGGCGTTTCCCATATTTGTTTTGGCCACTGTGTAGGGAACTGTCTGAGAGGACTGATCATTTTTAAGAGGGAAAAACACAGAAGAGGTGTTTAAAAATAATTGGGGAAAATACAGTGCTTGATCAGGTAATGCGTATCTATTTTTTCCCACTCTGTTAGTCCAGATTTTTTCAGCTGGTCAGTATATAATAGTCAATGTAATAGCAAATAAACATTCTGTACAGGGTTGCGGTGGCTATTGGAGGATGAAAACAGGCAGGCCAGGAGGTGGCCATATTTCCCCTACCTGCTGACTTTCCTACATTGCTTTTGGGCTAAAATGGGTAGGTTTCCAAGCGTGAATGAACAAGGATGTTGAATTGTGTTGATTAGATGACTAATTGTCACATTACTAACCCCCATATATTCATCTGCTGTTAATCTGCATTTATGTTAACAAATTTGTAAACACTTTTACAAACAACTCTAATCTGCACAGAGGAAATTATTGAGGTAAATACAGTCTTGGCATTCTCATTTAGGAACTTCAGATGTTACATGTAACATCTATAAATTCAGTTTACAATAGAAGTTGATGCAGAAGTGGGGCAGATGAGGAGCTGCATCATTCAAATCATTTTAATCACTCAGTGACTTATCTAGACGAAATGATCAGAAGTTTCTTCTTATCACTATTTGGCCTTTTATAAAGTACTGCCTTGTGCACCTTAATGTAAAGCAAAGAAAACTCATCTGAAAAGTATATGAAAAATACATTAGCACTTTATAAACACAATGAGCACAATAAAGCATTCCACATTAAATATGCATTTGTTATTACTGACTTAACTGTGTACGTCCTACATACAAATTATTCAGTTGTATATTGCACAGAAAAATAAGCAGTTCACTGGGTAGACTAACAGTAATAAATGGCAGTATACACATAATAGTGTGCTTTCAGATTTACAAGCTTGTTTGCCTGTAGCTTCTCTTAAAGGTTGGGTGTAACAGTACCCGCAGTTTATTAAAAATATGGCAACACATTTACTTTTCATTGTTAAATCACATTCATGCTGATTACTTCATGCATGCTTCCCTAGGCAACTGCGGCAGAATGGAAGTAGATATTATAAAATGCACTAACATGTTCTCAGGCAAGCCAAGTAAAAACAGAAGTTTAAATAAGTAACCTAGGTATTTCATCAAGTGGCCAATTCAGTTGAAAAGGAAAGAGAAGGGGCAGGTATAGCTGTTTGTGTATGATTTTAGTGCTTCATACTTGATAACAGAACAGGAGAACATCAAAGGGTGCAAATTTCCACCACATTGCAAGAGACTGCTCACTATATAATGATCTGCAAGAGAAATCTATGCATACACTGAGGTATTTAAACCATACAAACTAAAAGTGGCAGAAGAAAGAATTGTGTTTTGTTTTAATATTAATCACATACCTAATATGAAATATTGATGCCCTCTAGCCTCTTGAAAACATCTTTAAAAATAAGGTGTTTTTCAGTCATATGTGCTTATATTTGGTGCTGTGGCTTTTCAATTCCCTCAGTATTGTAATTTAAACAGTCACATGTATTATGAATGAGGGGTATAGATTGGAAATTAATTTTGTAGGCTAGTATTTTTTTGAAAATGTAATGTATCTAATACAGTACAAAATTACAAGATCTCAAAGTATTGTAAAATTAGAGTGAAAGTAACCTATATGGAAAGTTACATTTGATAACGGACCTTAAGCAGGACCTCATGTTAAACTAATCTTGTGGCTAAATAGCTTTTCATTTGAATACATTGGATCCTAGAATTACACTAGAGTTTTCAGACTGCTCACCCCTTACAAGGCCACACATCACTGAAGTTAGAAGGGCCATTTTTCCATCATCCCTGGAGGCTACCTAAAACAGGCATTAGGTTCTTTATGTATGTACACAAGGGGACTAATGCCTATATTAGGCCCCCTCCTCAGCAAAATTGTTCTGCAATGAGCGGGGTGAGAGTTGGCCCTGCCCAGCAGAGGATCCTTCAATGGCCACGGTAGCCGAAGCAGCAGCTGTCAACAAAAGACAAATTTGAAAAATGTTCTATTGAGCAGGAGTGCTCCTCCTGGCTCCACGCCCTTCGAGGACTATGCCAGCATGCCATTGGTTCCCCCTCCTGTTCCCCTTCCACCCATGTGCAACCCACAACCCCCCTCAATGTCAGGCACTTACCTGAAGGCTTTCTGCCAGCATGGCTGGCAGCCAGAAATTTGAACCAGCAGATGGTGAGCTGCCTGTGGGAGTGTGACAAGCACCAATAGTTCAGCACATTATTTAGATGAGGCCAAATTTTGGACTAGCCTTGTGCCTCCTGGCTTGGGCACTTATTGCAGTGCCACCTATTGCATTACCGCCTTCACAGCCAAAACCAGGTGCCAGAATTTTTCTGCCTTGGATTCTCGAAATGAAAAGAATTTTAGCTCCCCCGATCCTGTCCTGCCACCCCCTCCACCCCTCAACTAACATCATTCACTTTGATAAGCAAGAAAGAAAACAAGGCGCTGATGTCTCACCTCACCATAACAGGGACATTAAAGAGGAAGTAATAGTTGTAAGAATTACATTTTGGTGAGTTCCTCATTTTGGGCAAAGAAGAAAGGGAAACGGAAAAGATGATGATTCAATCCAAGTGGCGTTAGCAAACCACCTGTCAGTGAGAAATGGTGGGCACTGGTGGGAAGAGCTAAGCATAAAAAGAACAAAGTTCCAAATTGAATTAAAGCAATCACTGAAGAAACCAAATCAATAGCAATGGAGCTACAGATACAATTGGAATTTGTCAGCACAATTTAATGAATAGTTCATTACTTTTGAATTCTTAAAATTGATATTCAGTCATATCTGCAACTCCACAATTTATGAAGAACCACATCTGCAGATGTGTGTGAAGAAGTATTTTTGAACAAATTCACAAGTGTTTTGAATAGACCCAAGAACTGGATGTGTTCCTATGGTACTGTCAAACATAGGGTGAACTGAACATTCTGTTGCATCTTAAATGTGCCCAGCAAAAGTTACAACATTTTCAGCAGCCTTTCAATTTGTCAAAAGAAATCTGAAAATTGTATTTTAATGATAGATTTATGATAGATACTAAAATAGATTCTTCTAATATCTAGAGACCAATTTAAAAATCAAGGTTATTGAAAGATTTGCTTAATTTTTATTCAACAAACTTCAATTTAAATGTAATCTATTGGGCCCCAAAAATATAGATTATAGAAACTATTTTTTCATCAATTCCTGTGAACTATTGCAAAATGCAGTTGCTATATTTGTTGTAGATTCCAAGTACAAACAACCCAAAACTTGAACTTGTGATAAATGTCATGCATAGGTTTCATGAAGAGAATTGGACACCATCATTTGGAGAAACATGAGCTGACCATAGCCAAGCAGCACAGATTTCAAAAAGGCAGGTTATGCTTGATCAACCTTAAGGATCATTTTAAATAAATAAAGTAATTGCAGTGGATGTAGTTCATATGGATTTTCAAAAAATATTTAAGATTACACACAGTCTTATGGCAAAGATAACGGCTCATGGAATGAGAGGGAATGTGGCCACATAGATTGTGATGGTTGGCAAGCAGAAAACAAAGAGTGAGTACAAAATAGCTTCTCCAAATGAAAAGATGTAGTGAGTGGTGTTCTCAAGGGCTCTGTAATGGAGCCTCTGTTCTTTACAATACACATAAATATTATGCGCAGGGATTGAGGGACAAAATTGAAATTTGCACATAACACTAAATTATGTATGACAGATTGTGGCAAGGGTTGTAAAGATAACTGGAAGTATGATATTAGCAGATTGTACAGATAGGTGATAGATGGAGTTCAATGTAGAAACAAAGTGAAGCATCAATTTTGGAAGTAAGGATAGGAAAAGGAAATAAACCTTAAATAGTAAGATTTTAAATGACGTTGGAAGCAGAAAGACCTTGGCATGCAGATACACAAGTTGTTAATGCAAGTAGGTATGGCCATAAAAAAAGGCAAGTGTAGTCCTTGGTTTTGCATCTAGAGTCACAGAATACAGAAACAGAGATGTAATGTTTAACAGGTACAAGATTTTGGGGGTGCAGTTTGACTTAGATGGGTTTCGGGTAGCTGGGGTGTGTGCGACAAGGGTATTTTAACCTGAGGTCCGATCTATAAGCCATGGGTCAGCTGCCCGCCTGAAAAGGGTGGAAAGCAGCAGCAGCTAGCCTACAAGTGGGAGAAGACGTTCTCTTGGTCTGGAGGCATCCGATGGCAGTACAGGAAGGTTCACCAGCAAACATGTAAGTTATGAGGGAGGGGGATGTTTGGCAGGGCCCGAGTGGCGTGGGGGGTGATTTGGGGAAAATGGAAACCCAGGGCTGGATTTTGTTCCCAGCCCGATGTCGGGTTCCGTGGTGGGGAGGGCCGGAAAATCAGAGTGGCAGCAAACGCCACAGAACCCAACACCAGGATTGCTGGGCCTGATCTGCCTGGTGACGGGGAAGTTTTGTAGCGGCCCATCCGCCACTCTGCAACACGACCCGACTTAGCATATTTAATAACATATTTGCATGAATTAAAATGCAAAAGCGCAGCAATCTTATCTTCAGTTCCCAATCCTCAGCGCAATGAGTGGCACTCACAGGCCTTCACTTTCCCGTCCAGGGAAAGCTGGCACCACCGAGGTAGGGAAGGGTGAACTCTGCATTCTGATGGGTGGGGTGAGGGGGCCACGGGCTCAGCACACTGGTGGGTGATGGGGGAGGGGTGGTGTACTCTACACTGTAATGGTTGTTGGGGGGGAAACGGTGAACTCTGCACTCTGATGGGTGGGGGTGAAAGGGTAAAGTCTACACTCTGATGGTTGGGGGGGGGGACAGCGGTGAACTCTGCACTCTGATGGGTGGGGGGGGCAACGTCTGCACTCTGATAGGTTGGGTGAAGGGATAAACTGTGCACTCTGATGGGTGTTGGGGAAGGGGTGAACTCTACACCCTGATGAGTATGGGGGGGGGGGGAGGGGGTGAACTCTGCACTTTGATGGGTGGGGTGGGGCAGGGGTGAATTCTGTACTCAGATGGGTGGGGTGGGCAGGGGTGAACTCTACACTCTGGGTGCGGGGAGGGAGAAGGGGTGAACTTTACACTCTGGGTGGGGGGAGGGAGAAGGGGTGAACTTTACACTCTGATGGGTGGGGGGAGGGAGAAGGGGTGAACTCTACACTCTGACAGCAACAAGATATTCAGTAGTATTCAGAATAATTTGGTGATAAACTGTGCCACTGAAAAACAACTTCACTTTTTCCTCTCAATTTTCTGAAGTATTCCTTTGTTTCTGTAGTTCATCATTTTCTCCACATTTCTGGCTGTCCAACAACTAGCAGAATACTTAATTTCAGTGTTATCTTCATTTAATTTAAATTTTATCTTCATTTTATTTCCTCAGTTTGTTTGTACAGGACATACAGAAATCAGTACTGTCCATATCTGTTATCATTCGGCTTGATTCAAAATAATTGGCATCTCTCATTGACTGTAAATATATCAAATTATTCTTTCACTCCTTCCTAACACTGAAAAAGATTGTGACTGCTCAATAAAGTCCCACTTAAATACTGAAACTGCTCATAGATAATTTATTTATTGGGCATAAAAACTTCAGGAAAAAATGTCACATCCAGTGTTTCTTTCTCTTTCAGATGCTTATCAACCTGCTGTATTTTTAACATTTTCCACTGGGAAGGATTATTCTTCTATACGTGAAAATATGGAACTTTGGATAAAATGGGGACCACTTTTCCAATTTGTCAGCAAAACAAAAGTTGCAGCAATATCATTATAATGAATGTACAAAGTGTATGCATATAGAGAGTTTTATATTCATTCAAAACATGCCCTAAATTCTGTGGGGGAGGCATTTGTGCACGTAGCTTGATACGCAAACTTACACCGATTCCCTGGGGCAGGCAGTGCTGCGAGGACAGTACTTGGGCGTTCCGATGTTATCATTTTGTCGGCTGTGCAGGTAGCAGCCCACAGTGCTGCCTTCCCCTAGAGAATTGACGTAATCTGTGCTGTACTGTTAGAAGCGGCGCTGTGCAAATGAATTTCTCCTTCCTGTGTGTAATGGTGGTGTGACAATGATCAATAATGACCAGAGGATGGATTTGGAAATTTGAGCCACTGAACGGTGAAGTGCACCCATCAGCCACCGATTCTGTGGTGAATACACAGCTGAGTTTGAGGCCCCGGACTCATTTACATCAGATCAGCCACATGCAGAAGGCCAAAAGGGTGTCCTGATGCACCTTGCCAGATTTAGGCTGGTCAGTATTGAGCTGACAGCAAGGGGGTGAAGGGATCACAATTGAGGGGAGAAAAGGGTGGCGTCCTGGGGCAGCAGTGGCCCAGGTTATTTCTGTGGGGTGCAGAGGAGCATGAGTAATTTTAAAAATAAATATATAAAAAGGAGTAACTTCTGGACAACAGTGTATTGTCCATAAACATGTTTAAGAACTAACTTTTTAGGTAAGCAAAATAATGTCAAAACGCATGATATGCAACTAACATTACAACACTGTAAACTTTTCATATAAAAATATATCTATCATATATGCATTACACCCAACCTTTTGAAAATAATGCAAACTCCAATGTACAGTATAAATTCACATTTTGTAACACTTTGAGGGGGTCAAACATTGTTGGTATTTTCACAAAGCAAATAAAGTTCTTTTTTCAGTAGATCTGTTTCAATTTTTTGTACATTCAGGATTCAAAATAAAATGCAACTGATAATGACATATAAAAGATGTCTGTTTAGTTGATGTTCTTTTAGGAGTACGAGAGAGACAGTAAATGTACTCAACTTACTCATTCAGTTAAAAATATTGAATGACTCCTAGATGCATGACTCCCCAATTACTGTAACCTAAATCCTTCAAAAGCAGAGTCACAAGACAATAAAGGAAAGACCTTCAACTTATTAGTAATATTCTTCGAGACAACAAGTGCATAGCAAAATACAAAATAAATTCTTGATAATTTAATGTACAAAAGATGCTTTACTGGCATGTCAGCTAACAATTGAAAAGGTAAAAAAAACTGTAAGGCAGACATTTTTATTTGAAGTTGGCATAATCGGAGTGTATGTCTAGAAAATCTTGTACCACCTTGTAGCAGAAATCGTACTGCTCCTGCAAAGAAAAAGGAAAACATTTCCTTAAAGAGATTAAAATATAGTTGATGCTCAACAATATTTTTTTTAAAGGATCAGCATTATGTTTTGCTTCAAATTCCTTTATGCTTTAGGAAATCCAAAACAGAAACTATCATACCAATGTTTGCACCATGTGTGGCCTTTGCATTCTTAAGCTCTTGACAGTCTGGAAAACATCTAGAAGGCCTTCAGCTTTCACTCGCTCCAGAATGTTACTCAATGCAATAAATGTACCTGTCCTGCCAGCACCGGCACTGCAAAATAAGTAAATGCAAGTTTCATTTAAATAGTAATCCATTTTGATTGGATTCTACATTGTTCTTGTCAATTTTTCTTAATATTGTTCCCACTAATCAGATGAATACAATGCACATTCTAGTTTGCTGCATAATGCCAAAAGATTAATGTTGAAAGCAGCATGAGTTAAACTTCCACAACTCCAAAACTCAGAACAACTGGAAAACTCCACAAGTGAACTTTGGTGGAAATATATTGATTTTTAACGATTTCCCCTAATGGTTTTTAAAAATTTGTTCTTGGGATGTGAACATCGCTGGCAAGGCCAGTGTTTATTGCCCATCCCTAATTGCCCTTGAGCAGGTGGTGGTTCTTCCGATCTTGGGGAATGTGTGGGAAAGGTGGGGAGGGGCAGAAGTTGGATGAATACCTTTAAGAGTTCTAAAATTAGCATCCGTCTGAAATTGCTTTCTCCACAACTTTTGTGGAGCTGTCACCCCTTTATAATTAGTGCATTTATAGTGCAAAGTAAAGGAGGAACTTGAAGTCACCCCATCCAGTGGGAGCCTTGTGCATTTATGCAAATTGGGGTCCCAAAATAGGACCCAGGTGGGTTTTTCAACTGTGGCCTGAGTGGGGACGTTGCAGTGGTTTTCCCACTAGATGAAGGTAGGTTAGGGGGATGAAGAGGCCATCCCAAGGTAAGTAGGGATCATTCGTCTGGAGCAGGGAGGAGAAGGAGTTGTGGCCTCCCTTCCCTTGTCTGGAGCAAAACAAAAATGCAATTTATGAGTTAGAGTTTTTGACATTTACAGAATTTGTGGTTTATATCTTTCAGATGAATGCTATTGGATTTTATGTTATATAGTTTAACTTGAATGCAGTGCAAAATGAAAAAAGTTTAAAAATTGATAACACTTGGAAAAAATTATGCATGAGCGGAGTATAAAAATTGCAACACTATTGTGCTTGTTAGCCATAATTCACAATCTAGCAAAGTGACCTAGAGAAAACTAAATCCTTTTAAAGCAAACACGAGAAAAAGTATTCCCACTTGACAGTAAAACTTTAAATGCCACTCGATTTTCTAGAATGAATAAGTTATGGCTATTAACAATGCTATTTCCTGCTGCCGACCCAGTTGAAAATATGGATTAGTGGATTAAAGAATGCTTTACACAATATTAGAGTCCACGTTTGTCTTGTATAATTGATTCTCAATCCTAGCATTTAGTAAATTAATCCTGTGGGGAAACAACTGCACAGTAAATTAACAGTGGCTTGCTCTATTACTTTGTGCTGTCAATTGGAGGTCAGCTAAGACCCTACATCTTCAGAAATCCATTCAACACAACATTGTGAATTGTCAATTTCTCTCCTTTGAGTCAATTCTCACCCCAAGTAAAGTTACTCAAGGGGCAGATTTCATACTGACCAGTGGTGGAGACAGTAGGGGTCATGATCCTGTCCTGAACTGTTTTGAGGTTGCTTTTATTTTGTTTTGAGGTTGGTCTATTTTGTATAATGAGACTTGGCCAAAACTGACTGCAAATAATTTACTCACTTAACTGTTAAATTCTCGATCGCAATTGTGCTGCTGTTTTGAGTCTGATGTGAACAGCAACACGGCATTGGAGGATGCCTCCCTTAATCCTTCAATTTTAAACCCATTCCTGATACTGACACTGATTTGGAGGCAGTGTAGTGGAAGTAGATGCCAGGATTTCTTGCAAAGTTTGCTCTTGCCACCTACATGCAACATCACTATTTGGACAAGGGTATGTATAGCCAAGGCCGAGATTTTGCAGCAAAAACAGAAAATGCTGGAAATACTCAGCAGGTCAGCGTCTGATGAGAGGGAAACAGAGTTAATGGGCTGAATTTTCCAGTGAAATTGGGAACCCAATGTTGGGCCCATATGCGGTCTGCAGCTGGCCCATGTTGTCAACACACCCGCCGACGCGACCTTCCGGGAGGCGGCCTCCAAATTGGCTCCCTCCACACTCGCCATCCTATTAAAGACAATGGGTGGGCTGCCGAGGCTGGAGGCCCAATCACACTACAGCACAGGACAGCCGGCAGCCCCAACAGGAGAGATGGGCGCTGCTGAGGCAGTGAGGAGACGGTGAGGGCGCTACAACATGGAGGCGCCCTCAGTTGCATCCAGAGAAGTCAGCAAATAAAGAGCCTGGAGCTAGTAGGGCCATTGGGGTGGAGGGGAAATACCTCCAAAGGATTGGCTTCAGACATGGTTGCGAGCTTTCAGCCCCATGGCTCTGTCATTGGGGACATGGAGTGTCCGGCTCTGATGGCCACCCAGTCTGTCGCGAGGAGGCTGCCTCCATTGAGCTGTTGAGTTCTGAACTCAGCAGGGGGCTACTCCAATGTCAGGAAACTACCAGCGCTGTCGCAAAATGGACCCTAGGGGCTCCTTAATTTCCTTAATTGGCTGCTTGTCTCCGCGAAGCGGGCAGGCGACCCTGTTCCCAGTGTGCCCTGGGAAACTTCCCAGGAAGCGGGAATGTGTCGGGGAGCCATCTAGATGCGGCTCCCCCATTTTCCTGCTTCCCCACACCACTACCTCCCACCCGCCAACCCCCCTCACTTTGCCTCCAACCCCATCGCCATGGGGCTGGGGAAATTCATCTCAGCATTTCAGGTTGAAAAAATGGGGAAAGAGGTTATGATCTGAATTTGTTGAACTTAATTTTGAGTCAGGAAGGCTATAAAGTGCTTTATTTTTGCACTTGAGTTATGCTGGGTCCAAGATACAAGTCTGCTTGTGCATTGGTGAATGAACTGTAAAGATAATGCAATTGATAGAAATATATCACCCAATTTATGCTGTCTATCCCTGGTGGTCTATGTTGCTGTATGTAGTTGGCGGGCACAGGGAAAGGGGGCGAGGTGAATTTAAAATTTAATCCATTGCAATCAACTGCAGAGCTGCCAGCTCTGATTTTATAGCCTCTTCCATGAAGGCATGATTTATATTGGAGAACATTATACAGGCAGCAGCAGCCCACCGGCACTTTGTCCTCTTGGTCATTCTCCATATCTAATACTGGTCAATGACTATCGATGAGTTATACAATCATGGGAGGAGCATCATTGCTCAGCCTAATCCCATCCTTACGACATCTGCAGATGTGCACTTTCCAGCATTGATCCCTGCATTCAGTGAGAAACGGAAACCCTGGTTAAGTTTTTTCCTTCCAAGCCCCATTTTGTTGAGGCCAATTATGGTTCCATTTCAACTGGGATCAGCCAATAGGCCAGCCATTGAATATGGAATCTGCAAGACCCAGTACCAGTGTTAGCTGTGGCTCAGTTGGTATCACTCTTGCCTCTGAGTGAGAAGTTGTGGGTTCAAGTCCCACTCGAGAACTTTGGCACAAAAATCAAGGCTGACACTCCAGTGCAGTACTGAGGGAGTGCTGTCTTTTGGATGAGATGTTAAACTGAGGTTCCAGTCTGCTCTATCAAGTGGACATAAAATAACCTATGGCATTTGTTCAAAGAACAGCAATAGTGTTCTGCTCAATATTCATCCCTTAATCAATATCACAAAATCAGATTATCTGGTCATTACCACATTGCTGTTTTTGGGAGCTTGCTGTCTCCATATTGACTGCCTTGTTTCTTATATTACAACAGTGACTGCATTTCAAAAGTACTTCATTGACTTTACAGCATTTTGTGGCATCCTGTGGTCGTAAAGAGTGGTACATCAATGCATATCTTTCCTTTTCACCAGATCACGTAGAGCATTTACTCTTTGGAGTGGGAGGAACTTCCAACTTTGTGCTGCTGTCAGGGAGGCTCACCCTCCAGGCACACATAACAGAAAATCACAGCTGCACTGCTCACAATTTGCTATCCATTAATGGATGGAAGCTCATCTGATTTTCTGATGGGTGCTGACAGTGTGTGATGCTGTCCACCAGCAGCGCAAACTCGCCAAATCAGCCCTTCTGAGGTCAACACTGTGCATTAGAAAGGCTGGTATCAACTTTTATCACTACTTGTATATTGCACTAAGAGGTACCTGCAGTGCACTATGATTGGATGATTGCCGGACTGTTGTTGCTGTCTCTGGACTGCTGCAATCAGGTCTATCATCCCTTTACCTTCAACTGGAATGCCGATCTCAGGCCAGCCATGAAAGTGGAACTGTCGAACTATCCTGCTTTTGTTTTCCTGCATTTTAATTGCAATTTTTTAAAAGTTAAATGGTATTGGCTATTGATTACATCAGCATAATATCTTAACAAAACCTAGAAATATAAAATACTCTCAACCGCAGATACTATTGTTCTTTATATTAAGTTTACGGTCAACTACACATGTAAATAAAATAAATCCTGTTTGGTAGCATACAATCATATATTAACATAGGTCGTGACATACTTTGTTTTATGATTCATTGAATATATCTATTAGGATAACTATTTTATAAATTGTTAAGGGGAAGCCAGGCAAGTACATGAGAGAGAAAGAAATTGAAGGAAATGTTGATAGAGTGAGATGTAGGTGTGAGGAGGCTTGTGTGGAGGATAAACTCCAGCATGGACCAATTGGGCTGAATGGCCTGTTTCTCTGCTGCAATTTCTCAGTTTGGATAACAGGTCTGTGTCATGAAAAGAAAGAATTAGTTTGGTGGAATTATATTTATAATCATAATTATATTTATTAACATCATTCGTGCAATGTGAGACAGGCACATGAAAAGATAAACGAACAGCAGTAGCTGATGCAGTGGTACAAAATCCCACACATTCTTATAAAAAAATTAGCCGGAAGTCTTAAATGTTATTTTTAATGAAAGTTGACATCTACAATGATCCTTTCAGCCACTCAAAACAGTTTTATCTATGAAATTCAGGTTTCACTAACTATTCACGGGTTTATTTAAATCAATTTGAAGTGCACTCTCTCTTTGGCTTCTGAGAATTTCATGAACATTCTGGAAAATGTGTAGATTACAAATTGACCATTTTGTTCCTGGGAAGGCAGAACAAATTATTGATCTTTTCCCCCAGAAAAATACCTCCAAATGAAAGACTTTTTTGTCACTCAAATCATGATGTGATGTGCAATGAAATAAAACACATTCATGTATTTGTATAAAATTCTTTTGTTAATGAAGAGTTTCCTCAAAATAGTAGACTGAGGTTTTCACATGAATCTGTTAACATGTTTATTACTAATATTGAGCAGCAGGATTTCAATCCTTCAAGTCATCACACATAATATAGGCTGGCACTCCCATACAGTGCTGAGAGTCTGCTGTGTGTCATCAGAGGTGCCTCATTTACTTGTTCTGATGGTTCAGACAGATGTTAGAAATCCCAAAACACAATTGAAAGAACAGCAGGGAGTTTTTTCAGTGTTCTGGGCAACGTTACTCCCTCAAATAAAGCCACCAATACTGGGTTAACTGGTTACTCATCTCATTGCCGCATTTGAGATCTTGATCAATGCAGAATGGATGATGTTTTTGCCTACGTAATAATCACTGCACTTCAGAAGTAATTTACTGCATGCTAACTGCTTTGAGACCTTTCTGAAAGATGTGGGAAGGGGCTATATAAATGCAAGTCCTTTCTTTAGTCTAAAGGGTTTATTGTCAGTCTTATTATTATTTATTTATTTAGAGATACAGCACTGAAACAGGCCCTTCAGCCCACCGAGTCTGTGCTGACCAACAACCACCCATTTATACTAATCCTACATTAACCCCATATTCTCTACCACATCCCCACCATTCTCCTACCACCTACCTACACTAGGGGCAATTTACAATGGCCAATTTACCTATCAACCTGCAAGTCTTTGGCTGTGGGAGGAAACCGGTGCACCCAGCGGAAACCCACGCAGACACAGGGAGAACTTGCAAAGTCCGCACAGGCAGTACCCAGAATTGAACCCGTGTCGCTGCAGCTGTGAGGCTGTGGTGCTAACCACTGCGCCACTGTGCCACCCTGTACACAATGATCAGAATACAAATGGAACAAGAAACAGTATTTTTCCCCTCAAAATGAAATAGTTTGCTTTCTTGTGGGCAAACTGGCAAAACTTACCCAGTAACAGGCATCACTGGGGCAGATTTTTGACTAGGAGGGAAATACTTTGTTGTTTACATTATTGAAGCATCTGTCTCCAACATATTCCCAAGAGATGGGGAATGTGCATTACTAGTTTTAAAATAAAACAATAACTGTCCATCATTTCTTAATTATTCTAGAAATAGTCTTATAGTTACAATAAAATCTGAAGCAATACATACAGCGGTGTTTGTGACAGTGATGTCTCTGATACTGAAAGCATCAGAAATGTGGTCATTCTTCATTTCAATTGTGTCGGCTCCATACGTCACAGTGCCCTCTGATGGCCAATACTGTGAACACTTCTCCTGCAGGAAGAATACAAGAGTTACAGCATGTTTTAAAATCATAGCAGAACACTTCAACAGAAAGTTTTTTTTCAGGTTAGGAAACAGCCCACAGAAAAGAGTTTATATTTACCCTTTAAGGACTCCACAGAGTGTCTGACAGGTTTCAGTGGTTGATGTAACTATGGTGATCTGGCTAATAGGCCTTTAAAATTGCTTCAGGGTCCAATCTGAGCACTGGACTCCAATTAGCATATATTAATGAGGTATCCGCCACAACTTCCCAGCATTCAAATTGCCCCAGAGTGGTACTGCAGCAGGAAAGAGCTGCTCAAATTTAACTTTCAGAAATGGGGTGGAGAGACTTAATATTGTGTCTGTAGCTCGGCAACATGCTGAACTATCCTATTAAGTGCTGACTTTAGACACAGCACATGTATATGGCTGCATTTTACATATGTTATCGGTGAATATGTTATGCAGCATATAAATATGCTAAATGTGGTATTTGTACTCAGACTAAGATTTTGCAAAATGTTACAGTTTAACCATAATATTTCTTAATTCTAAATGATTACACTGCATGGCTTATGTACTAAATTAATGTTAGAAAACATGTTTAAATTGTTATACCTCTTTCTGACCATTTATTATAATTTATCTTTTGAGTACAGGTAAATCATTGTAGTAAGAAGACATACACATTTTCTGACATGTAATGCATGCGGAGGCAGAGATGTGAGTTATTGTTGTGAATCTTTGATCTTTGATTGCAATGAAAATACTTCATTCTCTGCATGTTCGTGGTATTGTGTGATTCTATGATATTATACCTGTTCTCTTTCTCTGAGTTCCGTGAGCATCACAATGGTGTGAGACTTGCAATCCCAAACCATTCTCCAAAAATCCTCTACTGTATGAGGAAGAGGACCTTGAGTAGCAACAAAATAATCCTTCTGCCGATAACCCTGTAATACAGAAGTTCAGTGACAATCAAGGGTACATGTAGAAACAGGGCAAGTACTGAGCTACATTTTAGTACGCTAACGTTGCTGCAAAGCGTGGTTTGGCTGCACAATAATTTTCACCTATTTCATTTCCATTAGCAAGACTTGGCATCATATCATTGAAATAAGACTGAGACTGGGCCTGAAGTGCCACCAATGGTATTTTAATTTTCGTTCTGAAAATATTCACTGTTCTGACATCAGACACATTATAATCAACTCAAGGTAAAGACAGAAACGTGATCCAAGCACAAAATTATTAAGACAGTAAACCATCTCCCCATCACTCCCATCATGTAGAATTCCTGTTCCAAGTACTTGTATACAAAGTTATGTTGCAACCCTATGCTGTGAAGCAACTATCCATTTTTGAAAGCTCAGCTCACTAAATGTAAGCTGCTTTCTGCCAAATTACACATAGAGACTATAGAATATCTTACAAGTCGAATCACTATGCTTTAAAATATGGATTTATAGTGTTTTAGTCCATTAAATTGACAATTGGTTGGCCAAATGAGCCACAAGACATATGTGCAAATGAGCCACTTCCACCTGTAGTTTATGAAATTCCTCAATCAAGCAAATCGGGCATATTTTCAGGATTTATCCATAATAATACATGTAAACACCAAAAATATAACCATAGTAAGTCTACTTACATCTATGTATGAAGCATTGATATAATCTGAGAACTCTTGCCCCCTTTTCCTGGGCAGAACAACCCTGTTGAAATCATCTTAAAAATAGAAGACAAATTACATTCAGCTGAATACCAACTGACTTTGGCCTGTTATCAGTTTGACAAAAATACGTGCCAAAGCAGGACTGTGCTCCACCATGTAATAAATATAATGAAAATAGCCCTAGTTCTTTAGTTGACTTTAAGGGAGGAACATAGCAGGTGGGGAGGAGCAAGGAGTATACTATCTCTTCAATGATGCCCAAGTTTTTTGGTGGAAGGACAGAGAAAATGATTTTAAAAAAATATATATTTCTGTACTAACAAAAACAAAACAAAAAAGTATGTGCTATTATCCAATAAAAGGGATGCACCAAGTGGAAAAGTGGATTATAAAGGTAGGTATGAACTTTAGATTTGGATAGGCTAGAAATTAGATGCTGTCAATCAAGGATTAAAGTTGCATTGATGAGGTAGCCTTCCTTAAGTCAGCAGATACACACAGACTTACCAGTACTAATATGCATGGAAAACTGGGACCAAGACACTGACAATACCTGCAAAGGGGATAAGTACCTCTGATTTCCCCATATTAATATAAAAACAGTGCCATCAATTTAAAGCTAATTCCTATTCAAGTGTATAAATAATGTGCTATTCCACTGTGTATTCACATACTTAAAAATAAAATTAGTTGAAATGAATTTGAGCTGATTTTTACAATTTTAAGCCATATTCTTAAGGGGCAATATTACACAGATGGTAATGTAATGCATGTCCTAACAGCATTGTCCCCTGCGCCCATCCAATCCCTATGACCACTCCCACGGTATTTAACAGCATGGAAACAGTTTAGTAGCTCCTTGAGCACTTAATCACTTAATAGATACATTTCAAAGTCAACACAATCTACTACAAAAAAGTCTTACATTTAAGTTAATCGGTGGCATTGCTTTGAATTTTACTCCTTGTTTTGTTTATTTCCCTTGCCTCAAGCCTCACCTTAAGTGAGACAGCAGGCAGGTAAGGACTTTCAAAGTCTCTGGCAATGCCACTTTCTAACTTTCTCTAGGATGAGCAATGGAAATGGCCTTGGTAGAGTTTATTGGCACTTCTCTCTGACAATGTGGACACAATCGGGAACCGATATGAGAAATTGAGAGTGGGAACTTATGAGATAACTTTGAAGGAAAGTATCCCTAAGTGACTTTCTCCTGATGGCTAATGAGAATTAGTTCAATAAATGTGGAGGTGAAATAAATGAAGAAAAGTATTTCGTTCATTTCACATCTTAAATCACTTACAGGGAATGATCTGAAGAACTCTGGCTTTTTTCATGTTTATTGGCTTATTTCCTGTTCTCATATTCTCCTTCCTTATTCGGACTGTAGTTAATTTCTGTAGTAACAATATAGAATGGAAATGGTCAAGGCAAAATAACAATAACAAAAAAATAGAAACATTTAACACTTGGTCATAACACAATGATTAGTAATTTCGCAGATGACCCGAAAATTGGTGCTGCCGTAAATAGTGAGGAGGAAAGCCTTAGATTACAGGATGATATAGATTGGCTGGTAAGATGGGCAGAGCAGTGGCAAATGGAATTTAATCCTGAGAAGTGTGAGGTGATGCATTTTGGGAGGACTAACAATGCAAGGGAATATACAATGGATGGTAGGACCCTAGGAAGTACAGAGGGTCAGAGGGACCTTGGTGTACTTGTCCATAGATCACTGAAGGCACCAGCACAGGTAGATAAGCTGGTTAGGAAGGCATATGGGATACTTGCCTTTGTTAGCTGAGGCATAGAATATAAGAGGTTATGATGGAGCTGTATAAAATTCTGGTTAGGCCACGGCTGGAGTACTGGTTGCCACACTATAGGAAGGATGTGATTGCACTGGAGAGGGTGCAGAGGAGATTCACCAGATGTTGCCTGGGCTGGAGCATTTCAGCTATGAAGAGAGACTGGATAGGCTAAGGTTGTTTTCCTTAGAGCAGAGAAGGCTGAGGGGGGACCTAATTGAGGTATACAAAATTATGAGGGGCACAGATAGGGTAGATAGGAAGAAACTTTTTCCCTTAGCAGAGGTGTCAATAACCAGGAGGCATAGATTTAAGGTAAGGGGCAGGAGGTTTAGAGGGGATTTGAGGAAAAACCTTTTCACCCAGAGGGTAGCTGGAATCTGGAACACACTGCCTGAAGGGGTGGTAGAGGCAGGAACCCTCACAACATTTAAGAAGTAGTTAGATGAGCACTTGAAACGCCATAGCATACAAGGCTATGGACCAAGTGCTGAAAAATGGGATTAGAATAGCTAGGTGCTTGATGGCTGGCACAGACACGATGAGCCGAAGGGCCAGTTACTGTGCTGTCTTACTCTATGATTCTGAGTTTATGACTAGAGCTTGAAAACTGAAACAAAAATGAAGAAAATAAATTACAACTAAAACAAGAAGGAATTTTTTTTTAATTAATGGGGGTGATCTTCACCGGTTCCTTTAGGTGCTTCAGAGGTGGCCAAGGTGGGACCTTGAACCAAAGCATCAGTTTAGCACAAGACAGCATCTTGATAAAGGAGTTGAAGTGTGCGCTAGGAATAGCTGCCCGGAGGGTTGTTAAGGATCTGATTGCCTCTTATATTGCCTGCTAGCGTTTTTTAATGAGGCTGTATGGCATTTTGGTGGGTACTGCTTGACCTCACACCCTTTCCTAACAGTGTCCAGCGGATTGGGAGTAAACAAGTCATTGCTGAGGATTTTCAGCGCTGCTTAGTGGTATATCACCTTTGACTGTTCACTTAATCCTGGAGGTTGAAGAGGACTTTTGAAACACATCGGGAAACTTTCTGGGGTAGTTTGTCAAGTGTTCACCAACATTCTATCAACATTTATTCCGAAAATTCTCTTAGGACTTCCCCTAGAAAGAGTAAGTGTGGTGCTACTCTACCTTATTGAACACCTTATAGGAGTAACAAGGAGAAGGGGAGTGCTTGGTCATGGGTATCTTGCTAGGGGTTTCCCTTGGTTTGTAGGAGGACATGATACCAGGCAGAGCAGCTGTTGCAGGAGAGAGGTACAGGAGGGTAAGATAGACTTCTTCCTCCCTGCGGGCACAGGGCATCTTCCTCCACAACAGCTCCCATGCCATGTCCGAGAACCTGTGCGCCCTCTCACTCAGTCCCTGAGCCATCCTGAAACCTGCCATTTTGTCAGCTGGTGCACTGCACACCTTGACTAGAAGTGGGTGTGTGGAGCCCGCATATACTGCTCCAGGAAAACTGCATCTAATCAGCGCTTGAGTGCTAAACCTGTAGGTGTCTGTTGTAACATCTCCAGGCAATTTTAAATTGTGGTAATCAGCAATTAGGACCAAAATTGTGTGTGAAAACCAGATTTTCAAAAAGGCGCACCTTATTAGCACAGTACCCATTTAGCACCTGAAAGACCATCATTAATTTTCTCCTTCAGCCAGATTCAAATTGCAGGCAAGGGGCCACAGAATAAGCTCTTAATCTTCCTCCATTGTTGCTATGCGGCTGTAAGTAGTCGAGGTGCTATATCATCTGGATTTGATCTGCAGACAATGTTCCTTTCACTCCGAAGGAAAAGTGCCCGGAATAATGCTAATGTCTCTCCCTTCCCCACCCCATCACCAGTCAGGTGAAACCAAGGAATCAGCAGAGTGCTGGGTTTAAATCTGGGCTCCAATACCACTTTCTCAAGGCAACTAGGAGTGGGCGATAAATGTGACCTTGCCAACGCTATCAACGTGTTTTTTTTTCAATTTTAACCGAAGGACAGAATTGAAACAGACTCAATAAATGGGTTCAAGAGACAAGAGTTTCTGAAGAAGGAAGGAACTGAGGTATATGGGAAGATGTGCTTGGGCCAAATGGTCTTTTCCTATTCCTAAATATTCCTAGAGGATTTAAAGCTTTTTCTGAATAGAATCATGAGAGTTATTTATCTGCTAGGTTATTCACTGAACTCAGTGTTCTATGGTTGCGACTGAATATTCTTAAAAATAAACCTATATGTTACAGAGTATTGTAATGTAGTGCTTTTAATCAATGGCAGATTTACTAGATATTGCATTCCAAAGAATAACTTTAGTAGCTGATGCAATGTTAAATGGCTAGCCCTTCTTTGGTTATTAACTTTATGACTCACGTTAAACTCTTCTTCTAAACCTGTGATATCAAATTGTCCTGTTTTACTGTGAAGCTTCTGTATATGCTTCTCCAAAGAGCTCACATCCAGCTCTGTGTCACCGTATAAGTAATGTTCAAGCAGAGCTTGATAAATGAAGGAGTACTGCATCTGCAAGGAACAATAAAGTGAATAAAAACCATGTTAACACCTAGCTGTTTGGCACAGTTTTACAATGTCATAAATTATACAGATATCCATTGACACCAGAGGACACCCTGAGACACCAACAGAGCTGTGTTCAGGCATCAGTTACATGCACAGTAAAAAGGAAAATAAATTAAATAAACTGGGGCAAATAGCAGCTGAGAGAGAAAATCTTTATAGAAGAGAAAGACTGGTCTTTTCTTCCTTTAAAACACTGCTACCATTCCAGCCTAACAGGGAAACCTGATACAAACTGACTGATACTTACATCAGTTTGAACTAGCTGTGAGCGCTGATTGCGAATTCTTGATATGAAACCAAAGACATCCACTCTTTGCTCTGCATACATCATATCAATCATAGCATTGATAACTATGAATGTTCCAGTTCTACCTACACCAGCACTGCAATTTAAAAAGAATAGGAGAGTTATATTTCCAAATGTTTTCCATGCTTCAGGAATCTTGCAATTGGCCATGTATCATTAGAAATAATAAAATCTAATTTCAGTTGTTTCCCTCGTTTTCAAATCCTTCATGCCCCCTGCATCATTCCATGGCCATAAGACATATCCCATGCTTTATCCTTTCTATGTTATAGAATTGGGCAGATTAAACTGATACAATACTGTTCCTCACTTTTCTATGAGAAATCACCTCTCCTCTGATTGCCATACCCCTCAGATTCCCCAGGTGAGATTAGGAATTTACAGGTGTGGAATGACAATTGTTTATCCAAGTCGCATTCCTGTCCAATACAGTTCAAGCTACAAGTTTACATTATTTTCCAACAACTGACATAGCACTAGATTCAGAAAAGTGTTCTACCTTAATCTGGTGCTACAGTGTACAAGCACGTATAGATTGAAACATTCACTGGACTTTTCAAGCATTTCAGAATTCTATGTTCATTTACATAATTTCATCAAAGTAATTCTCACTTCCTTTGTATAAAACTATTCCAGGTGAAACCCATGCAGATAATTACTCTTTTTAGTTGAATTGACCTGGTATGTACTGAACAATTCCCCCAACATCTAGAATAAAAAAATGGATTTTGGAACAATAATTCCAAATTAAACAGGTGTGGCACATCTGTTCTAATCTCAAGTGCCAAATAACAAATTATACCCTAACAAACAGCCACATATGTTAAACAGATTAATATATTTTTTTAACATAGTGGAGGCATGAAATTAAGAAATTGCATTAAAAGTGGCACTAAAAAGATTGCACAACAGGAATTAAGCCCACCTATTCCTGTCATTCTTTATCTTACTCTCATTCTTTCTCTCTGTCTCTCTTTCATTGTCTATTTATTTTGTTTTCTGTCATCCCTTTCTCTTCTTTTCCTGTTTCCTGTCTTTCACACTGTCTTTTCCACACTCTGTCACAGTTACTGGCATAAATCTGAGCAGCACTCCCCTAGAATACACTCGGACATCTTTCCTGCTGTAGGTTTGTAGTGTTACTGCCTATTTGGTTTTTTGCCAGATTAGTGAAGCAGGTATTTCTGGAAGGCTCCCCCTCCCCTGCAAATGCTAAAACATTTAGGCTAAAATTAATTTGTTTACATTGTGATGACTTCAAAAATTATTGCTTAGCTTGTGAGAAAACCTGCTTTTTTGTGATTGATCATATGGTACTCTGCATTTCTCACATTGTGGATTGTGTATACAGACAGGTGCTAACCATACTAAGCAAAGAGCGACATTTCAACCACAGAAGTACCACATTCTGCTTTCAGGATGCCAGTTATCTACTTCAGACAAAATTATGGGGATATATGTCCTGCCTTTCTTCAAATATATATGCAGGATAATGTTACGGTAGTATCATTGGAAGCAGGCCAGTGCCACAGGGACTCTGTTCATTTGAAACATTTTGTGTCAAGTGTACTTCTCTACCTAGCTCTATATTCGGCTAAGCAAATCAACTTTTTATCTTGCCCAGCTGAGGCAGAATAGGAAGGTTCAAAGACTTTTATACCAACATTAATTCCCAAAACAACTCATGTTTGATTAAACAGGAATTAAGAATGAACAGGATAACATTATTCAAAGAATCAAAGAGACCATACCACAGACAAATAATTGTCTATTTTAAATCACTCCATTATGATATTAATATTCTAATAAAGAAGGTGTCTGATAAGATGGTGACAGTATTTGTGGGAGGCTGTAAAAGTTTGTTTTCTCAGGGCAAATTAAACGACTGATGCTTAGCTGATATTTTCTTTAGATATTACATATATCTTGGAGACATTTTCGCAAAACAAGCTTCTGAGGTTCCTACGGCACAGGTGGCCTGACCTTTCACTAAAGATTGTTATCTTGAGGGCTGGTAATAATGCAACATACATACAACTTTGACAGTAGCTTTCTCGAGAAAAGATTTCAAGGGAAATATACAATTGTCTGGGCTCCCTGAGTACAACAGTTTAAAGAGCATTGCACATCTCCACAGTGAAACCTATGCTGCGCTTCTGAAGGACAAGTATGGGGCATAAAGAGATTAAGGAATTGTCTCCTGAAACAATCGCAGAGATTTTGGATTTGGATTAAAGCTAGAACAACCTTGTGTTATGCAAACAGGAAAGAGCTGCCTACATGAAAGTTTGTAGTTGATGTGTGCTGCTTACAAATATGAGCACTGCTACCAGTATTGATTTCTAAGAAAGAAACTTCATAATACATGAGCAGAACAGTTCACAGAATTAATATATAAGGTTGTGTAAAATAAAGGTTCAATCCCTTGGTAGGATTAGTAGAAGCATAGAAACTCGACATATCCAAACTCCCCTTATGAAAGTAAAGATGAAAAGATAGTCAGCAGTGGATTTTCTTTCAAAGGGAATGTGTAAAGGCAGATATAGCTACTTCATAAACTTTAATGGAGTTGCTTCCAAAAGGAGATACTGAAGCTACATTTGAAATGAAATACCTGAAATGATGGGTGAGAAATTGAGCTCATTAGTGCCCATTTTTTTGGGTGCTGTGAGTCTCCTTCGAGCTCCAAAATGACGGCCAAATACACCTTTGGGCTGTACAGTGAACGGCCATTGGAAGTATGCAAGGCAACAGTGATTTGATGCCAGTAGTGCCATTTTGGAGTTTAAATGCTCCCTTAACCTCCCACAGCTGAGCATGCATTCAGCAGCAGGATGGAGCCCCCACCCTCCTCCTCGAAAAACCACCAGCAACGCAATTTAAAGGGATCATCAACTACTTACACAATAGTTGCTGGTTGATCTCTTCTGGCTGTGGCTATGGTTCTACAAATGTTTGGGCTTCCTATAGTTGTTTCAAGTTGCAAAAGTCTACAGGGGGTTGTGTGACAGGTGCTGAAGAACCTTTTGCTAAAATTAAAGCTTCTGCACAAACCAGTGGCTCCCAGATATGGGTGCACTAATAGGCATTCTTCTTGGAACACAGTGTGACTTGGAGAATGAAGAGAGGTCACACAGAGCAGGACAAGCTGCCAGAAGAGGCAGAAGTCTGTCTCTGGTCTTATTTCTATCGTGTAAAAATATCTATATTATCACGAAAGCATGAAGGCTTATGATGGTATTTTTTCTTCTTATAGACATGGCATCAACTTGGGACACACTGGGGCAGGTTGAAACATTGGTTGTCTACCTGGAAGAGAATGGTTCTCCTTGGTAGAACTGTTAGGCTTGGTCTATGCTGCATTCTCAAAGGTCTAAGAGTCATGCTCTGTGACACCAGTGTGCTGCTATGAGGATCAGATTTCTAGATTCTACTCTCATTTTCAGGATACCCTTAATGTTAGAAGGTAGAGTTGAAGGAACAGACAATTCTATGGAATGTATGTGTTGTCCAAGGATACGGGATTTGAAGCAGTCAACGGGGGTCTTTCTTTTTAAATATCAACTAATGAGTTTCCAAAAGCAGTTGAACACAAGACAGAATTCAGAATATTCAGCAGCAACTTCATACTGAAAAAATGGGGTATTCCGTAGAGCGAATACTGACTAAATTGTGCCTCTCAATAACGTCTAATATCTTTTTCTTTTTGGGCCTCCTTATCTCGAGAGACAATGGATACGCGCCTGGAGGTGGTCAGTGGTTTGTGAAGCAGCGCCTGGAGTGGCTATAAAGGCCAATTCTGGAGTGACAGGCTCTTCCACAGGTGCTGCAGAGAAATTTGTTTGTTGGGGCTGTTGCACAGTTGGCTCTCCCCTTGCGCCTCTGTCTTTTTTCCTGCCAACTACTAAGTCTCTTCGACTCGCCACAATTTAGCCCTGTCTTTATGGCTGCCCGCCAGCCATAACGTCTAATATAATGCATTAAATAATGGGTGGGGGGTGGGGGGTGGTTTCCAGCTTTTGCATTTGCCAGCTCGTGAACAGGCAGGAAATTGTAGGCTGGTGAGCACAGAATTGGAAAACCCCAGACAGTGTGTCCTAGATCAAGGGACTGCATAATGTGGCACTATAATTGTTATATTATTGTTGCTATTGTTGTTATACTATAATTAGGCATTAGGTAGCGATCAATGTTCTCTGCTTACAACATGTCTCGACCCCAATACATATTTTGGCAGAGCCAACTAAACTAAATATAGCTTGGGATTATAAAACATATTAACAATGTCTCACTTGTTACTGCAGAAGAATGTAAAGTAAACTCAGCAATTACCTGCAATGAACTACAATAGGTCCTGAAAAGGAAGGATTCACTGTTTCGACCTTCTTCAGAAACTTGAGCATACCAATGGGTGCAAAAGGCACGCCAAAATCAGGCCAGCTTGTGAAGTGAAGCTGTGTTATTAGTCTTAGAGCTTTGCCAACTGTTTGCTGTAACAATGCAATGAAAACACAACATTCATCTCATAATTTTCAAATATTAAGAAAGGCACAAATACATCTAAATGTTTCCAGCAATTAACCAATACCAGTCATTCTCTCCTTACCTAACATGAAAGCAAAGGGGCAGCATACACATTAAAGTTTGACTTTGGGACGACGTTATGGCATAGTTTGGATAAAATCTATCACAGTTGGTGTGAAATATATATTGAAAGATATCATGCTTTCAAATGAAACATAATAGTTACTAAAATTGGGATGGGTTAACTGTGTGCACTAAATTAAATCTAATCCAACAATGTGGCTCAACCTCTGATTCCTTCAGGAAAAGCACCATGCCAAAATCTTAATTTCCTTCAAAAAACTGATTTGAAGTTAAAAGCACACTTGACAAGCCTGTTTTAAACATAGAGATTGAGTGGCACTTATGACTCAATGGAGAGGATATGACAAAGTGAATACACACCAGAATGGTTCAACCTCTGGTGTGTGTTGAGTTAGCTCAACTTATCCAGGGTAGCGGTAGATATCTATAGTTCATCTCAGAGTGCCTGGACTAGAAAGGGAAAAAAAATCAATAAGGTTCGTGGCTACCAATCGTGATTCAGGGATTGACTGTTATGCCTTTCCATGGTTTAATGGCTTGCTGACATTCACTGTTTAGTCTCACATATGAAGAATGGCCACTTAAGCTAGTTACTGTAGACTGTTGCTATCTATGACCTATATTCCAACAAAAGTCAAAAACTTCAGGGGAGAAAATGGCTCTAGAGAATTCAATGGAGTTTTGATTATTTTTATTTTTCTATGATAACATTTGAATGCAACTTCTATATCCTTTGCTGCTCTGGTGATGTATTTTGTTAGTCTACTTCCACTTTCAAAACAGGCCAGGAAAATGGAGAACATCTGCTTCAATTGTGGCTAAAAGTTAGCTGAAGTACGTTGGGACATCTAACAGTCCAGATCCCAGTGGACAGAAATCTAATGTCCATAATCTGTAACTAATTCTGTAATCAAACTCTTACAGGCCATGCAGATAGATGATGAAAAAGATGTCATATTAACTGGTCATGGGGGACGAGGAAAGGAGGGTCATGCTGTAATAAGGGTGGATGTTGAGGCACATCATTTTACAGCAATATAAGGGCTAAGAAAAACGGTTGCGATAAACATATACTCACAGGAAAAGTTAAACAAAGATACCCTTAATAATTCTGCAATGCGAAGAATATCATGCAAGTTGACAACGAACATGTATTTTTACATAAGCAAAATACTGCAGATGCTGGAAATATGAAATAAAAACAGAAAATGCTGAAAATACTCAACAGGCCAGGCAGCATCTGTGGAGAGCAAAACAGAGTTAACGTTGTTAATGTTTCAGGTCAATGAGCACCTTTTGTCATCTAAAGAAAGGTCATCAACCTGAAATGTTGACGCTATTTCTCTCTCCAGAGATGCTGCCGGATCTATTGAGTATTCTCAACATTTTCTGTTTTTATTTATTTCTACATTCCACTTTAATATATTAATAAAGTAACATCTTATTTACAAGGGTCTTTTCTTTTAGAACTAAAATCTTTTTGTTGGCTATTAAAGTAAACTGCAAACTGACAAATATTCCTGAAGGTGGTAATAATATGTCATATAGAAAATAAAGATCAATTACTTTTTAAAATATGATAATTCATAGACAAACAAATTATTTGTGCCAAGAAGTAAATGATTTTAAATTTCTTTTTGCAAATAATTTAATTCACAAAGTGGAGGTAAATCCAGAAAATACTTGCATTTTGTATGACGAATTTGCGTATGGTATAATCCACAAGAACGGTGACATCTTCCACTGATACCCGAATTGCTCCGTATGTCCACAAACCCTGGTCAGGCCAGTACTTGTAACATTTTTCCTGTAGGAATAAGCACATACTAATGTTAATTGGTACAATAAAAATACAATTCATTCCAATAATACCTTCTTTGGTAGCGAGGGACATGTTATAGAAAGGGTTTTCTATTTCTCTATTTATCTGGGGATCACAAACCGTACCGTGTTACATCAGAGCGTAATAACTTATAGTTTAGTTTTAGTTTAGTTTAGTGATACAGCACTGTAACAGGCCCTTCGGCCCACCGAGTCTGTGCTGACCATCAACCACCCATTTATACTAATCCTACATTCCTACCACATCCCCACCTGTCCCTATATTTCCCTACCACCTACCTAAACTAGGGGCAATTTATAATTGCCAATTTACCTACCAACCTGCAAGTCCTTTGGCTTGTGGGAGGAAACCGGAGCACCCGGAGAAAACCCACGCAGACACAGGGAGAACTTACAAACTCCACCCAGGCAGTACCCAGAATTGAACCTGGGTCGCTGGAGCTGTGAGGCTGCGGTGCTAACCACTGCACCACTGTGCCGCCCATAGTGAAGGGTCACAGTGATATGTTAAATTCCTACTAAACATGCAGCAGTATGACAGTATCATAATTTTATCTACAGGAGTTACACTTTACCACTGTTATTTTAAATTTTTAGTGTGAATTACTGACAGGCAACATATAGCACAATAGCTAAAACTATTCTGCTGTCTGTCGGCTAAAAATGAGTTTCCTCTTGTTTTCAGGTGTGATCTGCCCACATCTGGTCCTGTGAGTCAGGCAACATGCAAACTTTGACCTTACTGATGGAGGTGAAAGGAGGAGAGAGGCCATGTTTCTGCATGGGACCAGGAGGCCCTCAAGGAACGTCCTTTGAAGGGAATGGGGGCAGGTGGCTAGGGAGGTCAACTCCCAGAGTCTGGCGCACAGGACATGGCAGCAGTGCAACAAGAAGTTCAGTGACCTCACCTGAGTGGTCAAGGGCAGTGTATGCATCTTCAAAGGACCTCTCCTACCCATTGCACCACCAGCCTCTAACGCTGCTCAATGCGCCACACCCTCATCACTCACACAGCACCAGTCCCTAGCAGTCAGGGCTCCGGCCTAATATTCAGATGCTCCACCTCACCCTCCCACAGGTTCCAATGATGGAAGCCTCACGCCAGCCTCTTGCTGCCTCCACATACCTCCAGCTATTTAGCTACAGCAGGCATATCACCCAAACACATTATAACACATTCACTGACATTCTTTCCTCTCATTTGGCACACAATTGCAAGAAGCAGAGCAGAGTTAGCAGGGGAGAAGGATGCCTGCATCTCCTGAGCCCTATGGAGGAGATCGTTCTCCGCATCGTGGGGCTGGCTGTGACAGAGCCTGTTCCATCTGGCATTGCCAAGAGCATTGAGGATGACAGCATGTTCCTGCCTTATTCCCCTTCTCGACTCCCACCTCACCCTCATCCTGCTATCTGGCATGAAATGCAAACTGCTGATGGTATGACCATGGACCTTTTGCTTCCCACTCCACCACTTCCCTCACCCAAACCCTCTCCTTCTGATTTTCAGCTTTCAGACACCCAAGAACTGCCATCTGACCAGCAACGGCAGCCCCAGGAAGAGGAGGGAGCAACACCACAACGCTAAGGGCGGCACAGTGGTGCAGCGGTTAGCACCGCAGCCTCACAGCTCCAGCGACCCAGGTTCAGTTCTAAGTACTGCCTGTGCGGAGTTTGCAAGTTCTCCCTGTGACCTCGTGGGTTTCCGCCGGGTGCTCCGGTTTCCTCCCACAGCCAAAGACTTGCAGGTTGATAGGTAAATTGGCCATTGTAAATTGCCCCTAGTGTAGGTAGGTGGTAGGAGAATTGTGGGATTTGGTAGGAATATGGGATTAATGTAGGATTAGTATAAATGGGTGGCACACATGTTCTGCTACATGGGACTCAGGTAAGAATTTCAACAAGGTAGTCGAGAGGAGAAGGCTGATGAACATGCCCACCAAGGTGTTTGGTGCATTGGCAGGCCTGCCAGACAGCCTTCTGTCACTAAAGGCCTGCTTAGGTCGGGAAAAAGAATCCAACCCGAACCCAACCGATCCACAGTGGACCCGAGCCCGACCCGGCCGGAGTCCCTCCAATTTCGACCCGACCCTACTATTCCTTTACTTACCTTCGGACTGGGAAGCTCCAGGAAGCTGCAGCGCATGTGTGATGATGTCACTCGCTCACTGCACAAATTCAGTTTCATCCCGGACTCCCAGCTCAGGTAAGTTTTTTTATTTTTAATACTTACTGGCAGAGCACTTACTGTGTATGTCCGGTCTGGCCCAGCCTGACCCGACCCGAGCCCGAGAGCCGGAACCGGAAGAGGAGCCCGACCCGACCCGAACCCGACAAATGTCGTCGGGTCCCGTCGGGTTCGGGTCGGGTAGCAGGCCTTTACATTTCACTGTCAAGGAGGAGTCCAACTCCAAAGCAGCAGAGGGCATTGTGCTGAGCTTTGAGTCCAACCTTTCCATGGTGGTCAACTCCAAGACAGCAATTATGGACCCAGCAATGATGCAGCATCTGGTGGTTGACGTCTCAGCTTCCACTGCAGCACAGGTGAAGCCACTCACTGTCTGAGAGCTGCAGTGGAAGCTCTGATGGAGGTCCTGTGATCAATGCTTGCTGCCATGCAGGCTCAGACTGTTACCATCATGGCTGCGGATCTCACAACTGTCCAGCAATCTGTCCTCCATCAGATTAGCAGGATTGGTGTGGTACCACACTAGGAAAGTGGTGCTGCATGGAGCATGTACCTGCTGTCCTCTTTGAGGACGACAGCTTTCCTGCTCCCAAAACTGTCACTCCACTGCTCCCTTGCTGTTGCCTCTCAGCCAGCCAGCACAGACTGCTGGCACCCATGCCAAGGTGGTGCAGACTGAATACAGGCCCTCAAGGTCCCGAGCTACTCAAAAGTGTCCTGCAAGGCCATCTGCAGTCTCCCCCAGTGAAAGTCAGCAGCCTTCCACCAGCGATGCTGCAGTCACTGTGATAGCACTACATAGGAGCATCACTGGAAATGTGCAACCTTGACTCAGGAGAAGGAAATTGAAGTGGGAGGTTCAGGACAGCCCCTCCCTCCCATCTCATTTCATGGGTAGCCTGAACCTGTACCTGCTTCTCTCTGGTTAGAGTGAAAACAAGGAACTCACCTCGCCTTGCATACAGGCCTTCCTTACCTCTTGGAAGCAGCGAGGGACAGTGTAAGGGGATATGTTCACAAAGTCACCTATTCCCATCTGGAAGGTTCTGGTTGCATAAAAGTTTAGAGCAACAGTGACCTTGATGGCCACTGGCAGCGCCAACCTCACCCTGGTGTGAGGACGCAGGTCCTGGTGAAGGAGGTGGCACAAATTTGTGCCCACCTCCTTGGGACTCCCAGGCACTTTAGGCATTGCTCCTGGGTGAGGTGGAGGTAGGAGAAGTGCTCTTGGAAAACCTATACTGGATAGGTCCTTCTGTGGACAGTCCTCCTCCTCTCTGTGGACCACTTCCCCTCTCCACAACCTCTGCTCCATCTCCCTGTCACGTTGCAGACACAGTGGCACTGCAACTGCAGCCCCCATACTTGTTGCAGCCTATGTGTGGACAGGTCACGAAATCCTCTGCCCTCCCTGTGAGGATGAAGCAACACTCCCTGCCAAATCTAACAACTCAACACACCACCTCCAAAAACATTCCACATTACTTCCACAAACTTTGCAATAGAAGAAGTAAGTCAAAAGCACCTCACCAGCAAATTGGATGGCTGGTTCTTGAAATAGCTCTAGTGCGGAGGAGGAGGCAGGGAGTCTGTTGTGCAGCTGAACGCATGTTCAGCTGCGAGTGATTATCACAGACATTCACTGGACCTGCACAGTTCAAGTTTCAAAAACATGCATCAAATCAGACGAGATGACACTATCACGTCACAATCTGCCCACGTCGAACACTTTTGGTGCACGTTCAGTGTACCAATGTTAGCACTCTTCCCAGCAGGGGGCATTGCACAGGCCCCACTGCAAGCGGCTGGAAGTGCTGCGTGACCATTTTCTGACTTTGGGGCTTCTGGAGTGCCAGCACCAGCCTGTACCTGTGATACCTTGACACTTTCTGTGATGCTCTCCTGTGATGCCAGTAGGTGGTGCTCTAATAGGGTCTAAATGTTAATTTGACCATAAATCTGTAATGTTGCCTGTAACACCACAAAACATTCAAAACGCTACGAGTCTTCAGTACCCTCCACCACTGGTGGTAAAAGACAACGATGCTTTGCTTCCATTTCAACAGCTCCACCACCAGTGATATAGTGCTGTATGTCTCAATTTTTTGCTGCTGAATCTTTCTTCAAGTAAATTTTTGTACTTGTTTATCTTTTTATATAAATGGAAATATTTAAATTTTAATTTTATAATTCTGGCATGCTGCTGGCCTCCCCAGTTGTTGTCTCGGGTCCCACTTTCCAGGTAACTTTTTTTAAAAATTGCTCTTTCAGCTTTATTCTATCTCTTCTGTTTAGCTTCAGACCCTGCTCTCCAGACAGGTTTTTAGACAAATTTACAGCCCTACTCCTCCAAATATTCCTTTTTAAACTCTTCGTGTTTCTCTCAGCCTCAGCCTCGCTCCCCATGTCCTTTTTTTCTTACAATTCCCTTTCTATAGTTCAGCCTTTGCCTGGCCCTGACTCTTTGTCCAGAAGCACCATTCCCTTCCTCCCCCTGTTTTCAGCTGGCACAATTCACAACCCCACTCCCAGGAATAACCATAAATCCCAGGGCTTCCTCCTACACCCAGTCCAAAACTCATCCTGAGCCCCTATAGTAGCCTCCTGCCCGTTCTGTTCCCTCAATCCACACTGCCCTCACTCT
Organism: Heterodontus francisci; assembly: GCF_036365525.1. Classification (NCBI taxonomy): domain Eukaryota; kingdom Metazoa; phylum Chordata; class Chondrichthyes; order Heterodontiformes; family Heterodontidae; genus Heterodontus; species Heterodontus francisci. The sequence goes on from NC_090390.1 coordinate 49,955,383, forward strand.
TGGTCCAAGGCCTTGCCTCAACCCTATCCAACTACTCTCAACTTGTGCCTCAGTTTCTTTTTAAAATCCTGGCCCCACTCCAAATCCCAGTTTTAGCCCTGTACGCCCCTCCCAGCCCTAACCGCATCTTGTTCCCTCTCCCAAGCCTCATCTGCTTATCGGCCCTCCGCCCGCCCCCACCCCCCACCCCACCCACCCAGTGTTACCACCTTGTCATTTTTATTTTTTTTAATGAGATATGGACATCACTGGCAAGGCCAGTATTTGTTGCCCATCCCTAATTGCCCTTGACAACTGAATGGCTTGCTAGGCCATTTCAGAGGGCAGTTAAGAGTCAACCATATTGCAGTGGGTCTGGAGTCACATGTAGGCCAGACCAGGTAAGGATAGCAGATTTCCTTCCCTAAAGGACTTTAGTGGACCTGATGGGTTACTTATACTATGTATTCTGCTCACCTCTGTCACCTTAAGCTTCAATCCAAAGCAAAATGAAACAATCTCACCCTCGCTCTACCCTCTGGTTTACTGTGAGCCACACCATAGAAGATCCACTGGCATATATTAAAATATTCTGCTGCAGTTCTATTGCAGGCACTGCTAAGAACAGAATCTGCTGAAAGAGTGGTTTGGACTGTCAGTAGCAACTTGCACTACTCAAACCACAGAAATACAATGCTCTTCTTGGTGCTGAAAATTTAACTAAGTGGAGACTGGCCAATTGGTTCTTTCATAGCATTAGACAGTTGAAGGTAGTCCTGTGTACCGCCTGCGGACTTTAGTACTTTATCATGTGGTACATTTGCCTACTGGACTATCAAAGCTGGTTCCAACATATGTAGACCTTTGAACTTGAAATAAACAACCATATGTTTTCTAAATAAATGGCCTGTGTTCCTTCAATCTGTTCTCCCAACATAGTAACCTAAGAATTATCCTTCATACTGTTCTAGTGCTGTAATTCCTTTTTTGAAGTGTGGAGGAAAGAACTGGACACGATAGTCTAAATGAGGCTGGAACAAATGTTTTTGTGAAATTATTACTGCCTCTGTGGACCTGTCTTATATGAACCTGGCTGTACACTTTTTGCAGGCATTTCTAGTTGTGAACTCAGATTATGAAAGGGATTTTAATGAACAGCCTGCTGTTACTTGTAAATCTGTATCTGTTTAACTCCTTCAGGTCATAGCTGTCACAGTGAAGCCACATTTGGTCCTAGAGTTTAGCTACAAGAGTAGGTCGGAAAAGCTGGGTTTGTTCTCCTTAGAAAAAAGGAGATTGAGGAGAGATTTAATAGAAATATACAATATTATGACAGGCTTAGATAAGTTAGACAAGGAAAAACTGTTCCCATTAACAAATGGTCCAAGGACTAGGGGACACAGATAGAAAGCTTTGGGTAAAAGATGCAAGGGGAATATGAGGAAGAACTTTTTTACGCAGCAGGTGGTAATTATCTAGAAATAGTAGCCCACAAGAGTGGTGGAAGCGGAGACGAGCAATGACTTCAAGAGGAAGTTGGATAACCACCTGAGAGAAATAGACTTGCAGATCTACGGGGATTGAGCCAGGGAGTGGGACTGACTGCATAGCTCCGTGGAGAGCTGGCATGGCCTTGTTGGGCCAAATGGCCTTCGGTGCCATAGATGACTAACGGAAGACAATTATCCTTGTCTGTGAGGGATAGCCAATAATAATAATATAATAATGCCCCTCTAACAATGCATTAATTTGTACCTATTTTGACAGCTAGTTGCTAAATGCTAGACCCTTTGGTAGGCCATGGCTTTGTCTGCCACAGACACTTGGTTAGGGTTTGAAAGTTGCCTGTAGTACCTAATTCTCTTGCAAAACAAGCAGGTTTCTTCATCTCTTTTACTCATTTTATATAGATAATTTAAAAAGTACTTTCACTGGTATTTTATTTTAATTTCTAATCTAGGTTACACACATGATTTTATATTTCTGATGATGCTACATTGTCACTGGGCAGAGTGAATATTGAAAAACTCACAAAAACAGATATTTCAGGAAAGGAGACCTGCTGGAAACTTAGCAATTTTGTGAGAAAAACTGATGAGGAATAATTTAAAAAGGTAATTTATCCATGAAAATATTAAGTGAATGATCTGTATCTTAACCTATGGTATATATTCCTCACAACAAAAGATATTTAAAATAAGCAGAATTTGTCATTTTTTAAATGATAATGTAATTTTTGTATATTCACATACTCACCTCCTTCTTCTCTTTTACATTTGTTAACATAACAATGGTAGCAGATTTCTGTTCCCATATCATTCGCCAGAAATCTGAAACAGTCTCTTCTTTGGGACCTTTGGGGAATAGAGATAGAAGTGAGGGCCTGCTTCAGAAATCATTCTGAATAAAAGATACAGGAACAAAACCTCATTGCTTGTATGGTATTATTTTTACATTATTCTCATTTTCAAATGAACAGGAGACCAACCATAATTTGCTGCGATAAATTTGCATAAAGTATCTTCTATGACTGGTTTTCATTTCACAAAGAATTTGAGAAATAATCTTTTCAAAATTCAACTTAATGCTGAAACCTGTTTTTGTGATTATGCCATATTTTGTGAGCATTACATTTGCTGAAGTGTTCCAGGGCTGGGGTGTGAAGGCCAAAATCTGATGACAGTTTGCCTTCTTGACAGATCCAGAACCTAGTGCAGGCTGGAATTGTGGCAAAAGGGGAAGCAGCTGCAGGCAGGCAGGCAGGGAGGGAGGAAGAGAGGGATAGTGGGAGAAGCTATATTGACTCGTCACTGAGCGCCCTGCAGGTCAATCAACCACACCATGGTCTGTGGGCACTCCTCTTTATCAAAGCTACTCACTGCAGCAGTACCTCTGTGAACTCTTTGGAGACCCCAAAGTCCTGTCTTTTATCTGCACGAAGTGCTCTGAACTTTAATAAATGTCTTTGTACTCTGGGAAGAATGTGTGCACTCCATACTGGGCAAACAGAAACCCTACAGGTGAGTGTAGTTATCTCAGAAGCTTCAATTAGAGACTCTTAAACATGCTTATGGGTTTCTGCCAAATTAGATATCTGGATGACTAAATTTTCTCATGTCAGTGCTCAAAATAATGGGCACTGAACCCTATTTAGTCCAGGCCAAGACTGACATGGCCCTGCCAATGTTACAAGCTAATCCTTGAATTGATGCTCATTTGAATCATTATTGTTTTTTAAAAGTAGCACTTCTGCCTTCATTTGTACCTAAAATCTATATTTATATCATTGATTTTTTTTCTTTTGTATGAACACAAATGGACAGAAGCAGTAGGGTACACCCCATGGTTTACTATCAGTGTAAGTAGCTATTAACCCATCGACCATTAATTATGATGGCATCTTCACATCAAAAGCCACACTGTAATGAAATGTGTATTGAGAGGCAATACAAATAGAAATATAATATTGACTCCCAGTGAATGAAAGAGATTACAGTGCCCCATTGAAAGCAATTTTTCGAAATCATCTAACATTTATTACTTTCAGATTACAGTTTCTATCAATGAATAATACAAAAAAGAATTTGCAGGTGGTCTAACAGAAGCTTACCTTGAGCAGCTATGAATTTATTTTTCACTTTAAAACCCTAGGGGGAAAAATTCAATATTTGTGATCAAGTTACTGTGGCCTGTCATGTACACACACTTTTCGTCATCTTTTGCACAGAAATGTTTTGCCAATATGCTGATTGGATCTAAATGCATTGGAAATGGTTTAATAAAATGAATAAGCACCTACATCAACGTATGAAGCATTAATGTAATCTGTGCCTGGCACCCCATCTGTAGCTGTCAAAGTCACTCTGAAATTGTCATCTGGAAGAAAGTTTACAAGTCAATAAACTTTGATATTATACTGACAAAAATGAATTTGTATTGATATTTATGGTAATTTAATATTAATATGTGGGGAGATGGTGGCATAGTGGTAATGTCACTGGACTAGTAATCCAGAGGCTAAGGTTAATACCCTGGGGACATGGGTTCAAATCCCACCAAGGCAGCTGGTGGAATTTAAATCCAATTAATTAATAAATGCAATTAATTAATAAAAATCTGGAATTGAAGGCTAGTCCCAGTAATGGTGCCATGAAACTATGATCGATTGTTGTAAAAACCTATCTGGTTCACTAATGTCCTTTAGGGAAGGAAATCTACCATCCTTACCTGGTCTGACCTACATGTGACTCCAGACCCACAGCACTCCATGAAAGAATTTTTTAAAAGTATTAATATAAATCCATTCTCTGTAAAATCTAATAACAAACAGTACATCAGATGCCCTGTCTACAACACACACCTGGGCTACAGTCTATACTTATCTCTCCCATCCCAATGTAATGAATTTGGGAAGAGTTTGGGTGGAAAGCATTAGTCGTGTGACTTATGACTCATGTTCCTAATGGGAGTGGAAAGAAGAAGGCCTGTGTTGAAGTTCAGTAATAACATAAATGAGCAGTGAATGGTCAACTGTCTAATCAGTAGAAACCTGGCAACAGGTATGAACTGCAGTATGCATGAAAGTGTGATTTATTGTTCATTGACACGGTGGGTGGAATTTTATGCTCACCCCTGTGGCAGATTTGGAGGCGGGGATAGCATATAATCGGGTGGGATGGTGGTGGTGAGGGGAGGGGCCTCTGCCATCTTCCCGCCTCCGCCGAAATTATGTCCGGGACCGGAAGGTCTTCCCACCCCATCGCCAATTGAAGCCCTTAACGGGCAATAAATGCCCAATTAAGGGCCTCATCCCAGAGTCGCTGCAATTAGCCATACAGTGGGTGGCCCTGTAGCTGCACTGGAAGCATGGCTGGAAAAACTGTGCAGTCTGCTTATTGGCTCCAGGGGTGGGGTCCATTGTTAAAAGGCACTTAGTGCCTGAATGAGGAACCAGGCATCGGGAAGGGGGAGCCTGCTGAGAGCCACTCCCCTGCCCTTGCTACCGACTGCCCTACACGCCCGCCCCTGCGCCCCCACCCCATGAGACCCCTCCCACCCTGACCTACCTGTGGCCAGGGTCCAATGCCACTCCGGGGCCTCGGGTAGGTGCTCCACCAATAGCAGAAACGGCCTCCGCAGTGGCGCTGCTCTGTTAAAGAGCTGCCGGCCTCTAATTAGCCAGCAGCTCTCAGAGGGCAGGACTTCCGTTGCCTTGATCCGGTGGAAGGGACGCCGCTGTCCAATTAAGTGCCTAATTGGCACTTGATTCGGCGGGCCTCCCACGGAAGAGGTGACGCAGGGTTCACAGTTTCGCCTTATCCGGATGTTGAGACCCTGTAGCTTGGATATTTCCCCTCATTGTTAGTGCAAAAGGAGAAATTTATGAGTTTCGAAGAATGAGAGGTGATCTCATTAAAACCTACAAAATACTTAAAGGGATAGACAGGGTATCCCTTGTTGGTGAGTCTGGAACCAGGGGACACAATTTCAAAATAAAGGGGGAAGCCACTTAGGACCGAAATGAGGAGAAATTTCTTTACTTAGAGGTTTGTGAATCTTTGGAATTCTCTACCGCAGAGGGCTGTGAAAGCAGAGATTTCTAAATACCAATGACATAAAGGGATATGAGGATAATGTGAGAAAAAGGCATCAAAGTGGATGATCAGCCATGATCATACTGAATGGTGGAGCAGGCTCAATGGACTACTCCTGCTCCTATGCTCCTATGATTTAATATTTCCATCTACCATTGCTTTCAAAAACGCAAAATCCTTGAGGGGAATTTTATGCCGGCGGCAGGGGTCTCTGCATTAGGGAACCGACACCAAGATCCCCGTGTCACCTCTTTTCCGGAAGGCACGCCAAATTTAGTGCCAATCGGGTACTCAGTCAGACAGCGGTGGGCCTTCCTTAGGATTTAGGACCCCTTCGCCAGAGGTCTTGGACTTGGAGAGCCAGGTAATTGTGACTGCAGCAGGAAAAGGCCCTTAATTGGGGATTAATTACCCAGGTAAGGGCCTCAATTGGCAGCAGGGCAGGAAGGCTGTTCACAGCCCTTCCCAATCTGCATTAAATTTCTGCAGAGCCGGGATGGTGGTGGGAATCCCCCTCACCCCTGTCACCATCCCATCCACTTTTATGCTCTTCCCACCTCCAAACCCACCGTGGGGGTGGGCATAAAATTCCACCCTTTATCTATTGCCTTCCTGATATGGTACAGAACTACTTCAAGTCATTTACTTGGCTGTTGACAATGTAGAATCTGCCCAGCCCATTTACACGGTGAGCTGGATTCCACAGCATCTGTGACAGCAACTGTGAATGCACAAAATGAGTTCAAAGTCACAACTCATTTTCTGCCCACATACGTTGTCTGTTATCTAGAGAATGTTCGTGCAGGCCTACAGTGCAAAAATTGTCCAGCATCCTCCGTGCTACTATTATCAGCAAGTTCATCTCATTTACAATACAACTGTGCCATCAAAAGTGTTGCCACTGGCAGCACTGTGACTGCATCAGACATTTTACACTACAGAGTAAATTCATCAATCCTGTGCTTCTAACTGGGTGTCGCACTTGAAGAGAGTGCAGATTGGAGATAGGATTAACATGCTGAAGCCCTGAATTTCTGAGCCTTGCTCCCTACGATGGTAGCTTCCTTCTTGGAGTGCAGGTTGGTGAATTAATCCCCTGCATTATTGTTTTGGGTTAAATTCAGTACAGATTCTACTTCAGATGAAACCTGTAATAGACAGAAAATTTTAACTTCCTGAGCTGTTGGTTTTACATCTTATATCTCCAGTCTCTCTTGAAGTATGTGGTGACAGAGAAACATCTCAAGGCAATACGGGGTGAAAGGAAGTCACTGTAGTGCTGTCCTGTAGATCTAATGTATGCAGCAATGTTAACAGATATTACATAATGTCCACAGTGACCACTACTAAAATTATTCTAGATATAAACATGAACAGAATACAATATTCCCTTTACCAAATATTTTTTAACTCTGAAGTTAAATCTCAATGGTCGTTATTGTGATTTCACCTGCAACACAAATTGTACCTGCACAATACACTTAATGACCAGCCCTCCCCCATTTCTGCTTGTACCATAAAAATACTTTAAAACGTATCAATATAAACCTTGGTCACAGAGCACAAATATGCCCCTTGCCTTCACAATGTAAAGTGCAAATCTATAAGACAGGATGTAAGATGGCACAGAACTTTAACTGAGGACAAGGAAATATGCAGGAGTAACTAAGGCATTTACCTGGCAAGATGTTGGGATATCGATTTTTGTCCTTGTTCTCCTCTCTATTTGCTGCTTCACAGCATCCTGCTGACATTCCAATTGGCAGAGACTATAGCAAAACAGGCAAAGATTATTAGAATTGTGCAGTGGCACTGCTGAGTTTTACTACAAATTTATGGTAAATTAAGAAGCCAATTATACTTTAAATACTGCAATATACTCAAGTATTAATCTCTCTGCACTTTCAGTTCTGAACCAATAGTGTGGAACTTGTCAAAGTTTTAGTAGCTGACAAGATAGCCAAGGATTACGCTGTGGGAGCTGCTCTGCTACATGTTTGGCAGGGTTGGTCTTTCACCCTGTGATGATCCCATCCGAAATGCAGTAGACCAGATCACTTTCAAACAGAAGAGACAGGAATCTGTGCAGGGGCACTGGAATTTCAGTGAGCCAGGATTGGCCTAGCCTGCCCAAAGTGGCCAACAAAGTAAATTTTATCTGTGATCGCTTTCTTTGCTGTTTTGCCAATTTTTAACAACAATCAATCTCCCTTTATTGGACCCGGTAATGGCACTTTTATGACAGGTACACCTGGAAACCTTAGAATCACTGTTTTTTACCCATTCGAGGCCGAGCATTTAAATTGTGGTGTTTTCACCGTCACCACCCATATTGAGGTCAGCTAACTTCACCCAGGATCAATAGGTCACATTTTAATTCAGTTATTTGATGACATGAATTGTTACAAATATATAACAGTGAAAACAAATTTACAATTAACTGTCAAGTTATAAGCAGTAGCTTTATATGCTTCAGAGTCATGAGCATGGAGTAAATAATCGAATACATGTGCAAAGGGAATTGTTGCCCTGGGGCTTTGTTGTGTTGGCTCACTGGGCGAGATTTTAACTCGCTCAAAACCAATCCACTTGCACAGAGTTAAATTGGGGACCACTGTTCTTGTGTACTTGGTGGAGGATTCTTCTCCCTGGCATCAGCCTCCTCTCCTGTGCAGGGGTGTGTTATGGGGATTGGTGACAGGGACTTGTGTGAGCTTTCAGGAAGGGGATTCAGACAGCATGGTACTTTCCCAGATCCAGGCAGAGGACATGCAGCGCATGTTCTAAGTGTCATATGTTCCATGGGTAATTAGTCCACAAAACATAGTCTTTTTGATGAATATTATCAGAAACTGCCTCAAAATGCACTACTTTTCCCCCTTTCTTAGAATTCCTCTTGTTTAATGGACCCCGATATTGCTCTCAGTAGCAGCTGGGGAACACTCATGTCCAGGCACTACAGAGAGGAATAGGGCTTGGAGACCTATTACATCAGGTATTTGTTCCCTTTGCATTGCTCTGTGATTCTCCAGGCTTTTCCACAAATGGGTGAACCTTGGCCTGCATTTGCAAGAGGTACAGACTCAGGGTATCCATGAAATGAGATGGGGAGGGGCTGTATTGAACCTCCCATCTCAATTACCTTCTCCTGATTTAAAGTCACACATTTCTGGTGAGGCCCCAAGAAGCTGCTGATGAGGACTCACATCTGGGACTCTCAGATGAGTGGGTCTCAGGGCAAGGTAAAGGGGACTAAAAAGATATCTTACTTTCTTCTTGCAGAGACCGAGCAGATCTTCAGGCCTTGGTTATTTCTGACTAGCATTCTAAATAACAACCAGAGGCCTGCAGCTGTGCCTATGCTCCCACCTCTGGTTGCAGTGTGCTCTGGCTGTCTAATGCCCAGATAAAGGGGAACATCGTGCAATACTGGGGCTATTGTCCCTTATCTACCAATGTATGAATCAGAAACTTTGGGGAGATAAATTCTTAACTAAATGGAAATAATTTTCTCAGAGAAATTAATGAAAATAAACTGTAGTATTCTACAAATTTCTTTATTACTTTTTGAGGCTTTGTTGGCAACCTGCTCCCATGGTTGTGTTGACAGTGCTCCTCAATTTCCTTTTTTTATTCTTTCACGGGATGTGGGCGTCGCTGGCTAGGCCAGCATTTGTTGCCCATCCCTAATTGCCCTTGAGAAGGTGGTGGTGAGCTGCCTTCTTGAACCATTGCAGTCCTTGGGGTGTAGGTGTACCCACAGTGCTGTTAGGAAGGGAGTTCCAAGATTTTGATCTAGCGACAGTGAAGGAACAGCGATATAGTTCCATGTCAGGATGGTGTGTGGCTTGGAGGGGAACTTGCAGGTAGTGGTGTTCCCGTGCATCTGCTGTCCTTGTACTTCAAGTTGGTAGAGGTTGCGGGTTTGGAAGGTGCTGTGGAAGGAGCCTTGGTTAGTTGCTGCAGAGCATCTTGTAGATGGTATATACTGCTGCCAATGTGCGCCGGTGATGGAGGGAGTGAATGTTGAAGGTTGTGGATGGGTCGTCAATGAAGCAGGCTGTTATTCCTGGATGATGTCAAGCTTCTTGAGTGTAGCTGGAGCTGCACTCATCCAGGCAAGTGGAGAGTATTCCATTATACTCCTGACTTGTGCCTTGTAGATGGTGAGTAGGCTCTGGGGAGTCAGGAGGTGAGTTACTCACCGCATAATTCCCAGTCTCTGACGTACTCTTGTATCCACAGTATTTATGTGGCTGGTTCAGTTCAGTTTCTGGTCAATGATAACCCTCAGGATGCTTATAGTGGGGGATTCAGCATGGTAATGCCATTGAATGTCAAGGGGAGATGGTTGGACTCTCTCCTGGTGGAGATGGTCATTGCCTGGCACTTGTGTGGCACAGATGTAACTTGCCATTTATCAGCCCAAGGCTGAATATTACCCAGGTCTTGCTGCATAGGGACACGGACTGCTTCAGTATCTGAGGCCTCGTGAATGGTGCTGAGCATTGTGCAATCATCAGCGAACATCCGCACTTCTGACCTTATGATGGAGGGAAGGTCATTGATGAAGCAGCTGAAGATGTTTGGGCCTAGGACACTGCCCTGAGGAACTCCTGCAGTAATGTCCTGGGACTGAGATGTTTGACCTCCAACAGCCACAAACATCTTCCTTTGCGCTAGGTATGACTCCAACAGGTGGAGAGTTTTCCCCTGATTCCCATTGACTCCAGTTTTGCTGGGGCTCCTTTTTGCCGCGCTCAGTCAAATGCTGCCTTGATGTCAAAGGCAGTCACTCTCACCTCAACTGTTGAGTTCAGCTCTTTTGTCCATGTTTGGACCAAGACTCTAATGAGGTCAGGAGCTGAGTAGCCCTTGTGGAACCCAAACTGAGCGTCAGTGAGCAGGTTATTGCTGAGTAAGTACTGTTTGAGAGCACTGTCAATGACACCTTCCATCACTTTGCTGATGATCGAGAGTAGACTGGTGGGCTGATAATTGAGATGTATGATTGGTTGGGGTTCACTCGGTGATTTTCGCTCCCTGCCTTTGGAGAAATATCTAATATGCCATCACCCTAGTAGTCAGGAATTTGCTCTTAAGAAAACATTTTGTTGCAGAATCATTATTTTGCCACTTGGAAAGTAACTGTACTTGTATGAAGTTCACAGTCTAATGAAAATGTTATTCTAGGTGGTAGATCAATTGTAAGGAAATTTACAGAACTTCCTGCCAACTAAGGAAACAAGTTATGCAAAGATAAAGGTATCCTTTAGGCTTAACTGTATTCCAGAGCAGCACTAAGGCCCACCAGATTTGCAGATCCTTCATTTTGCCATGGAATCACATTATGAAAATTTTAAAACTCACATTGAATTCCTCCCGAAATAGTTTGCCCTCATCAGCTGAGCGTTCCTGGACTTCATGTTCCAAAGCTTCTACTGGAATGGGGGGATACCTCTTTGAAACTGTGGGAGATCTGGTGAGTAGCATCACTGTCTGTTGCTCTGCTTGACCAGAAATTGATTTTAGAGTTCATTAAAAACCAACAACCACAAGTGAAGGACTTTTGTGTATTATTGTATAAATCTAAGTTCAGTTTTATCACAAGCATGAATGGAATAAATCTTGAGGACAAGAATCAATAACAGATTAAGAATAATGATTTTGACTTTGTGCTCCTCCAAGAGTGCATAGTGTAAATTTGACTGCACACTGCATCTAATTTTCACATAATTTAACATAATGGTTGAAAAACTGTGCAGTGCATGCCCAGATTTTCAATATGAATTGCTAGTATGCAAGGTTTCCCAGTGGAGTCCAAAATCAGAAAAAAATCCATACCTGACCCAAGCTCAGAATACCATCATTCTTAATCACTTCACACACTCTCCCTTCCATATGTAGAATTCTCAATCTCTATACAGTGTGCATTAAGTGCATGATGTTCCATGAAAGGCTCCTGTTTGTATATGTATTAGATAGTGCTCATCTCACATTCACAGTAATACGTGAGAGATCACTCAATTTTAGTACCCCTAGTAAGCTCAGTGGGTAAAATCATCACCCTGTGTGGCACTGAGCCATAGAGATCAGAGGGGTTCAGATTGGATCCCTGGTCTATGCCAAGTTAGCATATCTCCACTCGGGTGCTGTAATTAATCTTTGTACCTCTGGTCTATGGAAAGGGAGAAGAAAATCCTGTTCCTGATCTCTACCCAATGATTGCTGCTGGAAAGGGCATGCAGATGGTGGATGAGCAGACTTGGCAGTGAAGCCTTCCACAATCAACTCGTCTGCTAAAGCTCACCATCTCATCTCATGCAGGAAGAATACCATTTTTGTAAGGTACCAGAGTGACCTGCCCCCATGCAACCACATCACAACCAGAGAAAGCACATTCAGGAAAGGAGCAGAAGATAGAAAATTAGGAAAACAGATTCTCCCCTTTTACACGTTACAGCTTGATATGAAAGAAGAGCAAAAAAGGTAAAATGCTCTGTGTTTGGATAATTAATCAGCTGACACATAACATGTGAACAGTGGAGTCCTGCTACATGTAAGAGACTCGGGTGGACTAAAGTTGCAAAGAAACAAAATCCTATGTCACAATCCTCTTTATACTTCAGCAAGTCAATTTAAGCAGAAAAGTATATGAGTCTAAGCAAATGGATTTGTAGGAAATTAGTTCCCTGTTGCTGATGATATGTCAGCATGCTGCGCTGGAACTTTCACGTGAAGCAGATCCACACATAGTGAGCTCCAATTTGTGCTATGCCTTTGGACAAGGAGGAAGGCAGAGGCCAGGGAGTCAAGCAGGTCAAGTCCCAAGTTGTCTGCACTTGTCTCCCAAAGATCAACTTGTGAGTGCCATAGGCAGGGGCACTGACTGTCTAGCTGGGGACCAAGTGGATGGCTTGGAAAGAGCATCAAGTAAATTTGAACGTGAGGGGAAGAAATTAAAATATGTTGTAGCTGCACTTATTTCAGCTGGCTGTATGTGCTGTCTGAATAGATCAAAACATAGAAAATTCAGGAACAATCAGAGAGGTCAAAATCAGGTCGAAATGATTTCAGTGCTCATCCCTAGCAACATCTAATTAATATTACAACCTTAACTGTAAAAGCGGGCTCTTCACAGAATTCCTAATTTGGTGAGATAGTTAATTTTGCCATCAAAAGAGCATAAAGAATGAATCTGAGCTTGGTAGTGTAAATTAGACTTTTATGATATCCCCCAAGAGACAGAACAAGGAAGTAAAAGGAAAGATTTCATTATTATAGATATGATGATTTCATCATCTTTTTCTCTGAAAGGTTTAATTTTTGTCACAAGTCTATAAAGTGTGTAATAGAGTGCTAAGATGATCCAGGCCACATTTATGCAGTATATTCACTGACATCTATTATATAAAATATAACTATTACAAAAAGTCTGCTATGAGCAATTTTGCATTAATTACATTGGGGGAAAAAAAAGAGAAAATAGAGCTTCGTTCATCCAAGTTAATGTCTGGATCACAATGTACAAAATTCAGTCTTTTTCTGTATAAAGCAGTTAAAGTTCAGCAATTAAGATTCATGATCATTTTAAGTTTCTCAGATGCATGTTTCGAAACAGAATGCAATTCAGAAAGCAAGACAGTTTGTATGTAAATGCACCATTTGCCTCTGATTCATGTGGTTTATTCGATTAACCTGTAGGACCAGGAAATGTATGAATAGTTGTTGAATATGGTCATAAGCCACTAGCCTGTGGTTTTACAGCTCATGAGTTATGTAGAATATAACCTACATAATTGTACCCTATAACGCCTTATTACACATTCTGTATCGAGATTTCAAACACTGTTCACAAATCTCACACAGACAAATTCACTGAAATAAAAACAAAAAATGTTGGAAAAATACAGACCAGCTAGCACACATATATATGTCGATATAAAAAATGGGTACCATTTTGGTTGGAGATGCTTCATCAGGATTGAAAGGGAAGATTTCCAAATGCAGCAAAGGACCTCCTCCTAAAACACGAACATACCTTTTTTCTGTTCAGATGCTGATAAACCTGCCATGTATTTGCAGCATTTCCTGTTTTTATTTCAGATTCCCAGCACAAACAAACTCAAATTACCTTGTTCTTCTAAAATACCATTTGGAATCTTCTTCTCACCCCCAATGACAACGTTCTTTTTCCTTTTTCTTAATCTTAAGATAAACATAAAATATAAGCAAGTGTAAGGTTAATAAACCCCCAGATATTGGTACGTTTCTTACTTTCACATAAAGTATTTGCTTTGAACCATGGTTCAACACAAGTTACTTGGTAATACATTCTTGAAATTCACGCACTTAAACTAGTTAAACTTAAGCCTTATGACATGGTGAGCATAAGATTAAAGCAGAAATACTTTCCAGGAAGTTAGTAAATGCAAGTTGTACAATTAACTTACAAATAAAAAAATGAAAACAGACTGACTGAAGTAATCTGCTTATTTTAAGATACATGCTTAAGAAAGAAAGTTAGAAATTTGGCGGTTAGGCTATGTGAGGTAGAACCTGTAGAAAAGGAAATGAGTAATTGACTTGAGATAGGAAGCAAGTCAGCACAAGTAGCTTCGAACTAGCTGCATTAACACTCAAGCTGCTCTCGTGAAAGAAGCAGGACCCAGCCTAGATTTCTGGTATGTTACGTACAAAGTATTTCTGTCTTCGATGTTCTAAAAGCTAGATTCCTCCAGACTCTTACAATGCACGCTCCTAGGATCTTACCAGCAGCATCAATATTTGCATTGGTGGGTTGGGCAGGAGTTCTTGCATTTCCTATTGTGTAGCTGCCTTCCTGTGGCTTTAAACATGAACTGCTCCACCTATTGACGAGCGAACGGTTTGATCTTTCCTCTGATTGGTTGTGAGCTTGCTAAAGATGGAGGTTCTTTCTGCACAGTGTGGCTCATTTTGTTTGTCCAGGCACAAAAAAGCAAAAAGAAAGCAAAAAACTACAATGCAAAGGGAATCCACAGCAACAATATGACTGTGGAAAAGCTGTGCAAGCATGTTTTTGTCACAATGCAATGAAAAAGTCATTTGCTCTATGTGCCATGAAAAGCATCCTGTCAGTGAGACATTTATCTAAATATCTGGGTGCAATTGAGTGCAGTGTATTGATCGACTGTGGTCAACTCATTCTCAAAACTCTTACTTACTCTAGGTGTAGTTTTGTACATGTGTATGGAGGTAACCTAGTGGGGGGACGGCAGGGGGTGGGGTGCGGGGGATCTAGGGAATTGGCATTCAGATGAAACATAGAGAGTTGGAGGCACATAAAGGGAAATGGTAAAATGGGGAGCGCAGGGGCAGAGGGGGAGGCAGTGGGGGCTCGTGGATACTTGCAGCCTTTGGATAAGGCTCAAAAACCATTTCAAACCACTGGCAGCCTTTGAAGAGGCAGAGGGATAAGAAATGAAAGGAAAGCCTATGTGAAGACACAAAATATTATCTTCTGTCAAGTGATAGAGCTGCCCAGCATTTGACCCTTTGCTTGTAAAGTGAAACTGGTGCCGTTTGACCAGGGGTTGGCAACGTGTCCTTGTCTGTGGTAAAACATTTTGAGGTCGGTGACTGGTAATTTCAGGGACGATAAATTTCCCATTGGCTTCTTCTTTACGACCCGACTGACTTCAAAAAAAAATCGCAAATGTCAGTTTCACAGCTCACAGCTCACAGCTGCTGAGAATGGGAACAGCAGTTTCTGAACTTCGGACAGATTCGGGGTTTTCCCGCGAGTTCCAATTTTTTTTAAAAGCCTGCTGGAAAACCAGAGAGAGAGAGAGAAAGAGGACGGGGGGGAAGAGAGAAGGTGGGAAAGGGAGAGGGTGGGAGAGAGAGGGAGAGGGACAGAAAGCAGGGAAAAGAGTGGGAGAGGGATAGAGAGATGGAGGGAGTAAGAGATAGGGGCAGAGAGGGGAGACAGAGAGGGACAGAGAGAGAGTGGGGGGGAGAGAGAAGTGGGAAGAGAGAGGGGGGAAAGAGAGAGGGGAGAGAGAGAGGGGAAGGAAGAGATGGGAAGGGAGAGAGGAGAGCAGAGAGAGATAGAGTGGGGAGAGAGTGAGAGGGACAGAAAGGGGGATGGAGAGAAAGAGTGGTAGAGAAAAAGGGGAACAGAAAGAACAGGAATAATTCAGAGAGGGGGTCAGCATAGTGGGCAGGGGAACTGACACAGAGAGAGGGATGACATGGGGGCGATGACACATGAGTGGAAGGGGGACACAGAGAGAGGGACAACACAAAGGGGGCACACAAAGAGGGAGGGGGAGAGAGAGTGGTACAGAGACTGACAATGAAAGAGAGAGGAGGGAGAGAGAGAGCGATCAAGATCACTCCTGACTGATGGGGATACTCCGCATCACTACAAGAAGTGTGCAGGCAGACATTGAGTATTTGTGCCAGCAAAAGAAAATGCTAGGTATCTCACTAAATCAGTGTCCAATGTAGTGACGAAAAAGTAAGTTAATAAATTAGACTTCTCATTTAAAGGTTCTTCACAAAAAACATATATTTGTTGTTGTTTTGATTAATAGTAAGCTACATTTTAATGCCTTTATCTTTCTGAAATTGTCTCATCAGCCACCCATTTAAGACAAAAATTGTAATGTGAAAAGGTTAGACATCCTTTTCTCTCTCTCCCCCTCTCTCTCTCTCCCTCTCCCCACGCTTTCTCTCTCTTTCCCTCTCCCCACTCTCTCTCTCTCTTTCCCTCTCCCCACTCTCTCTCTGTCACTCTCCCCCACTCACTCTCTGTCACTCTCCCCCACTCCTTAGCAGTTAGGTTATTTTAAAACACAGGTTTAAAGGCTTGTATTATGTAAACTCATTTTAAAATGGCAAAAGTTACTTATCGAATGTCTCTCTTTCTATGTTCTGGCATGCATTACTTTCACTTGGGGCACAAACTCAGTGATGTGTTGAAAAGTTATCGGACTTTTATTTCTATATAAATATCACAATTCCGCTGCTATCGATTTGGAATCACATTGTTCCAGAACTTGTATTGAGATGAAAACAGGCAAGAAAATCCAAGGAATCTCCAGAAGTCAGCACTGTAAGTTCCTCATGAATACAAGAGTACAGTGTAATGGGGCTGAGTGATACTGGCAAAAACGGATGCTGCTCATCCATATACAATAGTTAATAAATACAATGTAACGGATAGCTTTAATAAATCTTAATCTATGATGAACTGGCCTGAACAAAAGCTATGCTGTATTTGCAGTTTTAAAAACTGTTGGGGAAGACATAGTAAAAGTTTATTTTGTTTTAACGACCATGTTAGAAACAGTCATTAACTAATATTTCTTTGCTGTGAATTGGATTAAAGGACAAGTTTTACAAATATGTCAAAGATCAGTAACTGCAATGTACATCATTTACTATCCAGTTTGAAGGCAAATAACCTGAGTGGCCAATGTCATTTGAAAGTTGTCTGTATTATATAATTAAATTATATTAAAAAGTGCACCTTTGCTAACAGATGAGAGATTTGGTTTCATTAAAAATTGGTTAGTCTGCAGTACAATCTTACAGTTAGTGATTAAGCATTTTATAACTGAATAATACATGCAGTAATAACCGCTCAACGTTTTGCAGAAAAACTTTTTGTTAATAATTATCTTGTCAGAGCTGAATCAGAATTGACAGTGATAGATTGAGATATTGGGAAAAGTGAATTTAAAAGAATTGTTTTATTGGAGGAACTGAAGGGCACTCTTTATGTGTAATTGTGTTTATCTAATTTTGTCACTTTGGTGAGCAAAGGCATTTTGTCCATGAGAGATGCTGTTGTTTCAGTATTTTAGAATCTAGGACCTGGTTTAACAGCCTGTCAAGATGAATAATCTAGTCTTGGCTACCTACTTTTATCTCCCTGCACCTTCCTGTCTCACTCTGCTTTTCTGTTGTACAGGACTCTTCTGAAGTACTATCTGCTCCATCCTATAAAATTCTTCTGTTTTGCAGATCACTGCCCTTTTGTTGGCTGCCCTGTCTTCGGACACATATTACAAGCAGGTGGAGAAGTTGTACGAACATTGACCATCATGGGTTAAATTGTCTTGTGACAATAGCAGTGTGAGAAATGGTCCATCTTTCTATTGCTGATTTTTCTACTGCCTCACCTCAATAACCACAATAACAATCCTCTCCTTGAATTTTATGATTTATTGGATGAATTTGCACTCCTCACACAGTGTGAATCCACAGAGGTCATCTGATAAGGTCCATCTACCACCCCCATGACACGGTGACATGCTCTATTCTGTCAACAAAAGTAATTCACATTGGTATTACATACTACTTTGCTTGCGAGTGAGCTAATACAGTTGTCCTGCTCTCCATTGATGTTTGTATGTTTAGCGACTTTATTTATAGGGAGAAATGCATTTTAAATTGGACTGTGTTTTGATGGCATTAGATTGGCTATACACTTTTTATACCGATTAATTGCCCCATGTCCATGGCTGAGTCAATAATTTTGTCAAATGTCCATGGTGCAACATGTTGGTGCCTATCCCTGTGCATTTCATTGTTTACATGCAGAAAGGAAAATAGTTTCGGGTTATGAACTAAAACATTCACCCCTGCTTCAGCCCATCTGCTGCTGAAACCTTAGTCCAGCCTTTGTCAACTCCAATACTTTCCTGGATGGCCTTCAATGCTCCACAATCTGTGAGCTTCAGCTCATCCAAAACTCTGCAGTTTATATCCTATTCTGCACCAAATATCATTTCCTCAGTCCTTGCTGACCTATTTTGGCTCTTGTTCCCCAGTGCCTAAAGCGTAATATTCTTATTCCTGTCTTTAAATCCCTTCATAGCCTTGTCAATCCCTATCTTTTTAACCCTTGTCCAGCTCTACAACAGTCACCCCCACTCAATTTCCTACCTAAACTCATCTACCTCTCCATCTCCCAGTCCTCCTTTAAGAACTCTTTTAAAAGCTATCTCTTTGACCAAGCTGTTGGTTATCTCTCCTGATATCTCCTACATTGGATTGGTGTTCATTTTTGCCTTATGCCCGTGAAGCATCTTTTTCAAAGTTAAAGGCAGTGTTATATAAATGCAAGTTGTTCTTGTTTTTGTGGTCTACTTGTTGCCCAGTCTCATGTTAGAACACTAACTTCTGCTTTATTATGGTTATTTTACACCGACAGACTTACTTCATACTAAATTGGTTTTAAGAGCAGTTTCAAATGACTGCTAAATTGTTTTGTTGGACAAACTTTTTTGTTCCTAGGTGGAACTAGGACAGAGTAAAACCTTTGTGTTATTCTGAACCTCCAAAGGCTTCCAAAAAAGTTGACTTTTGTCTCCAAATCCTACAATCAATCCAAGGTACCCTTGCATGGAATTGGGAGACTATGGGCCATTAGCAGAAAGTAACTTGAAATAAAAACAGAAAATGCTGGAAATACTCACTAGGTCAGGCAGCATCATGGACAGAGAAACCGAGTTAACGTTTTAGGTTGATGACCTTGCCTTCCTTCTAATGAAAGATCACTGAATTGAAACATTGGCTGGGATTTAACGAGGAGGCCGTGTCCCCACCAGCTGGAAAGTTGGGGACAAGCCCGCCTCCGCCAACCCTGGAAGCCATGATGCTATTTTGTGTGCTTCAGACAATTAATTGCCTGAGGACATGGTTTCCGCCCCTCTGAGGCAGGATGTCCCGCCTCCAAGAGCTGCCTGTCAATCAGAGGGCCAGCAGCTCTTCAGTCCCACCAGCACCACTGGGAGCGGTGACCATTGCTGGGACTGCAACAGGCCCTGGATGCAGCCAGCGATGGGGGCCAGAGAATAAGATCAGTGGGGTCGAGACTTGCTGGGGCCAATCAGCCCAGGAGCAACCTGTTAGGTTTAACTGGGTGGCCTCCACAGGCGGCAAAGTGCCCATCCTGGTAAAATACCAGTGGTGGCAGGAAGAGACCCTTAATGGCCATTAATTGGCCACAAATGGGCCTTAATTGCCCTAAGGGTGGGTGAGCTGCCTGCTGCCTCCCCTGCCAACGGTAAAATACCAGTGGGTGTGGGTAGGTGATAGGCACGACACCACCCACCATCCCACCTGACTTTACGCCCCACCCCTCCCCTGCCTCCCAGCCCACTCCTGGGATTGAGAGGTGGGGTGGGGCATAAAATTCCGGCCATTCACTCTATTTCTCTCTTGACAGATGTTGCCAGACCTGATGAGTATTTCTAGCATTTCTATTTCAGATTTCCAGCATCTGCTATATTTTTCTTTTGTATTAGGGAGTAACTTGGGGTGATTTTATTCTCTGATAATTCTTTTGTATTGTATTTTAAATAAAATGTTGGTCAATTTAGATTAAAAAGTTTCATTTTTTTTTATTGGATCTGCAAATGCAGGAGAAAGCCTGATGTTAAAAGAAGTATTAAACTCCTTTGTCACTACGCAGAGCTATTAGAAAATTATTTTCACAAGACTGCAAGCAAATAGCTTTCAGATAAGCATTATACAAGCCATGTTACATTCAGATTGCACACAAAATCTCTTAGCCTGTAAAGTGTTAAATATTTTGGGTCAGATGCATATTACATAAAGTATAATTTTAGAAAAATCTGAAACCTTACCTGAAATAAAGAACAACGCCAATGAAAATCACAATCACCAGTGGCACAATTACATATACAGGAATATACGAATCTGAATAAAGTAGAGAAAATCATTTTGAAAAGGGGCACAGGCACATTAAAATTATACACTTAGTTTTCAGTAACTGCAGAAATTGGAACATGGTCTAGACTTTGTGGCTTGAGATTAATGCAATTACTTATCTTTTCTCAATTTGTTCCTCTCCAGAAGTCACCGACTGCCACAGTGCTACAGGAACCTTCTGGTACCACGGCCACATGGCTTTTCCTCATGTGTGAGCTCAGACAGTGGATGTTATTTGGTTGCAAAGAGCAACATAGTTGGCCCTTATCATGTCCTGTTCTTAAATGTATGCACCCCAACAGAGATCATCAGATAGCAATCATCAGGAATCCTGCCTTATTTTTTTCACTCCACTATCTGTGGACACTGAGACCATTTATATTATCCCTGCTCCTTCTCTGACTGAGATCAGCTAACATAGCATAGACGAGGGGCTAAACTTAGATTGGGGGTGGTGGGGGTGATTTTCTTCTCGCTACCCAACCGTTTTTCAGTGGAAACAGGATGGTAACGAGGCAGAAATCACAATAAAGATTTACTGCCCCTTTCCATCAGCTTTATGCTCAACGTGGTTTTGCAAGGGGCCTTGCCGCAGGTGACCATTTGACACAGCCTCAATAATACATTAATACATTTAAGGCTGCGTTTGCTGACAATGCAGCCACTAGGTGGCGCTGCAGTGGCACATGTGCAAATGCAGCCTGTTCAACTAAAACGTCACAGTCAGCGATGTTCAGGCAGCTGCCAGGACAAAAGATGGCACTGCTCAAATAATCACACAAAGGCAATGTACACACATGGCCGGAGAGATTGGCTGGCTGGGGAATGGCTGCAGAGAGCGGATGGGGAGGGGGGGGGGAATGGCCGGAAAGAATGGGCAGCTGGAATGGCCGGACAGAGCGGGCAGGGGGAATGGCCGGAGAGATCTGGGGGGGGTGCGGTGGGTGGAATTTCCGGAGAGAGCAGGTGGGAGGGGGGGGGGGGTGGTGGTGGGAGTGGGAGTGGGGAATGGCCGGAGAGAGTAGGCAGGAGGGCAGGAGGAGAGCGCACCCGCCGCCACCAAGGTCTTCGACCGCTCTCTCCCCCTACACCACACTCTCTCCCCGCGCTCTCCTCCACACCACACTCTCTCCCCGTGCTCTCCTCCACACCACACTCTCTCCCCGTGCTCTCCTCCACACCCCGCTCTCTCCCTGCTTCTCCCCCACACCCAGCTCTCTCCCCGCTTCTCTGCTTGCTCTCTCTTCTGCATTATGCGATGACGTCATCTGGGCATGCGTGTACCAGTCTTGGCAATTTACATGATGACATCATCCGCGCATGCGTCAACCGGTCTTGGCAATGTGGAATGCAGCGCACGCGCAGAAGCCTGTTTGCGCATGTGCGCAGGCTGGCGCAGTCGGATGACATCCCCGCCGGCTGCGTTGTAAAGAATCATTTTGTACATTTAAACTGGAGCCCTATGATGTTTTTCAGGACCTCAATGCAACTTGGTGCTGCCTCCTCATTTAAATGCTTGTGGCATTGAGCCGCGTGGCACCCACGCTGCTGGCTGGCTGAGTTCTCAGCAGGTGGCTGAGCAGCATGCGCTGATATCATGTGGTGCAGCCAGCCTGCTCCTCTTAGAAGCAGCTGCTGCTGACTGCCTGGACTGACACTGGCTGCAAGCAAGTGCTTCCCAATTGGAGCACCAGTGAAGAGATAGGGCTCCTAGGTTCACAGATGTAGCACTAGAGGACCTAGTGGTGGAGGTCGACAGCCGGAGAGGGGTCAGGATTTCATGGGTGACCAGAAGGCGCCAAGGGATCACCCTCCAAAGGGAATGGGAGTAAGTGGCCAGGGAGGTCAATGCCCGGAGTCTGACCCTGAGGACTTGGCAGCAGTGCCGCAAGAAGCTCAATGATCTCACACAGTCATGGGTCAAGGTCAGTGAATGCATCGTCAAAGGACATCCCCTATCCACTGCACTACCAAACACCTGCTTTTTAAAAATTCATTCATGGAATGTGGGCATCGCTGGTAAGGCCAGCCTTTGTTGCCCATCCCTAATTGCCCTTGAGAAGGTGGTTGTGAGCTGCCTTCTTGAACCGCTGCAGTCCATCTGGTGCAGGTACACCCACAGTGCTGTTAGGAAACACCACACGCCCATCACTCACGCAGCACTAGTCCCTAGCATTCAGGGTTCAGACCTAACATCCAGATGCTCCACCTCACCCTCACACACCACCAGCTCACACTGCCAGCCTCACACCCAGCTCCTGCTGCTTCCACATACCTCCAGCTATTCCACTGTGGCAGGCACATCACCCAAACACTGTGCAAGACAATCAATGACATTCTTCCCTCTCTCTTGTAGGACAAGAAAGCACACAATAGAATAGAAGCGGCAGGGGACAAGGACGCCTGCACCTCCTAAGCCCTAGGGAGGGGATGATTCTCCGCTTCATTGTGCTGGCTGCAACAGGGCCCATGGCATCTGGCATCGCTAAGAACATTCAAGGTGACAGTATGTTCCTGCCTTATGCCCCTTCTCAATCCCACCTCATCCTTATCCTGCTATCTGGTATGATGTGCAAGATACAGATGCCATCACCATGGACCTCTTGCTATCCAACTCATCCCATTTCCCTCACCCCAACTTTCCCCTTCCGATTTTCTGCTTTCAGATATCGAATAAGTGCTGACTGCCCAGACACTTCAGCTCCAGGAGGGAGAGAGTACCATTACACCACTGATCCGACACTTGCAGCCACCAGCCCAGATACTGGCATTGCATATACCATAGATCTAGTACAGAGTCAGGATCTGCACGTGGCAAGTCACTGAGCATGAATGGGCTGCAGCCAGGCCAACGGGGAAGGATAGTTCATGTGCCAGCTCACTGGAGGGTGAGGTTATAGACGGGTTCTGCTACAGGGGACTCGGATATGGTCCTTTCCTACAGGAGAACCCTGATAAGGATACACACAGAGACGCTGGGTGTATTGGCTGGCCTGTCAGACAGCCTTCTGTACACAGCTTCAACTTGGCAGACAGCATCATACAGATCTTCCCCTCTCCACAGCCCCTGCTCCATCTCTCTGTCATGTTGCAGACCCAGAGGCACTGCAACTGCATCTCCTATACCTGTTGCAGCCTTTGTGTGGACAGGCTGCCAAATCCACTGCCGTCCCTGTGAGGATGCAATAACACTCCCTACCAAATCCAGGAACTCACTGCAACATCTACAAAAACACTCCACAGTACTTCTACAAACTTTTCAATAGCAGATATTAGTCGAAATCAACTTACTTGCAAGTTGGTTGGTTGGGCCTTTGAATAGCACTTGTGGCAGGACCCCTCTTGCAGCTGAACGCATGTTCCTTGGGTGAGCGAGAAGCAAGTATGCTGAGTGGACCTGCACAATCTAAGTTTGCAATTTTTGACTCAAATCAGCTGGCAAGGCTGTTTGATGTCATGGTCTGGCCAGTTGGGAAGCTTCTGGCGTACACAGGGCATGCTGTCCCCAGTACGGGACACCACACAGGCTGTGCCAGAAGCACTGTGCACACCACTCGGAGGGTCTCCGGCTCCAGCAGCAGTACAAAGACGAATTTTTTGCCCTTTATATTTTAAAGGAATACTTTTGTAACAATTTTTGGAAACCAGTTTTAAAACAAAGTTAAAGTATTCCGTTATGGTCTTCATAATGTCATGAAAACATGCTATGCTGAATGATGATTTTTAATTCATCAGTTGGAGATCTAAATTAAACTTTTAAAAAGGAAAGCTGGAATCCTACATTCAATTTTTTAAAAAGCTGGCAGCTAAGATGAAACCGCCAATTGCATTGAAATACCTCACATTCCAAGGTATCGAAGTGGAGACGCATGTCTGAACAAGCTCTCATTCAGAATAATGGCTTGAACAGTTGAATGAACGACCTGAGATCGCTTTCATTAGCAAGATGTTCACAGCCATCTTGGAAGATTAACCCTAGTGGAGATGAACCTCCAGGGGGTAATCATTTAAACAATGAGGCCTGAGAGGGATTGAAATTCTTAGACTTGAATTTCATTAAAGTGCAACAGAGAATGCACTGAGACAATCATGTGACAGTCTGCCCATCTCTGTGAAAACTTGGAGTTTCTTTTGGACACATCAGACAAGGTTTGAGTGCTAATCAGTACAGAACCCCAATGGGGGATGTCTCTCTCTCTCTCCAGTTAATGCTGTAAGTTTTGAACCCTGACTGCAGGCAGCAAAACATCCAAGTCTGTCATGCTAAAGTCAGAGACTCCACAGAGAAAACCATCTACATCACTGTCTTCAAGGAAACCCTGTACCAGGTGGGCACTTCTACTAACCAGATACTTCAGGACCACGAGTTCAGCTGGAAGAATTACCAGACTCCACAGACTGTATATTATTTTATTTGTTCTGGACTCCAATCCAACCAATCTATTCTTCATCACTCTGTAACCTACTTTTGTGTGTGGATGTGTGAGATTCGTGTGTGTGTGTGTGTGTGTGTGTGTGTGTGTGTGTGTGTGTGTGTGTGTGTGTGTGTGTGTGTGTGTGTGTGTGTGTGTGTGTGTAAGTTGACGCGTAGTTTATTATTTTTACTTAGATCGGGTTTTGATATTAAGTAAAATAAACAAACCTTTTTCTTGTTTAAACTCAAGAAAACCTGTTCAATTGGTTCTTTTATGATCATAGCATATAAACGGGTTAAACATTCACTGAATTGGTAAGCACATTCACTGTTTAAAAGAAATAAACCCTGTTGCGGTCAGATAAGGAAAGGGGCCCCTCCTCAACTGATTCTAACAATTTACTGATGAAAATAAGACAATTCCAACTATTTTTGCATTTAATGCACAAATCTATCATTCACTAACGACTAAACTTATCTTTTTGCGCTGATTATTGTGAGCACAACACTACTGTACTTTCCCTCGATTTGAATATGAACACCAAGAAATACAAATGAACTTTCCTTCCCAATGTTGTAGGATTGAATTCTCAGAGGAGAGAATCTACATCCTGGTTTGAGAGCAGTATTGAAGCATGCTCTGGAATATACATTGTGAAGATAGCAACTTGTTAACATTAAAGGAAATGTAAAGCTGATACACAGCATTGAAGGGAATGTTTTATATACAAAGCACATTTAGTTATAATATACCAGAATACTTTAGAAGAGGAATTGTGAACTGGATGGCTCAGTTTAGAATATAAGAATTCAGAATGGGAGTCACTGAAACTCAAAATTGCATATTTTCACATTCTGTTATAAACAGGACTGTATTATTTCTCCATCACAAATTGTAACAAACCAAAAGTACAAGAACTCAAGAGTAGCCAGAAGGATAATTTTGTTGGCTTGTTTAATATTATTTCCTGAATAATATTTGCTTACAACAACTGCGTGTATTATAATAAATTTACCAACTAAAGTTAGCAACTTTCTACAGCTAACTGTGTATGTGCTTTTAATGCAGTGTTTTGGCTGCCTCCAGTTCCACTGAACAATATTGTTGAGATAAATTGCCCACATGCCATTACTAAGCATCTGCTTGGTAGATAATGAAACAACATGCCAAGACACGCTAGATCAACATTCACAGATTGCAGCTGTACATCAGCATGGGCCAATTGCAGGCGCAACCTTCAGTTTCTAAACTCCCTTGGGGAGGACCCAGAGGCTAAGTCTATTGTTTACACATGGTTGTTATACACTAAATATGGGGCAATCATAGGCACAAGTCTATTATAAGGATCTTTCCGCCATACAATTATGTCTGTCCAATATGGACCAATATGGACTTATTTTATGTTCCTTACAGACTGAAGAATTATCAGATCAGACAAGTTTACTTAGTGCAATATTAACTCTTCATGTTCTTAATCAAAGGCATGTCTTGTGATCCATTCATTAGTTTGTGTCACTTGCCACAAATGCAAATGATAAAGAGACTGCTCTTACAGGCTGGCAGGATGAACAGCAGCTTGTTTTTATCAGCTATTTCTTTGGGCTCAGCAGAGAAATGGTAGCATTTTCACAACAGCAATTTTGTTTTCTTGTTTTCAGTAAAATTAATTTGGAAAAGTATTCATTCGTACCCTCTAAATATTGAGCTAGAAAGACAATAATGCTTTCCCCCAGAAGCAAAGCAACAATACTGACAGTTATCAAACTGAATTCAAAAAGCATGAAAAAAGTCTTCATACACAAATATGTTATTGTGAACTATAAATTTGAAGTACAGAATGTAATAAAATTTGCATACTTTAGTTTTTAGAATGCACAAATGAAAACTAATCACAACATTCAGCATTTGTGGGTCAGTTTAAGTACGTTAACATCATTTTAAGTCGTGGTTTAAGGTACAACCTTAATTCCAGAAATGTGCACAAATGTTGAAGTCCGAGGAACCCTGGGATATTGGGCCTCAAATCTCATTGACAAAGAGAAGGTGCTGCTGGAGTAGGCCATGGAGGTAAGAGCTAGGAGTATCTGTTAGTACTGTAACGGCACACAGGCACCTGAATGTGTCCAGTGGTAGAGTGGGAGTGATCGTTGGTAAGGGAAGGGGGAGCAATTGGAGGTTGGGGAGCCTGGACGTTAAGTCAGGAGGAAAATGAGATTGGTGGCATTGGCCAGGCCTGGAGGTCATGGGTCGAGGGGTGGGGAAGAGGGAGGTCAGTGGGGAGGGAGATCGGTGTCCATGGCCAGATCCTGGTGATCATGGATTGGGAGCATTTGGAATGGTACTTTTCAAGTAAGTAACTTAGCAATTTTTCCAGGAAACATTTACGATATATTTCCCCCAAAATAACCAACGTTGTCACTGGGAAACTAATTGTTGCGATGGGGACCGGAAGCAGGTGTAAGCATATGTTAATGGCTTAACGTCTGCTTCAGGCATGGGTAAAGGGCAGCCATTGTTTGTCTTTACCCAATATGGTGTGGTAAGAGAATGGATCACTCATCACTTCTTTTTTGACAGCTTGTTGTCCCCTGTGTTGTCAAATGAATGCCATCAAGTTGTGGAGGTGTAAAGTAAATGCATTTGTATTGGAATAAGTTAGAAGTATAAGTTCCCACCAAAGGCCTTCTACAGAGAAAGCAAGTGATGTAACATTTACCCTTTACGAATTTTGATTTATTCTCCACCTGCCCCGTGGGTTTAAATGATTTGATAATATGTTCATGGTGAATTTATGGGCAAATCTTAGCTCCATGATGGGAGGGCACTGCTCAAATTCAGTGCTGAGGTTGTTACAGCCCACATGACTTTCCATCCATTAACATTGTGTGGAGCTCAGTACTGGTAGCATTAAATCGTGAGA
The DNA here is from genome assembly GCF_036365525.1 of Heterodontus francisci. NCBI lineage: Eukaryota > Metazoa > Chordata > Chondrichthyes > Heterodontiformes > Heterodontidae > Heterodontus > Heterodontus francisci. The sequence continues at coordinate 49,983,021 of NC_090390.1, forward strand.
CTTACTCCACAGTGAAAGAGACTAGCTTACTTTTTCTGTTAAATGGGCAGTTTATTCAATAAGATGTATTTGGCAAACCTGTTTTGATTAGTTTAAAAACACACTATATACCATAAATCACTTCAAAATATCACTAGTAAGTGGCCATCATAATTAAAATAGCACTGCTATTCTGGCCCTGGTCCAAACTTTTACTTTATGAAGACTGTAAGAGTCTTGTTATGCACAGTAGGGCTCCAAACAACAGAAAACATGGACCACATCAGAGCCACATTACTTACGTTTAGAGTTAGCAGGTGATTTTGTTGAGTTTGGGGATGTCGACAAATGTGAACCTATATCTTCAGATGTATTATTCATCATGACGCTGCAAGTGCAAGGGCAAAGAGTTATTCCAACAGTTGGAACCTCATTGAAATTTGTCTTAAAAACATATGCATAGTAATATTTACATAACTAAGGCATGATTTTGTTAACTCCAAGTATCATTCGAATGACAATAGAGTAACTTATCTAATGACGAGCTCATCTAAAGTTACCATGTAATTTCCAGGTCACAGCAGCAAACACATGCTTGCATTATTATCATCTGACATGATATAACTGATACCTGCTGTACCTCCTTGGCCTAGGTTAAAACAAAAGCTTGTATTTTGCTGCACTTTATGAGGAGGAGGTAATAGTTATTAAGATCTTCAACAAAGTTTTATCAGCAAAGCAAACAAGAGCACTCTCTCCTGAATTTCACTACCCTCCTGGCCCTACTTGGAAAACAGTAAGAACCCTACTTCAAGCAATCATAGAATCTTACAGCACAGGAGGCTACCATTCAGCCTGTCAAGCCTGTACAGGCTCTTTGAAACAGCTGTCCAGTTTAGTCCCACATCCTAGCTTTTTCTCCATATCCCTACAAGGTGGTCCTCTTCAAGTACGTGTTGAATTGGTTTTTGAAATTTCCTACTGAATCTGCTTCTACCAGCCTTGCAGGATAGTGTGTTCCAAATCTTAAAAACCCTCTCATTTATCCTCTAGTTCTTTAACCAATTATTTTAAATCTTTGACTTCTGCTTACTGACCCACTTCCAGAGGAAATAGTTTCTCCCTACTTGCTTTATCAAGACCCTTCATAATTTTGAATACCTCTATTAGGGCTCCCCTTAACTTTCTCTACTCTAAGGAGAACAAACCTCCAATTCTCCAATCTCTCCATGTGACTGAATTCCTGGTAAATTTCCTCTGTACCCGAGGGTTTTGACATCCTTCCTAAAGTGGTGCACAGAATTGTACACAACACTCCAGGTGAGGCCTAACTAGTGATTTGTAAAGTTCAGAAATGACTTGCTTGTTTTTGTATTCAATATCCCTATTTACAAAACAAATTATCCCATATGCTTTCTTAATCAACTTGCTCTGCTACCTTCAAATATTTGTGAATATGCACCCCCTGGTTCCTCCGCTCTTGCACCTCCTTCAAAATGGTATCACAGACTATACTGCCTGTCTATGTTGTTCCTCCCTTCATCAAGTGCATCACTTCACACTTATCCACATTAAATTGCATCTGCCATGTGTCTCCATTTTACCAATTTGTCCACGTCCTCCTCACTATTGACTACATTTAAGAAAGGTGAGAGGGAAACTAGGGAATTATAGACCAGTTAGCCTCACATCTGTTGTCAGGAAACTGCTAGTCTATAATGAAGGATAGGATGATTGAACACTTTGAAAATTTTCAGCTGATCAAAGAGAGCCAGTATGGATTTGTAAAGGGTAAGTCATGCCTGCTGAATCTGGTTGAATTTTCTGAAGATGTCACTAAAGTAGTGGACAGGGGGATATCAATAGATGTTAATTATATGGACTTCCAGAAGGCATTTGATAAAGTCCCCCATAACAGACTGTTAGCTAAAGTTAAAGCTCATGGAATTGAAGGCAAATTATTGACCTGTTTAGGAATTGGCTGAGCGAAAGAGAGAGAGCTGGATTTTACCGACCCCCCGACATCGCGTTTCATGGTGGGGGGGGCCAGAAAATACCTCTGGGAGAGGGCCACACCGGCACCGTGAGGGCCCAACCCGATATTACTGGCAGCGTTGAGGGCTTGTGGTGGCTTCCCCACCCCCGCTGCTCAGCAACAGGACCGCAATTTAAATATATAAACATATTAAAATAAGTGAATTAATTAATCTCACGCGGCCAGCACTCCCGTGCCTACAGATCCCCGTCCAGGGAAACGAGATGGAACACTGGTGCTGGGGGGCGGGGGGGGATTGGGAGCTAAGTTTATCAGTACGGGAAGGGGGAGAATGGGGTCAAATTAGTGACATAGTCGTAGGGGATGGCGGAAGGGGCGTAGGTGAAAGTTTGTGCAGTTTGCGGGGGGAGGGAAGGTCAGATGGTAAAGGGAAATGTTTTGCGGGGGACGGGTGAATAATTAATATAATTGTTATTAGGGGCATGGGAGAGGAGCAAAAGCGATGTATTTATTTATTTTAATTCCATTTCCCTTTAAATATTTAAATTTCCCAGCAGGACTGATAGCCCTTTAAAAATAGCATCAGTGCCTGCACACAAGCAGCTGAGACCATTGCCGGGGACAGACAGACGTGATCGGTAGTGGAAGGATGCGGCCTGCCCCACCACAGCTTTTTAAATGAGCTGCTGCACACAAGGTTGCGGCGGCTCCGTAAGGCAGGCACATAAAATTCAGCCCAGTGTATAGGAAGAATGGGAAGTTACTCTAACTGGAAGGATGTGACTAGTGGTGTCACTTAAGGATCTGGGTTGGGATATCAATTATTCACAGCATTCGTTAGCAACTGAGATGATGGGATAGAATGCCATGGATCCAAATTTGCTGATGACACAAATATGGGCATTATTATAAGCAGTGTAGATGAAACTATGGTTAGGCCCCAACTGGAGTATTGCACCCAGTTCTGGTCACCACACTTCAGGAAGGATGTGAGGGTCCTTGAGAGGGTGCAGAGAAAATTTACCAGAATGGTTCCAGGGATGGGGAATTTTAGTTACAAGGTGAGGTGGAAAAGCTGGGGTTGTTCTCCCTGCAGCAAAGGAGTTTGAGGGGAGATTTGATAGAGGCGTACAAGATTATGACAGGCTTAGGTAAGTTAGACAGTGAAAAACTGTTCCCATTAACTGATGGTACAAGGACCAGGGGGCACAGATTTAAAGTTTTGGGCAAGAGATGCAGGGGGAATGTGAGGAAGAACTTTTCTACACAATGAGTAGTAATGACCTGGAACTTGCTGCCCACGAGGGTGGTGGAAGCAGAGATAATTAACAATTTCAAAAGGAAATTGGATTGGCACTTGAAGGAAATAAAGTTGCAAGGTTATGGGAATTGAACGGGGGAGTGGGATTGATTGGACTGCTCTACGGAGAGCTGGCATGGACTCGATGAGCTCAATGGCCTCCTTATATGCCGTAAATGACTCTATGGGCTGAATTTTACGAGCCCTCTGGTGTCGGGTCTTGGCGGGGCGGCCCAGAAAATTCTTCTGGGGGAGGCCCGCCAGGAGCTACGACGCCAAGAAGGCCCCGTCGTATTTTACCAGTAGCTGCGAGGCCTCAGTGCGCTCTTCCCCACCCCCAATACCTGTGGCGGGGCCTTCATTTTAATATGCAAATGAGATTAAAATGAAAGAATAATTACCTCCCCGGTAGCAACGGCCGTCCCACGCAGATATTCCGGCGCCTGGCCAGAACTCCCATGCCTTCGGAACTCCATTTGGAGTTCCGAGGCATGACACTGGTGGGGAGGGGGGCGGAGTGAAAATTTCAGGGCAGTGGGGGGAGAGGGGAGAACTATTGGAATTGGTTGTGGGGATGATGGGAAGAGGTTGAGGGTCAAAGATTCTGAAGTTAGGGGGGAAAGTTCACAAAATGAAAAGGTGCTTTTTTGGGGTGAATATGTCACTAACATGAGGACTCATTGGGGAATGTGTGGGAGAAGGAAATCTAAGTTGAAATAAAGATGTTCTGCAGGTTCTGGTGAAGCAGCATCTTTAATTATTGAAATGAGATTGAAGGCCTGAAGCCCTTTGAAAATGGCATTGCGCCTGCGCGGTGGTGCCGGATGCGGTTGCCCCCTCTATGTCATCCGGGGTGGGCATTCCGCACCGTCTATTTAAATGAGTGCCCGTGTGAAATATTGCGGGTGTTCTGCAGCTGCCACTTCACGCGGGCGGGCTGCTGATTTCAAAGCACGCCACCGCGATTTGCGGCACGCTACTAAAATTCAGCCCTATGACTCTAGATGGAAGCATAAAATTACAAAGAGATATTGAATGGGCAAACCTGTGGAAATGGATTTCAATGTAGGCAAATGTGAGGTCATCCACTTTGGACCTAAAAAGGATAGAACAGTACTTTCTAAATGGTGAAAAGCTAGAAAGAGTGGCGGTCCCAAGAGACTTGGGGGTCCAGGTACACAGATCATTAAAATGTAATGAACATTTGAAAATGGAATAGTGTAGGTCAGATGGTTTCACAGGTCGGCGCAACATCGAGGGCCGAAGGGCCTGTACTGCGCTGTAATGTTCTAAAAAGGTACAGAAATATGACTAATGGAATGCTGGTCTTTATATCTAGAGTACTAGAATACAAGGGATAGAAGCCATGCTTCAGCTACAGAAAGCCCTGGTCAGACCACATCTGGAGTACTGTCAGCAGTTCTGGGAACCACATCTTAGGAAGGATATATTGGCCTTGGAGGAAGGGCAGTGTAGTTTTAAAAATGTTACCTAAACTCCAAGGGTTAAGCTGCGAGGAGAGATTAAATAATCTGGGGTTGTATTCCCCAGAATTCAGGGCATTAAGGGATGATTTGATTGAAGTTTTCAAGATTTTAAGGGGAACAGACAGGGTAGATAGAGAGAAACTGGCCGGAATTTTACCAGGGATGGTTTGGGAGGCGGGAAGGTTGGCAAAATGCCACGGGAAGGCATTGGGGGTGTTGCCTGACATCATCCTGTTGCCATGCCATTTTGCCAGCGATGGGAAAGGTGGCAGTTGGCCACCTGCTGGGAGCTCAATTGAGCCACTTAAGTGGCCAGTTCAGGGCCAATTCCTGCCTCTGTGGGCATTTTGCCCACGCCAGGGTGGGGGATGGGGGCGGGGATCTTCCGCCACGTGTGGAGACCGTCCATTAAAAATATTTGGCCTCCCAGCAGGCTTCAGAAGCAGGGCAGCCCTCCTTTTTGGGCACTTCATGCCCCAGAGAGGGGCCCCCCCAGAAGCAATCACTGCCCCTGCAGCAACAGTATCACTTGCCTTCAGAGCCCTCCCACCCTGATCACACTTACGCTTCTTTGAGGGTACCTCGGCCACTGAGGCACCCTCTCCTCACAGCTGCAGTCTCAGCAATGGCCACCACGAGCAATGGCACCGCTGATGCTGCTCAGCTGCTGGCCCTCTGATTGGGTCGGCAGCTCTTGGGGGCAGGGCACCATTCTTAATAGAGATGGCAGCCCCGGAGGTGGACACTTAATTGGCCACCACTGGGAAGATGTCTCCCCAGATCCTGCCGCCACCTGATGATGGGTCGCCTCCTGCTTTTGGCCCCGGTAGTGGGATCTCACCCTCAGTAGAAAAATTCAGCCCACTATTTCCACTAGCTGGGGAGTCAAGGAACAGGTCTAAAAATTAAAGCCAGACCATTCAGGAGTGAAATCATGAAACTTCTTCACACAAAGGGTGATAGAAGTTTGGAACTCTCTTCCACAAATGCCAATTGATGCTCGATCAACTATAAATTTTAAAACTGAGACTGATAGATTTTTGTTAGCCCAAGGTATTAAGAGATGTGGGGCAAAACCTTAACTTTAATCAGTTTTCCCCGGAGGCAGGTTTCTGACCCGAAGAAAACCCAGTTCCTGTTTCCCACTTATGTGGCGAAAATTCAGCCTGGAGTGTCCAACACATAGACTGGGAGTCTCGACATCTGGCAAAAGTGACGCCGAGACCCCCACGTCACCCCTTATGTGGGAGGCCCACCAAATCAAGTGCCAATTAGACACTTAACTAGTCAGTGGTGGGCCTTCCATGGGGTCAAGGACCCCTGCGACGGAAGAGGCTGGCAGCTCTCTAACTGAGCAGCGCCACCACGGAGGCACTGGCTGCTGCTGGTGGGGCACCCACCCGAGTCCCAGGAGCGGCGCTGGACCCAGGTCACAGGTTGGTCAGGGCAGCACGGGTCTCGCAGGGTGGGAGTCATGAGGGAGGGGAGGGTTGGCAACAAAGGCAGGGGGCGGCTCTCAGCGGCCCTCCTGATGCTGGGTTCCTCGTTCAAAGGAACGGGTTTTGTCCTGCCGTGCTTCCCGTGCGGTGACAGGGCCACCGGCCGCTCAGTTAATTGTGGTGGCGGTGGGATGAGGCACTTAATTGGGCATTAATTGCCCGGTTAAGGGTCTCAATTGGCAGCGGGGCAGAAAGGTCGTTAACAGGCCTTCCCACCCTGGACTTACTTTCACCAGAGGCGGGAGGGTGGTGGGATCTGCACCCCTGCCACCATCTCACCCAATTTTATGCTCTCCCTGCATCAAAACCCACCGCGGAGGAGAGCATAAAGTTCCCCCCATAGACTGTTGGCCTGAGTCAGCTGATGATCTCCTTTTAATCTGGCCTGTGAAGCCTCTGGCAGTTCTTTTTTTTTACATGCTTGTACACAAAGCTAATTTCAACCCTGGCTCAGCAACAGTCTCAAATTTATCAGGCCTGGAGTAAGAGAAGCAGATACTCCTTGATTGGTGGATTTAGACCAATCTTTTTGCTTGAATCAGGAAATGCCATTGCCAGTTCTCCAGATTCGAGGAATTTAAATATTTGATTCTAAACAATGGAATAGAAGTCTGAGACTCCAGCGGATGTACTTGCTCAAGGCAAGGACGAAGCCACGTTGCACTGTCTGTGGGCCTGCAGTAGATGGCAGATCTTAGCAAGATTAAGCCATGGGGAGGCTTATGGGGCAGTGTTCAGCTGCATGACACTGAAATCCACACACCGGCCAAAAATGGCTGCTACAACTTCAAGAATACTAGATATAAAAAGAATGTGAAAAAGGCTAAAAAGCCCTGGGCCATCCTTAGCAAACTTCCAATGTTACCAGCAAATTTCTCATTCCATCTTTCATGATCATCTCTGCACTGTACACAACAAACCAAATCACAGGGAATTTGACAAAAGCTGGGAAAAGGAATATAGAACCAGAACATTTTTCAATCTTTGAGTATCGCTCCTGCCAGTAATCGTGAAGACAATACACTGAAGAACAATGCAACTGATAAGGCCCAGCCAATTACTGCTGCAGAATTCTGCTTGAGATTATAAAACATGCAAGGGAAAGGCCCAGGAGAAGATGACATCACTAAATATATGCTCCTTGAAACATCCGATGTGATGATGAACACGACAGTTAAGACCTTTACCAAGACATTAGTGTTGGGCTGCCTCCCGAGATGGTGGAAATCAGTTATGGTTACAATGGTCCACAAACATGGCTATGTATCTGGGAAAACATTTGGAGGAAGTCATCACATAACATTTCTAACATCATCTTAAGGGCATTGACTTCTACAGACCAAGCAGGTTCAGGGCAGGAAGTAGGAGCACATCCTCCAAAACTTTAACCAGAAGAGTGCACATTGGTGATGCTCCTAGTTGTAGAAAAGGCTTTTGACAAGATCTGAGACAATGGGCTATCATACGCCACCTCCCAGCTTTATATCCCTAGTCAGCTTATTCCACGGACATCAAATCTTTTGGCAGGGTTCACTTTTTTCATAAGAGAGGGCAGTGCAATTGCTACAAAATTTTGTTCAATGGCAAGCATTTCAAGGGTTCTGCTCCCAGCCAACTCTTGTTCATCATTTATATCAATGATATTTCACCATCCAAACAAAGGATTTGGTCTGTCTCACAGCATGCTGAAAGGACATTTTTCTGCTGGTGAGAGTCTAGCATAAGGTGACTTAACCTTAAAATCAGAGCCAGGCCATTCAGCAGAAAAGTTAGGAAGCACTTCGTCATACAAAGGGTAGTAGAAGTGTGGAACTCTCTCTTACAAAATGCAACAGATGCTAGCTCAATTAATCATTTTCAATCTGAGATCAATAGACTTTTGCTCGCCAATGATATTGAGGAATATGGAGCCAAGGCGGGTAAATGGAGTTAGGATGCAGATCAGCTATAATCTCATTGAATGTTGGAACAGGTTAGGGGGGCTGAACGGACTACTCCAGTTCCGATGTTTCTATATCACTATTTGCATATTAACCATGAACTCAGAAATAGAATCAGAAAAATGCCCAAGATGCCTGGTAACCTAGAGGAATAGAAATTTTAGTGTTTAAGGGATTCTAACATTTTTATGTATGCGACCTTCCTTTTTTGTGGATGGAGAGTTATGAAATGCTTGCCATTGAACAACCTAAGGGGGTTCTCACATTTTTAGGTTGGGTGTCTTCATTTTTTGTCTATGGGGAAAGGAACAAAAGAAAGAGCTTGCATTTTTAAAAAGTCTTTCATGTCCTCAGATTAGTTCAAAGCATTTTTCTCTATTTTCTCAATTGCTCTACTGAGACTCACCTCTCTACAATCATACGCAGCCCACTCACTAGTTTTGACATGCAAACCCAGCTGTCAGCTCCAAAAGTTGAACATTCTTATGTTATGACATTCTCTGAACACAGGCAATTACAATCCAATTGGCATTCCATATCTATTAATAGTAATACCCATGTACATATCTATGTCATAATGCAAAAGCATCAGCACATGATTAGAGATGAGCAGCTAATTCTCATTAGATCAGATTATAGGCTCCTCAGAAATATTCCACATATTTCAGAACAGCAGCACCTTCTCAAGAGTGTAAAATAAGTTTTAAAGAAATCAAAGCAGCCAAATATCTGGCAAATGACATTTCTCTTCAATTAAATCCATCACATGGGCAGTTAAAAATAACTGCAGACACCATTAGCTCTCCTTCTGGTCATTAGCAATTGAAGATAATATAATAAATACTATGATGCTTTACAGTCAACTGACAGGATTAAAATAGTTTAGTAAATGACAAAACACTGTAATTACCTGTATAGCACAGGTAAAATTTATGGTAAATTTTGGATGGGATTTGTTTGCTATTGATACATGAAGAACATTACCACCACTGAAAAAATATCAGACAGCATGAGTAACAAACCAACGATCTGTTCACATCATGTCACCACACAATCACCATCCACTTATATTTTTCTTTTATAGGGAGTGAAATAGAAAATAGTCTCCATCAATATAGTGGACAACATAAATGAGGAATAGGACTTCTTCTGTTGTGTCAATTGCATCAGCATTAAAGATTCCTTATAAAACTTAAATTTCCACATTAATCAAAGTTACCACCTCTCATCAGTGACACAGTCTTAGGATCCTGGAGATTTAAATCCATTTTTCCTGGCCTGGAGAGGTGAAAGGTCAGCATTCTGACCCACTGCACCATGCCATTCCAATTCTATACACAGCATCTCCAGAATCATATAAAGCCTGTGCACCCATTTTTCAGTGCTGGCCTTTGCTGAAGCAGCCTATGGGAATTTCAACCACACAATCAATAATAAATTGAAAAACAAATTTTGATTATTGCAGCAATTGAGAACGTCAATTACACAGGGATTCAGTCCAAAAAAAACAAGCATGTTCATGCAATAATCTTCACTGCCACAAGAGACCTTAAGCTACATTACTGGTGTCAAATTGTACTGATGCAACTTGGTAAGTGGGTGTCTGCGCAGAAAACGTGAACAATTTCTCTTCACTTTTAATATATGTCGAGCCCTAATCCACAAGCATTACTCCATTCCACGTTACACTACAGAATTTACAAAGTGCACAGATGACATCTAATGGTAGATAATTGGCACTGCAACAAGGTTTCCTTTTTGAAAGTCAGCATGTCTGTTGTGTTGCTTGACGGTCAGTTTCAGGAATCATGGGATATAAGTCTGCATCTGCAATGTCCCCGTGAGCTCTTAATTGCAAGCATGCTACTGTGGCCAAATGGAGGTCAGTCATCACCCCACCAAAAGAAAGCAAGCACGGCCTAAATTTCCTCATCAGCATTATTTCAACACGGGTGGTTAACCATTTTGGGGTTGCTGCTAGCATTAAAATAGCACAAATATCTATGTTTATAGGGTCAAGGACACTATTTTAACAAGATTCTTTCATTTGCTGTGTGCTTTTTTTTTTGAACAGCGGCAGCAGTGAGAGTGCGAGCAAGGGGGCAGCTGGGAAGGTAAGTTTCAGTATAAAGTACTTACCTAGCGATTCGGCAGCTTCTTTTTGAACAGCGGGAGCAGTGAGAGTGCGAGCCAGGGGGCAGCTGGGAAGGTAAGTTTCAGTATAAATTACTTACCTAGCGATTCGGCAGCTTCTTTTTGAACAGCGGTAGCAGTGAGAGTGCGAGCAAGGGGGCAGCTGGGAAGGTAAGTTTCACTATAAAGTACTTACCTAGCGATTCAGCAGCTTCTTTTTGAACAGCGGGAGCAGTGAGAGTGCGAGCCAGGGGGCAGCTAGGAAGGTAAGTTTCAGTATAAAGTACTTACCTAGCGATTCGGCAGCTTCAGCAGGGTGGGAAAAAAAAACTGAAAAAGTGGAATAGTGTAGGTCAGATGGTTTCACAGGTCGGCGCAACATCGAGGGCCGAAGGGCCTGTACTGCGCTGTAATGTTCTAATGTAATGTTCTAATGTTCTAATGACATCACAGGAAAGCTGTGACCTGATTGGCTGGTAGGGAATCTGTACCGAATTTGAAAATAAAACTGATAAAAATTGATTAAACACTAATTAACTAATTAATAAGTAGAGTAACTAAACCAGAGGGAGGAGATTACTGTATTTAGTTAGCATTTAGTATTTATTGTAGAAATCTAGGACTAGGGACCATATAGTGAAGTGTATCATAATTTAGTGAGGATTTAATAAGTATTTATTTATTTTATATCAATTAACTAATTAGTGCTAGAAATGACAGTTAGAGGGGTGAAGTGCTTCACCTGTGAGATGTGGGAAGTCCGTGACGCTTCCAGCATTCCGGGCGACTACATCTGCAGGAAGTGTACCCAGTTGCAGCTCCTCACAGACCGCATGGATCGGTTGGAGCGGCAACTGGATGCACTTAGGAGCATGCAGGTGGCAGAGAGCGTCACAGAGAGGAGTTTTAGAGAAGTGGTTACACCCAAGGTGCAGGCAGATAGATGGGTGACCACTAGAAGGGGCAGGCAGTCAGTGCAAGAATCCCCTGTGGCTATCCCCCTCTCTAACAAGTATACCGTTTTGGATACTGTTGGAGGGGATGGCCTACCAGGGGAAAACAGCAGCAGCCAGAGCAGTGGCACCACGGTTGGCACTGTTGTTCAGCAGGGAGGGACAAAGCGCAGAAGAGCAATAGTTATAGGGGACTCTATAGTCAGGGGCACAGATAGGCGCTTCTGTGGAAGTGGCAACGCAGGTGGATAAGGTAGTCAAGAAGGCATACGGCATGCTTGCCTTCATCGGTCAGGGCATAGAGTATAAAAATTGGCAAGTCATGTTGCAGCTGTACAGAACCTTAGTTAGGCCACACTAAGAATATTGCGTGCAATTCTGATCGCCACACTACCAGAAGGACGTGGAGGCTTTGGAGAGGGTACAGAGGAGGTTTACCAGGATGTTGACTGGTCTGGAGGGCATTAGCTATGAGGAGAGGTTGGAAAAACTCGGATTGTTTTCACTGGAACGACGGAGGTGGAGGGGCGACATGATAGAGGTTTACAAAGTTATGAGCGGCATGGACAGAGTGGATAGTCAGAAGCTTTTTCCCAGGGTGGAAGAGTCAGTTACTAGGGGACATAGGTTTAAGGTGCGAGGGGCAAAGTTTAGAGGGGATGTGCGAGGCAAGTTTTTTACACAGAGGGTGGTGAGTGCCTGGAACTTGCTGCCAGGGGAGGTGGTGGAAGCAGATACGATAGCGACGTTTAAGAGACATCTTGACAAATATATGAATAGGAAGGGAATGGAGGGATATGGGCCCTGGAAGTGCAGAAGGTGTTAGTTTCGGCAGGCATCAAGATCAGCGCAGGCTTGGAGGGCCGAATGGCCTGTTCCTGTGCTGTACTGTTCTTTGAAGTTAGTACTTGAATTCTGTTCCTTTGCCTGGACAGCAAAATTAGGACAGAAAACGGCACTGAATCGCAACTGAAACAATGTTCCATAACTTATGGAACTGTGCCCCAGCAAGGAGTCAATTTCTTCTTGACAGGAGAGGAAGGAAGAAAATTGTTGGACCATAGAATGCATGCAAAACAAGCAGCCTTTTTATAAGCTGAGTAAATACGATCACACTGCTCCCAGCACAAAATGAAAAACAAATAGAAAATAGTGACATTAAAAACAGTGATCAACAACCTAAGGCATTAGGCTATCAGTATTTTGAACAGAGAAAAGCCTAGAGATATAAAATGTTGGTGAAGAAAGAAAAACACTGAAACGTAAGTCAAACCTGAAGAACCACTGAGTTCAAAGATAGACTGGGTCACTTGTGCATCTGGGAGCAGGTAGTGCCATGCTTCAATCTTTCGTTTTATATCAACCTGTGTCTCTCTCAGTAGGGATGTGCAGTGGGATTGATAAGGATATTTTGTTGCTGGGATGTCCTGGATTCAGGATCCAAACTGCTTAAATACAGACAGATGTTTCTGCAGCACCAAGCATGACTCCAGGATGGTCTCCCTGGTGCCAAGGTCAAGGATGTCATGGAGTGGCTGCAGGACATCCTTCTGGAGGAGGGTGAACAGCCAGAGGTCGTGGTCCACATTGGTACCAATGACATAGGTAGGAAGAGGAATGAGACGCTAAAAGCAGATTTTAGGGAGTTAGGAAGGAAATTAAAAAGCAGGACCTCCAAAGCAGCAATCTCAGGATTACTCCCAGTGCTACGTGCTCGTGGGCATAAGAATAGGAGGATTGATCAATTGCACACATGGCTGGAAAATTGGTGTAGAAGGGAGGGCATCAGATTTCTGAGGCATTGGAACCAGTTCTGGGGCAAGTGGGACCTGTACAAAATGGACGGGCTACACCTTAACAGGACTAGAACTAATATCCGCGCAGGGAGATATGCTAGTGCTGTTGGGGACGGTTTAAACTGGCTCGTCAAGGAGATGGGAACCTGCGGCGTAGCTCAAATTAGAAGGAAGTAAAGCTGGTAACAAGAGGTAGAAAAGTAGCAAGTGACATCAGAAGGCAGTCAAAACAAAGGCGAGCATCAATTAGGCTTAGAATGCAGAATAATGTCATGAAGACAAGGTTAAGGGCGCTCTACCTGAATGCACGCAGCATTCACAACAAGGTAGATGATTTAAAGGCACAAATAGAGGTAAATGGGTATGATCTAATTGCCATAACAGAAACGTGGCTACAGGGTGACCAAGACTGGGAACTGAATATTCAAGGGTATTCGACATTTAGGAAGGAGATGCAAAAACGGAAAGATGGTGGTGTTGCGCTGATAATAAGGCATGGATCAGTACATCAGTAAGGGAGGATCTCACATCGGAAGAACAAAATGTGGAATCTGTTTGGGTGGAGCTAAGAAACAGCAAGTGGCAGCAAACATTGATACGAGTTGTTTATAGGCCACCAAACAGTAGTGGTAGTGTGGGGCATGTAATCAATCAGGAGATTAAAGAAGCATGTGGCATGGGAATACAGTAATCATGGGTAACTTCAATCTGCATATAGACTGGGTAAACCTAATGAGCACTAATGCTTTGGAGGACGGGTTTCTGGTGTGTGTTAGGGATGGTTTTCTAGAGCAGTATATTGAGGAACCTATTAGAGAACAGGCTATTTTTAGATCTAGTTTTATGTAATGAGAAAGGGCTAATTAATAATCTTGCTGTAAAAGAACCTTTAGGGATGAGTGATCATAATATGATAGAATTTTACATGATGTTTTAAAAGTGAGGTAGTTCAATCTGAAGCCGGGATGTTAAATTTGAAAAATGGAAATTATGAAGGTATGAGGGGCAAACTGGCTGAGGTGGATTGGGAAAATACATTAAAAGATATGACAGTACATAGGCAATGGATAGTCTTTAAAGAAATATTACATAGTTTACAGCAACTATACATTCTGTCAAGGCACAAAAACCCCAAAAGTAAAGGCAGTCAACTGTGATAACAAAGGAAGTTAAGGATTGTATAAGATTAAAAGAAAAGGCCTATAAAGTTGCCAGAAATAGTAGTAAACCTGAGGATTGGGAGAATTTTAGAATACAGCAAAGGAGGACGAAGAAACTGATAAAGAAAGGGAGGATGGAATATGAAGATAAAGCTAGCAAAAAATATAAAAAAATTAAGTGGCTATCTTAAGCAGCCAGCAAAGTCATCCTTGTAGCTTTTCTTTTTTAAATGTCTTTTTAAAAAAATATAAATTCAGATCTACAGTCAGTGGATTAAAGAAAATTATCATTCAACAAAACACACTGGCGTAATACTTGGAACAGATTTTGTGGTCTGCAGTGATGGAATGGTGTCGCCATGCACCACACTGATAGTTGCCCCAAAGTTTCCACAGGCTTTTGAGCAGAGACTTGTTCTGGGCGTCTGATTCAGTGAGACACGCTCTACAGGCTATTTGTGGCGTCTGTGAACAGGGCAAGAAACAGGAAGGCTATCAACTAATCAGAATGAAGAATTTGCACTGAGACTCGCAGGGCTGAATTTTCGTTCCAGGGTCAGGACCCCGACTGGTGCATTTTTGGGTTCCGAGCCCGCGTTCCGTCAGTGCCTGACGCCATTTTTAACGAGCAGACCAGTTAGTGGCCAGGATGTACGCTCACCATCTAATTAAGGACAGTGGGCAGGCTCCTGAGGTTGGAGGGTCAATAGTAAACCCTCCAGCACTGAAAGATTGGCAGCCGCTCTCTCAGAGGTGGCAGCTGCCGATATAGGTGGGATGAAGAGAGGGCATCTCAGGACGGAGGTACCCTCTGAAGACTTTTAGAACTTTAATATTCAAAGAGACTACAACTGCTAGGCTGTCATCACAACTGCAGCTGTGGCCCTATGATTACTGAGGCTGCAGTGGAGGTTAATTTTAACGAAGGAGTGATGGAAATTCTGTCTGCCACCAGGAGGTTGCCTCGATCCCTCGGCCAAGTTTCAGCCTCAGCGGGGTCTCTCATGCCGACTTGAAAAGTCCATTCGGCATTAGCAGAGTGGCCCTAATAGGCCTTCCTTTCACTCTCACTGTAGCATTCTCACTGTCCAAGGGTTGCTCATCATGGCTTATGCCATGATATTACTATGGGGCAAGGTTAGGAGGCAGGCCTCGAGAACTATCTCAGCCAGTATGGGGATCGAACCCACACTGATGCTGTTATTCTGCACTACATTCTAACCAACTGAGCTAACAGACCCCTGACAATAGACCTTTAAGGATACCTAATTAGTTACTTGTGGGCGGGTAGCCACATCTCCCCCCTGAACTCGCATCTTCAAAAATAGCCTGGAGGCAGGAACACGCTTGATAAACTGGCATGCCGGCAAGTGTTGGGAAATTGTAGGCCTGTCTGCCTCCAGTCCTACTTCCGCAGCCCTTTGAAAATACAGCTCTCAGAGTCTACACCAGGAAGTTTAAAGCAGGAAGTATAAATTAGATATAAATCATGTACAGAAAGCGAAATGAAACACAAATGGGATTAAGAGAGAGAAAGATATAAGCCGGGATTTTATAAGCTCCCCTGAGGCTGGGTCGGAGGTGGACGGGGGGGCGGGCATGGAGTATCGCGATGGATGGTGGGGGCGGAGGTGCCCATCGCCAAGTTATCTTATTGGGGTCAGGATAGGCCGACGATGGTCTTCCCACCCAGAGGTCCTTAAGTGGCCTATTAATGGCCAATTAAGGGCCTCTTCCTGCCGCTGCTGGGATCTTACCAGTGGTGGGGGAGCCTCTGCCACGCAGGGTGGTCACCTTGTAACACGAGGCACACTTCCTGTGGGCTTTGGGCGGGGGAGGGTCTCTCGTTGTGGCCCACGGAGGACCCCCGCTGGAAACTACTTTATCCCTGGGCCACCCCTCCCCCTCTACTGCACGATCACTCCCTCAAACCTTCCCCCGCCCCCCAAAAAAGAAGAGGATCGCTTTGGTGGGGGGGCGGTGGTGGGGGGTGGGAAAGTGCAGAACAAGCAGAGGCAGGCTTTCTGCTGCCTTTTTGGCCCAGTGCTGGGAGCCCCACCTCCAGCACAAAATCCAACTCCTAAAAGAAACAAATAGAGAAAGTTAAAAAAAAATCTCCAATTAATATCTGAAGGAATGAGAATCCACACCTGCAAAATTTAATTTTCAGAGCCAGAGGGGTTGTTTGGCAGTAAACATCACTTACCACGCTGTTAAAATTAGACCTACATCTGAATACATGAGCCCTATCATTTTCTGCTGTGTTGAGTAAGTATCCCAACCTCAGGCCTTTTCTTGTCTTTGAATGCCGAGTCTTTTGGTGAGGTACTCTTATACACAGCCTGTGGAGCAGCAAGGTAAGTTGAGTCATAAGTTCTGGATTTCCATGTTTAACTATGTGCATAGTCCAGAGGTTGCTGTCCAATTTACACCATAATAACAGTGAACGTTGCTAGCCTCATCATTATTAACACAAAATCTGGGCCAATATATGTTATAGGATTGTATCAAGATGAGAAGTGTTTTGGATGTCTGGACCTTTTCCCCATCGGGGGAGAAGACAAATTTGTAGTTTTTATGTTCACAAATTAAGTGGAGGTCTTTGAAAGTGAAACCATTTCTGTTACAAAGGAAAATTATTTTAATATCAGACATCAGTTCAAGACAAATGATTAAAACATTGACTCAGACCCTGAAATCTAAAGAGTATCATGAGTTCTGCACTTCTTTAGGTCGTGACCTGATCTGAACTGACTCGGTTGATTCAGCAAAGCTTTGCTATTTTGATGGAATTTACTATGTTCTTTCAGCTCTTTTTTTCCTCCTTTAATGCCTTGCAGTGATTTGGAGTTCCCATCATGTGTCCCCTTTATCCATCCTGCTAAATTCTATGGCTCGCTTCCTTGGTTTCTGAGTTGTTTCCAGGATTCAGCATTACTCCTTCTCACAGTGAGGTGGAGCAAGATAGAGTTAGTAGAAGATGAATCTATCCCAACTTGTCC
This sequence comes from Heterodontus francisci, assembly GCF_036365525.1. Taxonomy (NCBI): domain Eukaryota; kingdom Metazoa; phylum Chordata; class Chondrichthyes; order Heterodontiformes; family Heterodontidae; genus Heterodontus; species Heterodontus francisci. Next base: position 50,000,266 of record NC_090390.1, read on the forward strand.
AGTGGAAGACAGAGCATTAAGACAGCATTGAAATATGCTGATGTTTAGCAAAATAGAAACACATCAGCATTGCAAAACTGGGTAGGGAATGGAGTCAAACAATATTGGGAACATATTGAGAACGGGGGGGGCGGACAGTGGGTGAGGGAGGAACTGGAGGCAGACTTGTGAGACAGGCAGGATGTGAAGCCATGCTGGGAACTCAAAATCACTGCAAGGCATTAAAGGAGGTAGGATGTGAAGTCAGTTACAGGAGTTGCAGGATTTAGTTTAGTTTAGAGATACAGCACTGAAACAGGCCCTTCGGCCCACCGAGTCTGTGCCGACCATCAACCACCCATTTATACTAATCCTACACTAATCCCATATTCCTACCACATCCCCACCTGTCCCTATATTTCCCTACCACCTACCTATACTAGGGGCAATTTATAATGGCCAATTTACCTACCAACCTGCAAGTCTTTTGGCTTGTGGGAGGAAACCGGAGCACCCGGAGGAAACCCACGCAGACACAGGGAGAACTTGCAAACTCCACACAGGCAGTACCCAGAGGCAGAAACAGGAAAACACTTACTTAGAAAGGTTGAACAGTTGGACTGGTGCAGTGTCAGTGCCACAGAGGAGATGTGGGTTTGAGTCCCACTCCACGCAGTTCCCGATCTGTGCTGTGTTCAGCAGGGAAATGTAGAGCAGAGACTGTGGCATATCCTAAGAAGGGAGAGGACAATCAGAGGCAAGGTGGTTCCTCCTGGTGGGCAACTAAAGGGGTAATTGACCCTGGGATCAAGTTATGTGTTTGCTCTTGACTAGATCTTTTTTAAAAAACAGGCAAACAACTGCAAGACTTAAAATAGGAAAACGGACTAATATAGCTTAATAAGAAGCACGAAGGGAAAGAGAGAATGAGAAAAACAGAGATGTAGTAAAAATATACGATTAATGTGCAAATTATCAGTCTTTTGGGTTTAATCCAATTAAATCTGATCATAACCTTGTGAAGGATGAATCCAAAATTAGGAAGAAACCTGATAAAACTTCAAAGGGTGGATCTTCCTGAGATTTGAGCTTGTAAATGCTCTGTTTTCCAGCTGCAAAGGTCAAAAGAAAAATGACAGAGCTTCTATCCATTTTACATTGCCTTCGGATTTTTGGGGGCTTTTCTGGGAGGAGGGGAGAGTGGAGCTTGGTCTGAAGCAGACCAGTCTGAGGCATGCCAGTGAGGTGGGAGAGGTGTCCCAGCCTCATTTCCCTGTTTGTTGGTTTAATGGGCACCAAAAGAATATCGCACCTTGGCCTTGCCAGAACTCCTGCAGGTTCACTGGAGTCCCAGGGCAGGCCAAAGACTTTCTCATAGGGCTATTTGTTAAATGCCAGTAGTCTCCTGGGATGGAATTAGAGGCCTGCAACCAGGCCTTGATTTCCTGATTTCCACTAGTGCGAGACCCTGCCAGAAGTGTGGCTCCTGTTGAGTGCTGTGTGGTGGTGGAGGGGGAGGGGGGGGGCGGTGTGGAGTGGCTGTGATTGAGGAAAATCTGACCTTAAAACCTCAAGACCAATGAACTGTTAAAATAAAAGGACTCCACACTCCTTGCCACAAATGAGTAGAATGACTGACACTATACATCACTTGGAAAATCCCTCGCTGTGCAAAAGGTTGAATCAATTCATCATCAGCTCACACTGAACATATTGGCCCTGAAATTCCAGTGTCCTTGCTCCACTGATACCTGAAAGGCGTGGGTGTGTACCTAGGGTTGTCAACTCCAGCTGAAGGTTTCATCATATCACCTCATGACTCCCCTGCCTCTACCACTGGTCAACCAACACGTCTATCATAGCCACACACTGCCTTCCCACAGCCTATTGGGAAGCAAACAGAATCTTTGTTACCCAATTGGATGATTCTTAACTTCAGTCAAACAGCCCTTTTTCCCATTGCCAATTTTTTTGTTTACAACTAATAAACAGAGAGTGTACAAAGAAAATTTTAAAAAGCACACAATTTTTAATATGTCCTGATTATTTTGCTCCAGGGTTGCTCCCAGCAGTCCTCAGATTAACTTTCAATTTTTTTTTATTCGATCATGGGATGTGGACGTCACTGGCTAGGCAAGCATTTATTGCCCATCCCTAATTGCCCTCGAGAAGGTGGTGGTGAGCTGCCTTCATGAACAGCTGCAGTCCATGTGGGGTAGGTTTACCAACACAGTGCTGTTAGAAAGGGAGTTCCAGGATTTTGAACTAGCGACAGTAAAGGAACAGCGATATAGATACAAGTCAGGATGGTGTGTGGCTTAGAGGGGAACTTGCAGGTGGTGGTGTTCCCCTGCATCGGCTGCCCTTGTCCTTCTAGGTGGTAGAGGTCATGGGTTTGGAAGGTGCTGTCAAAGGAGCCATGATGCGTTGTTGCAGTGCATCTTGTAGATGGTACACACTGTTGCCACTGTGCATCAGTGCTGGATGGACTGAATGTTTGTGGATGGTGTGCCAATCAAGCGAGCTGCTTTGTTCTGGATGGTGTTGAGCTTCTTGAGTGTAGTTGGAGCTGTATCCATCCAGGCAAGTGGAGAGTATTCCATCACACTTGTGCCTTGTAGATGGTGGACAGGCTTTGGGGAGTTTGGAAGTGAGTTATGCGCCACAGGATTCCTAGCCTCTGACCTGCTCTTGTAGCCACGGTATTTATATGGCTACTCCAGTTCTGTTTCTGGTCGATGGTAACCCCCAGGATGTTGATAGTGGGGGATTCAGCGATGGTAATGCCATTGAATGTCAAGGGGAGATGGTTAGATTCTCTCTTGTTGGAGATGGTCATTGCCTGGCACTTGTGTGGCGTGAATGTTACTTGCCACTTATCAGCCCAAGCCTGGATATTGTCCAGGTTTTGCTGCATTTCTACATGGACTGCTTCAGTATCTGAGGAGTTGTGAATGGTGCTGAACATTGTGCAATCATCAGCAAACATCCCCACTTTTGACCTTATGATGGACAGAAAGTCATTGATGAAGCAGCTGAAGATGGTTGGGCCTAGGACACTACCCTGAGGAACTCCTGCAGTGATGTCCTGGAGCTGAGATGATTGACCTCCAACATCCACAACCATCTTCCTTTGCGCAAGGTACGACTCCAACCAGCGGAAAGATTTCCCACTGATTCCCATTGACTTCAGTTTTGCTAGGGTTCCTTGATGCCATACTCGGTCAAATGCTGCCTTGATGTGAAGGGCAGTCACTCTCACCTCACCTCTTGAGTTCAGCTCTTTTGTCCATGTTTGAACCAAGACTGTAATGAGGTCAGGAGCTGAGTGGCCCTGGCAGAACCCAAACTGAGAATCACTGAGCAGGTTATTGCTAAGCAAGTGCTGCTTGATAGCACTGTTGATGACACCTTCCATAACTTTACTGATGATTGAGAGTAGACTGATGGGGCTGTAATTGGCCGGGTTGGACTTGTCCTGCTTTTTGTGTACAGGACATACCTGGGCAATTTTCCACATTGTCAGGTAGATGCCAATGTTGTAGCTGTACTGGAACAGCTTGGCTAGTGGCATGGCAAGTTCTGGAGCACAGGTCTTCAGTGCTGTTGCCGGAATGTTGTCAGGGCCCATAGCCTTTGCAGCAGCCAATGCGTTCAGTTGTTTCACATGGAGTGAATCTAATTGGCTGAAGACTTGCATCTGTGATGCTGGGGACATCAGGAGGAGGCCGAGATGGATCATCCACCCGGCACCTCTGGCTGAAGATTGTTGCAAATGCTTCAGCCATATCTTTTGCATTGATGTGCTGGGCTCCCCCATCATTAAGGATGGGGATATTTGTGGAGCCACCTCCTCCAGTTCGTTGTTTAATTGTCCACCACCATTCACGACTGGATGTGGCATAACTGCAGAGCTTAGATCTGATCAATTATTGGAGACTCCAGGACAATGAGAGAGAGTTGGCAAGCCTATGTGTCACTTATCCCCATTCCCAAGGTTGGGGTCATTTCAGTGGTGGGGTAAATTGTTGGTCTGTGTCTCTACAATTGCAGTAGTGGTGCCATCTCAACAATCTGGTGGAAACCTGCTCCACAGAGAGGGGAGCTAGAGGCCCTTATTGGACAGTTAGTATTGCACCCTAAACAATATCAAGCCTGCCTTCTAAAGACAATCAATCCATTCTGGGCAGCATTCTTGAGTCATTTGGAAGGCCCTGTATAGCCACACACCAGCTTTTAGCTGAGCGGCTTTCGTTGGGCCTAAAGAAAGCGGAGTGGTTGCAGCGCCTGGAGTAACCTTGAAACATCCTGAGACGCAAGCACATATCTGCAGAGTATGTTGGAGAGGAGGGAACGAGAATCACCTCACTCACTTACCCTGCTGATTCAGAGGTAAATTATGTGACTGCCCCGCTGAGAATGTGCTGTTTTCCTCCCCTCCCTGGTCCTAGAATTTAAGGCCCACTATGTTTTTGACTTGAAACTGAATAACCAATTTTTAAATCAGTGGACACTTTGGAGAGAACATTCTGCTTCTGCAGTCCTTGCTGCATGGGGTGGGGAGGGGCACATAAAGGGAATCTACCTTTGGACAGCCCACGATGTTTAACCCATTAAAATAAGTGGAGAGAATGTCATGACTGTAGATATACAATTTCCATGCAATACAAGAACCAGAGTACTGGTGTCAAACAGAAGCAATTAAAGATGACTTGTCTTAAACTCCAAAACACTACTGCATCTACAATGCCCCTCTTGGCATTACTTCAGTGAGTTCCTTAGTCCCTCATTGATCTAGAACCATTCTTGTTGACTTTCTTTGAATTCTTTCTGAAATGCTGCTATGATGTTTGTAATTATAATGGCCAGAATTTTGATACAAAACGGTATATTTTAAGGAAGTGTTAGAAAGGATTGGAGTAGTCATGCATGCCTGGTCTCTGCTGATTGAGCTGATTCTCTGAATGCGTATGGTACAAGGCAGAGACAATGAGCTGCCATCTGTTAATGCACCGGATACAGGGCAAATTCCAAGTGCCATTGGACTAGTGATCTGAAGAATTTCTGCAAGAAAATTTCTTTTTTTAAACTTAAAGTCATGCAACATCATGGTCTGCTGTTAAACATTTTTTTTTAAAACAAAAGTTGCAAGTGAATGTTTTATGTTCAATTTCAGTTAAAGAAAAATCATACACTTTAATTTTTTAAGTACGGTTAAAATAATAAAAATGAATTTGGAACAAGGCTTAAAAATACAATTGTACTATCTATGTAAATCTAGGGCGTCCAAAGGCTGTAGCGTCCCTTTAGGTCTGGTCACTACTTATTTCAACAGAGGGAGCTCTTCTAACGCTGTGGTTCAGGCAATATACAGAATGTGAGGCTGATCTGTGGAATGTCAGACACCTCAGTACATAGGAACATAGGAAGTAGGAACAGGAGTAAGCAATTCAGCTCCTGGAGCCCGCTCCGCCATTTAACTAGATCACGGCTGATCATCTAACTCAACGCCATTTTCCTGCACTATCCCCATATCCCTTGATACTATTAATATCTAGAAATCTATCAATCTCTGTCTTGAACATACTCAATGACTGAGCCTCCACAGACCTCTGGGGTAGAGAATTCCAAAGATTCACCACCCTCTGAGTGAAGAAATTCCTTCTCATCTCGGTCCTAAATGGCCTACCTCTTATTCTGAGACCGTGTCCCCTGGTTCTAGTCCCCCCCACCCCCCCCAGCCAGGGGAAACATCCTTCCTGCATCAACTCTGTTGAGCCCTGTAAGAATTTTGTATTGTTCAATGAGATCACCTCTCATTCTTCTAAACTCTAGAGAATGTAGGCCTAGGCTCCTCAATCTCTCCTCATAGGACAATCCTGTCATCCCAGAAATCAGTCTGGCGAACCTTTGTTGCACTCCCTCTTTGGCATGTATATCCTTCCTTGGGTAAAGGGAACAAAACTGGACACAATACTCCAAGTGTGGTCTTAGTAAGGCTCTGGACAATTGCAGCAAGACTTTTCTCCTGTACTAAAATCCTTTTGCAATGAAGGCCCACATACCATTTGCTTTCCTAATTGATTGCTGCATCTGCATGTTAGCTTTCAGTGACTTATGAACAAGGACACCCAGGTTCCTTTGGACATCAACACTACCCAATCCCTCACCATTGGAGAAATAGTAGGAAAAAAACAGAAATGCAGAATAAAGTGGATAACTTCACATTTTTCCACATTATATTCCATCTGCCATGTTCTTGCCCACTCACTTAGCCTGTCTAAATCCCTATGAAGCCTCTTTGCATTCTTCCTACATCTCATATTGCCACCTAGTTTTGTGTCATCAGCAAACTTGGAAATATTACATTTGATCCCCACATCCAAATAATTGATATAGAGTGTTAATAGCTGGGACCCAAGCACTGATTCTTGCAGTACCCCAGTAGTCACAGCCAGCCAACCTGAGAATGACCCGTTTATTCCTACTCTTTGTTTTCTGTCCGTTAACCAATTCTCAATCCATGTCAGTACATTATCCCCAATCCCATGTGCTCTAATCTTGCTTACTCATCTCTTGTGTGGGACCTTATTGAAAGCCTTCTGAAAATCCAAACACACCACATCAACTGGTTATCTATTCTGCTAGTTACATCCTGAAAAAACTCCAACAGGTTTGTCAAACATGATTCCCCTTTCATAAATCCATGTTGACGCTGCCCAATCCTAACATTATTTTCTAAGTGTCCAGTTATCACATCCTTTATAATAGATTCTAGCATCTTCCCTACTACTGATGTCAGGCTACCGGTCTGTAGTTCCCCATTTTCTCTCTCGCTCCTTTCTTAAATAGTGGGGTTACATTTGCTACCTTCCAATCTTCAGGAACCGCTCCAGAATGGATAGAATTTTGGAATATGATCACCAATTCATCCATTATCTCTACAACCACCTCCTTCAACACTATGGGATATAGATCACCATGTCCAGCGGATTTATCAACTTTCAGTCCCATTAATTACTCCAGTACTACTTTTTTATTAATACTAATTTCTTCCAGTTCCTCATTCTCACTAGTCCCTTGGATCTTTAGTATTTCGGAGAGGTTTTTTGTATCTTCCTCCATGAAGAGAAACACAAAGTATTTGTTTAGTTTCTCTGCCATTTCCTTATTCCCCATTATAAATTCCCCTGTCTCTGCCTGCAATGGGCCCACATTTGCCTTTGTTAATCTTTTTCTTTTTTACATACCCATAGCAGCTTTGACAGTTCATTTTTATGTTTCTCGCTAGTTTACGTTCATGTTCTATTTTCTCTTTCTTTATCAGTTTCTTGGTCCTCCTTTGCTTCATTCTAAAATGCTCCCAATCCTCAGGCTTATTACTTCATTGGCAACTTTATAAGCCTCTTCCTTTGATCTAATATAATCTTTAACTTCTCTTGTTAGCTATGGTTCGATCACATTTCCTGTTGGGTTTTTGTGCCTCAAAGGAATGGAAATTTGTTGTAAACCATGCATTAATTCTTTAAATGCTAGCCATTGCCTGTCTACCATCATACCTTTTAATGTAGTTTCCCAATCTACCACAACCAACTTGCCCCTCATACCTTGGTAGTTTCCTTTGTTTAGATTTAAGACCCTAGTTTCGGATTGAACTACATCACTTTCAAACCTAAAGTAAAATTCTAACATATTATGGTCACTCTTCCCTAAATGCTCCTTTACACCAAGATTATTAATTAGCTCTTTCTCATTGCACAATACCTGATCTAAAATAACCCATTCTCTAGTTGATTTCTCAATATACTGTTCTAGAAAACCATCTCATATACACATATTCCAGGAATTCGCCCTCCACAGCATTAGTACTAATTAGGTTTACCCAGTCTATATATAGAGTGAAATCCCCCATGATTACTATATTACCCTTGTTACATGCACCCCTAATTTCCTGATTTATACTGTGCTCTACATTACTACTACATTTTTTTATTTGTTCGTGGAATGTGGGCATGTTGCCCATCCCTAACTGCCCTTGAGAAGGTGGTGGTGAGCTGCCTTCTTGAACTGCTGCAGTTCTTGGGGTGTAGGTAAACCAGCAGTGCTGTTAGGAAGGGAGTTCCAGGATTTTGACCCAGCGACAGTGAAGGGATGGCAATATAGTTCTAAATCAGGATGATGGGTGGCTTGGAGGGGATTTTACAGGTGATGGTGTTCCCATACATCTGCTGCCCTAGTCCTTCTAGGTGGTAGAGGACACGGGTTTGGAAGGTGCTGTCGAAGTAGCCTTGGTGAGTTGCTGCAGTGCATCTTCTAGATGGTACACACTGCTGCCACTGTGCATTGGTGGTGAAGGTGGTGGATGGGGTGCCAATCAAGCGGGCTGCTTTATCCTGGATGGTGTCACGCTTCTTGAGTGTTGTTGGAGCTGCACTCATCCAAGCAGGTGGAGATTATTCTATTACACTCCTGACTTATGCCTTCTAGCTGGTGGACAGGCACTGGGGAGACAGGAGGTGAGTTACTCACTGCAGAATTCCCAGCCTGTGACCTGCTCTTGTATCTACAGCATTTATGTGGCTGGTCCAGGTCAGTTTCTGGTCAACGGTACTCCCCAGGATGTTGATAGTGGGGGGATTCAGCAATGGTGGCTTATCAACAACTCCTACCAATGTTTGCTGCCCCTTGCTGTTCCTTATCTCTACTCAAACTGATTCTACATCTTCATCCTTCAATCGAAGATCCTCTCTCACTAATGTACTAATCCCATCTTTATTAACAGCACTACCCCACCTCCTTTTCGTTTTTGCCTATCCTTCTTAAATGTCGGATATCCTCAAACTTTCAGTTCCCAGCCTTGGTCACCCAGCAGCTATGCCTCCGTAATGGCAATTGGATCATACCTGTTTACTTCTATTTGTGCTGTCAATCCATCTACCTTTTTGCGACTGCTGCGTGCATTCAGATAGAGAGTTTTTAATTCTGTCTTTTTATTATTTTCACAACCTCTAGCCTTACTACTGGCGCACTCTTAGGTTTCTATGCTCTGTCCCTGCCTGCCACACTCAGATTATCAATTCCCTTAGCTACCTTGCTCTCTTGTTGTTTTCTCTCTCTTTAAATTATCACGTCTACCTCACTTGATCCTGCACCCCCGCTATTTAGTTTAAAGCCCTCTCTACTGCCCTAGGTGTACAACTCACCAGAACACTGGATCCAGCAAGGTTCAGATGGAGACCATCCCAACAGTACAGCTCCCACTTTCCCCAGTACTGGTGCCAGTGCCCCATGAAATATTATGATAGTATTCCACACTGTCAGTCCTCACCAAACACTATGCAACAAGCTGGATGGACCTGTGTCCAATGGAGCCTGATTCTACAGATAAAGTTTTCTCTCTTGGGTTCATCTCCCAGCTCAGTTCCACTTAACCCTCTCAGCCATGCATCAGTTAATGTGATAAAAACAAAATACTGCAGATGCCAGAAATCTGAAATAAAAACAAAAAGTGCTGGAATTACTCAGCAGGTCTGGCAGCATCTGTGGAGAGAGAAGCAAAGTTAACGTTTCAGGTCTGTGACCTTTCATCAGAACTGGAAAAAGTTAGAAAAGAATCAGGTTTTAAGCAAGGGAAGGCAAGGGGGGATGGGGGTGGGAACAAAGCGGATGGTGCTTGATTGGGCACAGGGAGATTAAATAACAAAGGTGTCCTGGGACAAAGGCAAAGAGTGTGTTAATCCTTGTGGTGAAACACAAAGCAGTAGTCCAGGGAGAGTGTTAATAGCAGAATAATTAACAGCTTTGACTACATGCAAAAAAGGCACATGGTTAAAAAATAAAATATTTTTAAAAAGACCAGTCATGCTCTAAAGGTATTGAACTCATTGTTCAGTCCGCAAGGCTGTAGATTGCCTAAGCGAAAGATCAGGTGCTGCTCCTCAAGCTTGCGTTGATGTTCACTGGAACACTGGAGCAGGCCAAAGACAGAAATGTTGGCATCAGCGCAGGGGGGAGTGTTGAAATGGCAAGCAACCGGAAGCTCGGGGTCATGCTTTCGAACAGAGCGAAGGTGTTCCGCAAAGCGGTCACCCGATCTGCGTTTGGTCTCCCCAGTGTAGAGGAGACCGCATTGTGAGCAGCGAATACAGTATACTAAGTTGAAAGAAGTACAAGTAAGTCGCTGCTTCACCTGAAAGGAGTGTTTGGGGCGTTGGATAGTGAGGAGAGAGGAGGTAAAAGGGCAGGTATTACACCTCCTGTGATTGCATGGGAAGGTGCTGTGGGAAGGGGACGAGGTGCAGGTGGTAATGGAGGAGTGGACTAGAGTGTCACGGAGGAACAATTCCTTTGGAATGCTGACAGGGGAGGGGAGGGGAAGATGCGTTTGGTGGTGACATCACACTGGAGGTGGAGGAAATGGCGGAGGATGATCTCTGGATGTGGAGGCTGGTGGGATGGAAAGTGAGGATAAGGGGAACCCAGTCGAGGTTCTGGGAGGGAGGGGAAGGGGTGAGGGCAGAGGTGCGGGAAATGGGCCGAACACGGTTGAAGGCCCTGCCAACCACTGTGGGGGGGAATCCTCGGTTGAGGATAAAGGAAGACATATCAGAAGCGCTGTTGTGGAAGGTTGCATCATCAGAACAGATGCATCAGAGATGGAGAAACTGGGAGAATGGAATGGAGTCCTTACAGGAGGCAAGGTGCTCCTTCAATTCCACTCACTTCCTTCAAGTTAAATAAAAGCAAAATACTGCGGATGCTGGAAATCTGAAACAAAAACAAGAAATGCTGGATTCACTCAGCAGGTCTGGCAGCATCTGTGGAAAGAGAAGCAGAGTTAACGTTTCGGGTCAGTGACCCTTCTTCGGAACTGACAAATATTAGAAAAGTCACAGATTATAAACAAGTGAGGTGGGGGTTGGGCAAGAGATAACAAAGGAGAAGGTGCAGATTGGACCAGGCCACATAGCTGACCAAAAGGTCACGGAGCAAAGGCAAACAATATGTTAATGGTGTTTTGAAAGACAAAGCATTAGTACAGATTAGGTGTGAATATACTGAATATAGAACATCAGCAAGTGCAAACCTGAAGAAAAACAATCTTCAGGTTTGCACTTGCTGATGTTCTATATTCAGTATATTCACACCTAATCTGTACTAATGCTTTGTCTTTCAAAACACCATTAACATATTGTTTGCCTTTGCTCCGTGACCTTTTGGTCAGCTATGTGGCCTGGTCCAATCTGCACCTTCTCCTTTGTTATCTCTTGCCCAACCCCCACCTCACTTGTTTATAATCTGTGACTTTTCTAATATTTGTCAGTTCCGAAGAAGGGTCACTGACCCGAAACGTTAACTCTGCTTCTCTTTCCACAGATGCTGCCAGACCTGCTGAGTGAATCCAGCATTTCTTGTTTTTGTTCCTTCAAGTTAAAGGTGTTGCTATGGGTACCCGCAAGAGTCCTAGTTATGCCTGTCTTTTTGTGGGATATGTCGCACATTCCTTGTTCCAGTCCTACTCAGGCCCCCTTCCCCAACTCTTTTTCCAATACATTGATGACTGTGTCGGTGCCGTTTCCTGCTCCCGCCCTGAACTGGAAAACTTTATCAACTTTGCTTCCAATTTCCACCCTTCTCTCACCTTTACATGGTCCATCTCCAACACTTCCCTTCCCTTCCTCGATTTCTGTGTATCCATCTCTGGGGATAGGCTGTCTTCTAATATTCATTATAAGCCCACCGACTCCCACAGCTACCTCGACTACACTTCTTCAAACCCTGCCTCCTCTTCACTTGCTTAAAACCTAATTCTTTTCTAACCCTTGCCAGTTCTGATGTAAGGTCACTGACCTGAAACTTTAGCTTTGCTTCTCTCTCCACAGATGCTGCCAGACCTGCTGAGTATTTCCAGCACGTTTTGGTTTTATTTCAGTTAATGTGATATTGTGATGTTGTAAGTATAGGGTTGCTCTCTCTGTTATTATGGCGCAGTTATCAATCGAAGTCTAAATTTACTTTGCATTTCAACAATACTAGAAATGATTGATAATTAGCAAGAACCATTACCAAACTTCCATTTTACAGTGCATTAAGGCAAGTAATCATATTCCTTACCAATATCCCACTGATACATGACTGACATGGGTAGTTTAGTAGTAGTGGATATTGTCGTTCATCCTCAGTCCCAATGCATAAAACTTTACCCTTTAAATTAACAGTGTGGTAGATTGGAATTAGAAGATTGCTCCAGTCACAGATCCAGTGTGGAAACACAACCACTGATTGTGAGAATCAGCATTAACGTTAACCTAAAATAATCACATAGCTCACCTCTACTTATTGTAGCATTATATTTCTTTTGATCCAGATTACCGAAAAGATTTTGCATCGGCTTAACATTGGCAGAAGATTAAAAAGCAGAGAAGAACAAAAACTCTAAAATCTATACCTGTATTTAAATTGAACATATATTCCTACATATTAATCAAACAATAAAATGTTTATGACAGCACACTGAAGGAAGGCAGGTAGTTTAAAATTGGAAAGATTAAAAATGGGACAAAAATATTTCATGAAATGGGAAAGCAGATGAAGAAATTTAACATTACAGTATTTCAAATATATTTACGAACTAGATATATGATAGCCAAAATTACAGATTTATTTTTAAACCTAATTTCACAAGGGTCATCATATATTTAGGATGTAACAAATCTGGGATTAAAGCTAATCAATAAGGTTTTTTTAATACTTCATCTGTTTTTAGTTATCCTGCTACAATTTCATAGCATAATAATGTTTGGTGAAGTTTTGACCACAGTATCATAGCTTTCTCAGGGTTTTCTTCAGTTGAGTGGATTGATACTATTTGTTGGTAACATATAGAGAGCAGTGTTGATCTTTGGCAGCAGGCCAGAAATGGAGAGCACACTTTCGAGACTTTCTTCTGGTTCAGCCTCAGTGAATACATGCACCTTTTCAGATTGGGCTATTATGATTTAGCCAACATTGATCGAATGAGGTATCCAGGAATGCAGCAAGGGAAGGGTCTTGCTGTTGCCATCTGATTGGTTATACTACTGGTTTGGGAGGAAATCTAGCAGCTGGTTTGTTCATGGGTCCAGGCAATAGCAAGTCATTTTAGGTTTAAACAACCTGATCAGAAAAGAAGTCTCTTGATCTTTGTTTTCTATAATTGTTAACAAATGCTGAAGAAACACTGTGAGGTAGAGCTTGATTCTCAAAGAACTTACTGAAATGATCTTCATGCACTCAAGTGGAATTAGGAAATCAAATGACTGTTGTTGAACGCCCCTCCCTCCTTTACGTACACAGTTAAAATAATCTCACTTCCTTTTCCGGCTCTGGCTCTGGTCCCCATTTAAACAAAACCAAAGAAAAAAAAACTGCATTTGCTTTTATCAAAAAGAGTAACATTAAACAAGCTAAACTAGAAATTGTTTCTTCTCTGACCACTGTGAGAAGTTACTGTACGACTGCAGTTGTTATCTGCACAAACCTTATTTGAACGTTTTATAATTTTACCCTTCACAATGAGGCGTTTATTTTGTTGGAGCTGTTGAAATGTGTCACATTTCCAAGTGGAGGTCAGAAAAACTTCTAACCATAAGGTATACTCATTGCATGAAAATTCACCTTTTAATATACTGCAATATAAAACATTTCCTGTTCTGAACTTTTTGGCTAATGTCACTGGTAGACAACAGCGAAGGTAGAATCTATGGTTAGGTTTAAGTTCAGTGTGGGTTTTGGGTTCAGACTGCCTACTCTGAGTGCTTGCTCCATCCATGCTGGATAATTGCGTTCAATTTTGTTCTCATTCTATTTTCTTCCTCTTCAGTTGTGTTATGGTTCAATGGGGTAATCCACATTTTCAATAACCTCCTTGCCTATTCAAAATACTCAGACTCCAATGCAGACTCCATTGTTATCTGAATCATCAGAAATGGTCATTATTTCCTTATGGAGATAAAAACAGATGTTGTCCATCACTCCATTCAGACACTACAACTGGCAAACAGTCAGGTCAAAAACCAAGATCCAGACACGCAATGAAAAATCAGAAGATACTATAGTGTCAATTTCTGATATCTGCACCTAACTGAGGAAGTTGCAGCAATGTAAAGGATGTGCAAATGAGTGTCAGAGACCGCTGCACTCTGATTTCCTCTAATAGTGCCAGTTGCAATTTGGAGCAAACTGCTTTTGGAAAAACCTGACACTATTGGGGTGGCACAGTGGTTAGCACCGCAGCCTCACAGCTCCAGCGACCCGGGTTCAGCTCCGGGTACTGCCTGTATGGAGTTTGCAAGTTCTCCCTGTGACCGCTGCGGTTTCCTCCCACAGCCAAAGACTTGCAGGTTGATAGGTAAATTGGCCATTGTAAATTGCCCCTAGTGTAGGTAGGTGGTAGGAGAATGGTGGGGATGTGGTAGGGAATATGGGATTATTGTAGGATTAGGTATAAATGGGTGGTTGTTGGTCAGCACAGACTCGGTGGGCTGAAGGGCCTGCTTCAGTGCTGTATCTCCAAATAAATAAATATTGATTCAAAACCTGCTGTTTTGGTGCTATCTGTCTTAAAGGACAGGCTGGTATTGCCAAGAAAGGTCTTCATTATTTTTTTACTAAAAAATGTTATTCCTGCTTCCTTAATTGTTGCAGAGTACTGTTTGCTCCTGACACCTAGGGATGGAGGTCACAGTCAGTACTGTGCCAGCTGTCCTTTGGTGATATGGCTTATTTAGAGGCAAATGCGAGGCAAATCTGCAAGTCTCCTTTATAGCTGCTGAACTCATTTGTCTGGGCTTTCCTGAGTGACTAACAACTGTTTCCTTATGACAGCAGAGCAATCCTTCTCCTCTCTCCCTTAAGTTATTCCTGCTCCATGCCAGCTAGAATCAAATGTTATGCTTCACTGTCAAACATATGATTCCTGCATCATTAATCATCGTACTCACATCTGTCTATGAGAAGTATAACAGGTAAGGCAGATGAACTTAGAGCTTGGATTAGTACTTGGAAATATGATGTTGTTGCTATTACAGAGACTTGGTTGAGGGAAGGGCAGGATTGGCAACTAAATGTTCCAGGCTTTAGAAGCTTCAGGCGGGATAGAGGGGGACGTAAAAGGGGTGGGGGAGTTGCATTACTGGTTAAGGAGAATATCACAGCTGTCCTTCGGGAGGACACTTCAGAGGGGTCATGCAGTGAGGCAATATGGGTGGAGCTCAGGAATAGGAAGGGTGCAGTCACGATGTTGGGGGTTTACTACAGGCCTCCCAACAGCCAGCGGGAGGTAGAGGAGCAGATACGTAGACAGATTTTGGAAAGATGAAAAAGTAACAGGGTTGTAGTGGTGGCTGATTTTAACTTCCCCAATATTGACTGGGACGCACTTAGTGCTAGGGGCTTGGATGATGCAGAATTTGTGAGGAGCATCCAAGAGGGCTTCTTGAAACAGTATGTAGATAGTCCAACTAGGGATGGGGCCATTCTGGACCTGGTATTGGGGAATGAGCCCGGCCAGGTGGTCGAAGTTTCAGTGGGGGAGCATTTCGGGAGCAGTGACCATAATTCCATAAGTTTTAAGGTACTTGTGGATAAGGATAAGAGTAGTCCTCGGGTGAAGGTGCTAAATTGGGGGAAGGCTAATTTTAACAATATTAGGCAGGAACTGAAGAATTTAGATTTTGGGCGGCTGTTTGAAGGTAAATCAACATCTGACATGTGGGAGTCTTTCAAACGTCAGCTGATTAGAATCCAGGACCAGCATGTTCCTGTGAGGAAGAAAGACAAGTTTGGCAAGTTTCGGGAAGCTTGGATAACACGGGATATTGTGAGCCGAGTCAAAAAGAAAAAGGAAGCATTTGTAAGGGCTGGAAGGCTAGGAACAGATGAAGCACTTGAGGAATATAAAGACAGTAGGAAGGAACTTAAGCAAGGAGTTAGGAGGGCTAAAAGGGGTCATGAAAAGTCATTGGCAAACAGGATTAAGGAAAATCCCAAGGCTTTTTATACATATATAAAGAGCAAGAGGGTAACCAGGGAAAGGGTCGGCCCACTCAAGGACAGAGATGGGAATCTATGCGTGGAGCCAGAGGAAATGGGTGAGGTGCTAAATGAGTACTTTGCATCAGTATTCACCAAGGAGAAGGACTTGGTGGATGATGAGCCTAGGGAAGGGAGTGCAGATAGTCTCAGTCATCACATTATCAAAAAGGAGGAGGTGTTGGGTGTCTTGCAAAGCATTAAGGTAGATAGGTCCCCAGGGCCTGATGGGATCTACCCCAGAATACTGAGGGAGGCAAGGGAAGAAATTGCTGGGGCCTTGACAGAAATCTTTGCATCCTCATTGGCTACAGGTGAGGTCCCAGAAGACTGGAGAATAGCCAATGTTGTTCCTTTGTTTAAGAAGGGTGGTAAGGATAATCCAGGAAATTATAGGCTGGTGAGCCTTACGTCAGTGGTAGGGAAACTATTAGAGAGGATTCTTCGGGACAGGATTTACTCCCATTTGGAAACAAACGAACTTATTAGCGAGAGACAGCATGGTTTTGTGAAGGGGATGTCGTGTCTTACTAATTTGATTGAGTTTTTTGAGGAAGTGACAAAGATGATTGATGAGGGAAGGATGTTGTCTATATGGACTTTAGTAAAGCCTTTGACAAGGTCCCGCATGGCAGACTGGTGCAAAAGGTGAAGTCACACGGGATCAGAGGTGAGCTGGCAAGATGGATACAGAACTGGCTCAGCCACAGAAGACAGAGGGTAACAGTGGATGGGTGTTTTTCTGAATGGAGGGATGTGACTAGTGGTGTTCCGCAGGGATCAGTGCTGGGACAATTGCTGTTTGCAGTATATATAAATGATTTGGAGGAAAATGTAGCTGGTCTGATTAGTAAGTTTGCCGGCGACACAAAGTTTGGTGGAGTTGCGGATAATGATGAGGATTGTCAGAGGATACAGCAGTATATAGATCGGTTGGAGACTTGGGCAGAGAAATGGCAGATGGAATTTAATCCGGACAAATGTGAGGCAATGCATTTTGGAAGGTCTAATGCAGGTGGGAGGTATACAGTAAATGGCAGAACCCTTAGGAGTATTGACAGGCAGAGAGATCTGGGCGTACAGGTCCACAGGTCACTGAAAGTGGCAACGCAGGTGGATAAGGGAGTCAAGAAGGCATACGGCATGCTTGCCTTCATCGGTCGGGGCATAGAGTATAGAAATTGGCAAGTCATGTTGCAGCTGTACAGAACCTTAGTTAGGCCACACTTAGAATATTGCGTGCAATTCTGGTCGCCACACTACCAGAAGGACGTGGAGGCTTTGGAGAGGGTACAGAGGAGGTTTATCAGGATGTTGCCTGGTCTGGAGGGCATTAGCAATGAGGAAAGGTTGAAAAAACTCGGATTGTTTTCACTGGAACGACGGAGGTGGAGGGGCGACATGATAGAGGTTTACAAAGTTATGAGCGGCATGGACAGAGTGGATAGTCAGAAGCTTTTTCCCAGGGTGGAAGAGTCAGTTACAAGGAGACATAGGTTGAAGGTGAGAGGGGCAAAGTTTAGAGGGGATGCGCGAGGCAAGTTTTTTTACACAGAGGGTGGTGAGTTCCTGGAACTTGCTGTCGGGGGAGGTGGTGGAAGCAGATACAATAGCGACGTTTAAGAGACATCTTGACAAATACATGAATAGGATGGGAATAGAGGGATATGGGCCCCGAAAGTGCAGAGGTGTTAGTTTCGGCATGCATCAAGATCGGTGCAGGCTTGGAGGGCAGAATGGCCTGTTCCTGTGCTGTACTGTTCTTTGTTCTTCTGTGAACATCTTCCAATGCAAGTCGATCCCTTTTGAAGTAAGTAGACTAAAACTATACACAGTACTCTAGGTGTGGTCTCATCTATGCCCTGTACAGTTGTAGCAAGACTTCCCTACTTTTATACTCCATCCTCTTTGCAATAAATGCCAAAATTCCATTTGCCTTCCTAATTACTTGCTGTACCTGCATGCTTAATGTTTTGTGATTCATGTACAGGGACACCCAGATCCCTCTGTACCACAGAGTTCTGCAGTCCCTCTCTATTTAAATAATATTCTACTTTTCTATTCTTCCTGCCAAAGCTGACAACCTCACATTTTCCCACATTATACTCCATCTGCCAAATTTTTCCCCACTGACTTAACCTATCTATATCTCTTTGCTGACACTGTGTCCCCACACCTTGCTTTCCTTCCTATCTTTGTATCATCCATAAATTTGCTATGGTTCTCAGTCCCTTCATCCAAGTCATTCATATAAATTGTAAATAGTTGAGGCCCCAGCACTGATCCCTGTGACACCCACTATTTACAGTTTGCCATCCTGAAAATGCCCTATTCATCCTCACTCTGTTTCCTGTTAGGTAGCCAATTCTCTATTCATGCTAACACATTACCCCCAACACCATGAGCTCTTATCTTAACTTGGAGTCCAGTGACACAGCTTTTGAAACACTTAAATTGAATTGCAAACAGACGTCACTTCATCAAAAGTTGGTACCAGAAACACCCTGTCCCTTTACCTTTAAGAAAATAAGAACCTTTGGCGTCCTATGGGGTTTTCATTGACCTCCCCTTTAAGGCCCATTCAGCACTGTAACTTTCCTGCAGATCTTCATTAAAGGGCTTCCAGCAGTGCCTGACACCAGCCCTCTCCATGATAGCCAGCAGGAAATCCCAGTGATAATCAGCATCCTGAGTGCACTGTATTTCCAGGGCGCTGAGAGCCCAAATTCCAAATTGCCCTGGTCACAGCTGAGAGAGGAAGTTCAGTCTTTATATCTCCTGGAGAATTTCCAGTCAATGAAAGGGGAAACTGCCATGGTTTTTGACATATTCCACTGAACTTTTACAGAGCATTTACGGTTGATTTCAGGTTTGGGTCCAGTTGATCATTTACTACGTGTAACGTTGGAAGAAATGTTGAATCTTTGGCTTTTGTGCAGATTATCTCCTCAAAAACAATCATTGTTTCTTGTTATAGTGGAGGGGTCATGTCATATTAACAGGTATTCTTTACTTTTCTCCGTTTACAATTCTTCACAACCTAACAGAAATTTTCTATTGGAATTCCTACTGCACACAGGACTTCGAGGAAAGTCAGCCCTATTTTATTCTTTTGTATTATGTGAACACTTTTTGGTGTGCTCCAGACAGTAACATGTCTTTTGATCCAGGTATTTAACCCACTGCTGTTTCAGGAAAAGTAGGTTTCAGTCATCTTTCTAATACAGTATTTTATGATTCCTCTTTGATTTCCTTTTCACCTTGTGTCCTTTTCAATCTTCCAGCCTTGGTGTTTTGTCACCTCATTTCAGAGTGTGAATGATGAATAGCAATGGCTTACAGTCATAAATTACAATGCAATATCAAAGTAATGTCGATTATACAGGCTGAAGGGATTTAATTCACCATAAACCCTCTTTCTTCATTCATTTTACATTATATTCATAAAATGCAGTGTTAGGGATGTGCATTGCTATGAGTCTTCTGGTGAGTGACATGTTGGGAAGACGAGTGGTTAAAGAAAAGGAAACTAAAAGGCCAGCAAAGAAGGAAGCTGTTAACAGATGCTGGGGCATGCCAACATTGGCCATGCACAGAAAGGCTTCTGTGGTAGTAAAGGCTCTCAACGCTAATAATAGCAAGAGCCCTGCACTGGAATAAAAACAGAGAAATAAATCGAAAATAAATCACTGCTTCACAAATAAGTGGCATATAGTTTATTGTCTCATTCCAACTGGTCATTTCAATGTAGATCTCAAAACATGTGAGGTAGCGTTTCTGCTTTGGGAACGATTGGGAAATTGTTAGGTTACTGGTCGGGTTCCAGTTCAAGTTTCCGCTAAGATTCATTTGCCTCAGAGCAACATAAAATCTCTGAGCCAATGCATCAGGCAGCATTAACAGAACATATAATTGTTACTTTTGTTTCCCAATAAAACATATTTTTGAATATTTAAAAGTTAAATGTGGTGCAGTTTTAATAATACAGCTGAAGATGGGTTTAGCAGCAAAACTAAGCATTTTTAATAAGGATGGCCAGTCCTCCACCTCTATGTAGCCAGATTTAAAATAGTGCCTGTGTGCCTAATAAAATGAATGTAATTTGAAGAGCTTCCTCGACCCACCACAATCGGCAGAATCTCACAATTTCAACCTAGGCGTGAGGCCAGTTTTGTGGGTGGGGCCTGCTCTGGATGAATTGAATCTTGAACCAGGTAAAAGATCGTAGAAAACATAAATGTGAGTGGTTTTGGGCGTAACTCACAAATTCCAATTTCGCCCGTCTTTTGTGCTGGTTTGGCCGATTCAGTCTGGATTATGCTGATAACTCTACCCCACAGTTTATACAGAAGATGGTGAGCTCTCTATCCTGATTGTCATTCTATTTTCACTACGAGATAATTGCATTTTGTAAATCTACCGGCTACCATACAAAGGGTTTATGTGGTTCATTGTTCAGGTGTTGTGGATCTCTACACAGGTTTTTTCTATTTGGAACCTCTTCCATGCTTGAAAGCCCCCATGAATAACGTCCTTGACCAAGAGATTCAATTTAAGTGGGCTCCAGTCTACACACCTGCTAAATCGGGGCCCAATATAGCTGGAAAATCAGAAGTCCTCCGTGAAAATATTGTACGCCTTCTCTACAGGAATTACAAACTCCTGACACTGGGGCAAAGAAAGAGAAATGGGCATTCCCTCTCTACCTGATCTTTGTTTAAGGGTTAACTGTGGCAACTTTGAAATTCTTTAAAGTATATCAGTTTTTTCTTACACTCTTGATCCACTGCACATGCATGCTTTGTTTTTGAGTTGAGTTGAGTTGAATGGCAGCACAGGCTTGAGGGACTGAATGGCCTGCTTCTGTTCCTATGTTTATTTGTGATGCCATGGCAAATTATGTTGTTCCTGAGCAACATTCTGGAGCATAGAATGGAACCAATACCCAGATGGTACATTTTGGTTTCTGCAGGGCTGTCACAATGCGAAGGAATGGGACCTTTACTTGAGCAGAGAGGAAGGCAACTGGAAAGAAAGATCCACCAGTGCAGTTCTCAAGCACATGCTAGGGTTTAGATGCACACTAGTGTTAGCATTGAGGAGACCTAAAATTAGGGAGAAAATGACTTCAAATCTTTTACTCAAATTCAGAAAGAGACCATAATTGGAGGGGAATTTGCAGGTGGTGGTGTTCCCATTCATCTGCTGCCCTTGTCCTTCTAGGTGATAGAGGTCGCGAGTTTGGAAGATGTTGTCGAAGGAGCCTTGGTGAGTTGCTGCAGTGGATCTTGCAGATGGTACACGCTGCTGCCACTCTGCGCTGGTGGTGAAGGACGTGAATGTTGAAGGTGATGGATGGGGTGACAATCAAGTGAGCTGCTTTGTCCTGGATGGTGTCAAGCTTCTTGAGTGTTGTTGGAGTCGTACTCATCCAGGTAAATGGAGAGGATTCCATCACAGGCCTGACCTGTGCCTTGTAGATGGTGGACAGGCTCTGGGGAGTCAGGAGGTGAGTTACTCACCGCAGAATTCCCAGCCTCTGACCTGCTTTTGTAGTCACACTACTTATATGGCTGATCCTTTTCAGTTTCTGATCAATGGTAACAGCCAGGATGTTGACAGTGGAGGATTCAGCGATGGTAATGACATTGAATGTCAAGGGAAGATGGTCGGATTCTCTCTTGTTGGAGATGACCATTGCTTGGCACTTAGGTGGTGCAAATGTCACTTTCCACTTATGAGCCCAAGTCTGAATGTTCTCCAGTTCTTGCTGCGTATGGACACGGGCTGCTTCAGTATCGGAGGAGTCGTGAATGGTGCTGAACATTGTGCAATCATCAGCAAACACCCCCACTTCTGACCTTATGATGGAGGGAAGGTCATTCATGAAGCAGCTGAAGATGGTTGGGACTAGGACACTACCCTGAGGAGCACCTGCAGTGATGTCCTGGGATTGAGATGATTGACCTCCAATAACCACAAACATCTTCCTTTGTGCTAGGTATGACTCCAACCAGTGGAGAGTCTCCCCCCTGATTCCCAGTGACTCCAATTTTGCTCGGGCTCCTTGATGCCACACTAGGTCAAATGCTGCCTTGATGTCAAGGGCAGTCACTCTCACCTCACCTCTGGAGTTCAGCTCTTTTGTCCATGCTTGGCCCAAGGTTGTAATGAGGTTAGGAGCTGAGTGGCCCTGGCAGAACTCAAACTGCGCGTCAGTGAGCAGGTTATTGCTGAGTAAATGCTGCTTGATAGCACTGTCGATGACACCTTCCATCACTTTGCTGATGAATGAGAGTAGACTGATGGGGCGGTAATTGCCCTGATCAGATTTGTCCCACTTTTTTTGCACAGGACATATCTGGACAATTTTCCACATTGCCGGGTAGCTGCCATTGCTGAAGCTGTACTGGAACAGCTTGGCTAAGTGTGCAGCCAGTTCTGGAGTACAAGTCTTCAATACTATTGCCGGAATGTTGTCAGGGCCCATGGCCTTTGCAGAGTAGGACTGAAACATAAGTTTGTATTCATTCTGACAAGGGTCTGGACCCAAGACAACTAAAATAGGGTTCTGCTCAGTCGATCTCTGCTAAAACACATTGTGAGTGCGGTACCAAAGGGTGCTTAGTGTATGTGGAGCCATGATTCAGCACCAACAAAAGAAGAAGTGGAAAAATATAAAATTGGAGGGGAAAAACTAATGAGTGTAGCTGGTTATTGGTCTGAATTTAGTCTCAGAGGTCACTGAAAACTGACACACTCAGCAGTTTCAGTATTATGAAACATTGGTAACTGGAGGATCAAAAGCAATACGACTGGAACATGTACCACAATCAAACTGAATGCCTCAACTGTCATTCCACAAAATTATTATTTCACAAAGCTCATAATGCAGACATGTTCAAGTTCTGTCTTCTAAATGGATCAATAAACTTGTATAAACTATATAAGCATATGCATATAGGTAAGAGACAGAAACACAAAGTAGGCTGGATTTTACTAAGATGGTGGGGGTCCTGATGTCAGTTCAGAAAGGCAAAGGGAACCCCACCTCAGCTCTTCTGAGGGACCCCCGGCTGCATTCAACTGCGCTCAGGCAGTTAATTGCCCAGCGCTATGGTCTTTGTCCCTTTAAGGACTAGGTTCAATCAGTGGGCAGGCAGTTCCAGCAGGGCCACTGGGAGTCGTGGCCAATGCTGGTACTGCAGTAAACCCAGAACTAGGAGTCACCTTGGAGCCTCAGGGAGCAGGTAAGTGGGGCCAGTCAGGCAGGCTCCGGCAAAGGGTGGGGGTGGGTGGGTTGTTGAGGGCAGGATGTTGGGTGTTGGCACAGGGCGGACTTTGCTACCTGGGGCCCTTCGTGGACCACAGATTGCCCAAGCAGGAGGCCACCCCCCCCCCCCCCCCCCCACCCCACCACCAGCCCACAGGGAGGCTGCCTGATTTTACTACATGGTCTCCCCATAGGGTGGAGGTCCCCCTCCAGCAGCGGGAAGAGACCCTTAAGTGGCCTTAATTGGCGTCTGGGTGGGAAGGACATCCTTGGCATTCCCCGCCCCTGACAAAATTGAATGGCGTCAGGAAGGTGACGGTCACTCCACCTCCGCCTTCCCTCGCTTTTTTATGAGTCCCCCTGCCACCCTGCCCATCCCTATAGGACTGATAAAATTCAGCACACACACACACTCTCACAATCATACATTCACTAAAATGTGCACAAATTTGTTATGCTACTGCATGCTGGTCACATTTGCCAGTCAATTAAGTTTACTTAACAGCACTAAATATCTTTAAACATCATTCATGCGACAGTGGCTAATTTGAAAGTTAGTCATTGTGCATGAAGTGCTCCAAGACTTTCCTGAGCGACATGATAAAGAACCTATTTGGATGCAATCTTTATTTTTCACATTCATGCTGTTGGTTGCATATGAACTATGAAAGTATCCTGAAATCTTAAAGTTTGAAAGGGAACTCAAGTAAAATTTTGCCCCCCCCCCCCCCCCCCCCTATCTGCTGAAAGTATTGGCTCCTGCTGGGGTAAAGTTTGACAGATGCTTGCAGCTCTCTAGGATCTCACCCAAGTAGCCATTCCTTCCCTGTGAGTCTAGACATGCATATAGGAAAGTTATTTGACTGTGGGGGTTATCACAGCTGTGAACAGGCATCTTAGGGTAGCAATCAGGTGTGGGAATGCTGGATGACTTTTTTTTCCTCCTTCTCAGGGGGACTGAGTCTCAAATTAGGCACTTCAACTGCTGCTCCAGCTGAGATCAGCTCACTCATGCAGCGCAAGAATTGAACTTGGAACCTTCTGTGCTCAGTAATACTACACCAGTAATGCTATATTACCTTTATCTACCAGACTAAGAAGGGGAGCTCTACAAATATCTTTAGCTGGTATTTGTTCATATGTATTAGAGTTTGCTTGGAAATAATGTGTTAAATTAAACTGAAATATAACCAGTCAATAAATTAGAATGCCTTTGAAATCAGCCCCAGTGGCAAGGCTTGAATTAAATATGTATATACGATATATAATTATGTAAAACTTCTAGCCTAATGTACTGAAGTTGCAAAGACACATCTTCCAAACTCAACCAGAGTCCCAGTACACAAACATGAGAGAAAATCTCCTCTTACTTAAATGTGTTTCAGATGCTTGTAAAGGATCAATTTCTTATACCTTCCTAAAGGTATAGTTTTGTAATTTTTATTTATTTTGTATGCACAATTCTTCACCTCCTGTCAGGTTTTTTGAATCCCTCGGAAAAAAAACCCTTGGATAAAACTCCTCCTAGATCGGTCGATTTAGATCAATGATGGAACAGCTTTGATTCACCAATCAGAAAGCAGCTTTCATCAATCCTCTTCAACATTCAAAGAAATATCTTTGGATAACAGCATGAAAGATCACAGAGGCAAAAACTGCAGCAATCACAGCGGGCAGTGGAGATCACAGCGGGTGGTGAAGATAAAGGAAATTGCAATGGGAGATGAAGGCAACAGAGATCACAGTGTGCAGAGAAGGCAGTGGAGCTCACCGTGGATGGTTAATATACGTTTGATATATTTTACACACTTTATAAGGATAATAACTGTGGTTTACACACTAAGAGACTTAGTAGTTGGCAGGAAAAAAGACAGAGGCTCAAGGGGAGAGCCAACTGTGTAACAGCCCCGACAAACAAATTTCTCTGCAGCACCTGTGGAAGAGCCTGTCACTCTAGAATTGGCCTTTATAGCCACTCCAGGCGCTGCTTCACAAACCACTGACCACCTCCAGGCGCGTATCCATTGTCTCTCAAGATAAGGAGGCCAAAGAAAAAAAACGAAAAAAAAACTGTGGTTTAATGGGAAAGCCGCTTAAAATGACACATCATTATACATGAGTGTCAGGAAATGCGTGCTGCAGCGCATGTCTGTGCCCATGCGGGAGAGATGCCAATGTTATTGGAACTTTTCTGAATTATGTTCTTGAAGTATCTTTTATGGGAACAGTTCACCCAAAACTATGGTGTTTTTCCAACATTTTACTTCAATATAGCAACATTGTCAACCAAAGTAATAACGCAATAAATAATAAAAAGTATTTGTAAAAATATGAATGAAGTGGCCTCCATAAAGTGTGGGTCAACACTGCTGCCCTACAAAAGCTTCAATTCACAACAAAGGGAATCCATTCATCATCTCCTTTAAGAGTGCTTTGGGAATGGTGTATACATCCCATCCGTATGGGCACACATACCTTCCACTTCCTACACTTTATATTACCATATACTGCTTTACCTACAGTTCTCTCTGAAACCATAGGCTGTGACCATATTACTGCCTCATACACTAAGTGATTCGTTAGTATTCAGATTTGCTCCAGAATCATTTAACTGTTTCAGAGGCTTTAATGCAAAATGCCTAGTACTTGGACTGCAAATCAGAGGTGATGCACAAGTGCAGAAAATATTTTGTTATTTTCCAGAACTCCTCCACCTGCTGTTCTCACCATATAAAACCAGTATATCCTGGTGGGCAATAAAGTCCAGAATCATATAACGTTACAACAGAAATTCTGCACCAGTGTTTACTTCACCGGAGCTACCCAGTCTCATCAACTCTCCTCACTCCCGTATACTTCCATTTTCCTCTTTTTGAAACAATGATCTAATCCCCTTTTAAAATAATTTATGGATTCTGTTCAAACAACCTTGGCAGACAATTCCACATTTTAACCACCCTTTGTATATTTTTATTTCTAACCTCCCCTTTAATTCTTCTTGTGATTAGTTTAAAGTTCTTTTCTGTTAGTGCTATCTTGCTGAACAATGGAAACAATCTATTACTATTTTTGTCATCCTAACCCTTGGGTCAGTTCCAGTGTCATAAGCGGCAACACCTCAACTGCCTCATTACTACAACCCCCTCATTCTTGAGAATATGCTCCTGAATCTAAACTGCACCTTTTTGAATGCTTTTGTATTCTTCCGGTTAAGGAGGTGCTTGATGGGACATGGTAGAGGGAGCATTGAACCCTGAACTGATAGCACGAATAACAAGGTCATGAGGAAAGCTCAATCATTTAACTTTCACAGTGGAGTTTACTTCATCCCAGCTCCACATCAAGAGTATTGTGTACAGTTTTGGTCTCCTTATTTAAGAAAGGATATAATTGCATTGGAAGCAGTTCAGAGAAGGTTCACTCGACTGATTCCTGCGATATTTTGAGGAAAGGTTGGACAGATTGGGTCTGCATTCATTTGAGTTTAGAAGGATGAGAGGTGATCTTATTGAAACAGATAGGATCCTGAGGGGACTTGATAGCATGGATGTTGAAAGCATGTTTCCCCTTGTTGGGGGTGCTAAAACTAGGGGGCACAGTTTAAAAATAAGGGTCTCCCATTTAAGACAGAGATGAGGAATTTTTTTTTCTCTTGGAGGGTTATGAGTCTGTAGAACTCTCTTCCCCAGAGAGAGGTGGAGGCAGGATCACTGAATGTTTTTAAGGCAGAAGTAAATAGATTTTTGACAAGCAAGGGAGTCAAAAGGTATTGGGGGTAGGCAGGAAAGTGGAATTGAGTCCACAAACAACTCAGCCATGATCTTATAGAATGGCAGAGCATGTTCGAGGGGCCGAATGGCCTACTCCTCTTCCTAGTTCGTATGTTCAGAGGCAGATCCTTCACCCAAATCAACTCCAGTCACAGAGCCCAAAAATCATTCCCCCCAAAACCTCTTCATTTCATAACAATAACTACTTGCATTTATATAATGCCTTTAATATCGCAAAAATGTCCCAAAGTGCTTCTCAGAAGCGTTACCTGTAAATATCAAAATCCTTATTCATTGCCGTGATAAGCAGTAATGCTCCATGCAGTTATGCAAATTGTGCAACATGATGAGAATATAAAAAGCATTGCATGAGAAAAGGTGATTGTCAAGTTTCAATAATCCTGACTGAGGTGACAAACTTTGGATCACTCTACAATTTCTAAAGGTAACAGAACAAAACTCAAGCTAGCAATCATATCTTACAACATACAACTGCATTGCACAAATGGATTGCCTACTGTCCTAGCAATATTTGAACCATTCCTCCCAAAGTATTTGCTTGTTAGTGTTTTCATCAAACTTTTAACCAGATATTTATCCAGTTTCTATTTTAAAAGAGAGTTAACAGTTGGTATTGTTTTAGTCCTGAAGCAAATTTTAATTTTAGTTTTAGTTCATTAAAAACATCAGCATTGTTGGCCCCACTGTTTAACGGGGTGAATTTTGAGAGTAGGAGAAGGAATTTTGGCCAGGTACTCTGGCAATTTTAAGGCTGCAGTGTGTGTCTTTAATCACAGGTTCCTTACCCAGATGCCAGTCCAACTGACAGGGTTGGCTCTCTGTGGGGTGGGGTGGAGCGGGGGGTAGCGCAAGAGGAATTCCCTGGATTAGGTCACAGGCCAGGAGAGGTAGGGAGCATAAAACAGGCCGTGCACATCAGCAATTTTAAAGGGAACATCGGTAGAGTGCCTGCACTTGGGTTAGTGGTGGAGATGGTGGGGGAAGGTCAGAAATTTGCGAGGTGTTGGTTGCTGATCCCAGGAGGAGAGGTTCAGATCTGGGCGGGGGGGAGGTGGCAGGGTGAGGGGGCAGTGGGGAGAGGTGCAGTCGCCGATCCTGGGGGTGGGGATGGGTATGTTACCAATCCCGGGAAGATGGGGAGGTTCTGATATCCAATCCTGATGGGGAGGGGGGGGGGGGGGTCCAATCTCCAAGCCTGGATGTGGGGAAGCCAACTGCAAGGGGTGAGGGAAGGTTGTAATCTTGGATCTAGGGTGGGTGGGGGGAGGAGGGGGGAGGGTGGTCCGATCCCCGATCCTGGGGAAAGGATCAATCGTGGCGTGGGTTCCGATAGCAGTCAGGAAGTAGGTAAACTTGGTGGGCTGAGAGGAAGTACTCCTGCTCCTCCTGGCCCACAAGCAGTGCTGTAAAGTCCTCCCCTCCCTTTGGCTGCCGGGTTTCCTGAGGCCTAGGAAATCTAGCCAGCATGGGCTAAACCTGGAAGACAACTTAAATCTGAAGCACACAGCCTCATTGTAATATTTAAATGGCCAACCCAACTCCTGGGAGCAGGTTGATTGCCCATTCCCCCATGCCACCTCTGTGAAAATTTGAGGTGGGTGGGTCAGATACGGGTTGCAGTCGGGTTTGAGATTTTCAAACAATGTTATCACCCGTCCAAAACAAACCCATCTGTTTTTTGAGGTTAAAATGACTCCTGTTGTTTCACTTCTCATTCACCGCACATGGTTAAAAGAAATGTTGAGAAATAACAAATGATGTTTGACTGACAGCTAAGATCATTATTCCTCCAATCAATTTCCAAAATCCGCATTTAAATAAAATAAATGGGTTTACACCTCCATTAAAATGACAGAGAGGAATTTGATACAACTCTGAAAGTGCTTGTACAATATCAATGACAGTACTTTCCAGTCTTAAATATATTAAAAGATTCTGAAAGATTGATGTAAAATATACAGAAGATTTGTGAGTGCAGTAGTTTAAACTATATCTTCATTTCTACTTTCTCAGTGAAACTAGTTTCAAATAAGATTACAGAACAAGTATAATTTAGTACCCAAGCTATTATATATTTCAGTTGTCATGATCCCCAGCCCTGGGCCCTCAGGCCTTTGCAGACTTTGGCTATAATTTTTTCTATATCTCAAGTTAATACCGCTCCTCAGACTTTAAATTTTAACTTAAATTTAAATTTCACCTTTGTCTCTCACCAAGCACTGTACGACAGCAGAAAGCTAATTTCTTCTGAAGTGATAACTAAGTTAAAGACTAAAGCCTAATTGGTTAACATTTCCATTGCTTTTTCATCTAGTTCCCTCCATTTCACCTACGCAAAGCATGTTCACATGGGTTGCTACCATATTGTGGTATCGAAAGGTCTGTAATAAATCCTATGAGAATAAGCATTGCAACATACTGCTTAATACCAACTGGATTTAAAATATAGGTCAACACAAACAATTGCTCTCCCAATGAAGGTAAATTAAAATACAGCCGTCTGAATAATTTGGCATTAGGGAAAAAATGCCGACAGTATTTAGCGCACTCTTAAATATTCCGGAGCATTTTCATGAAGAGCAACATTTCAGATATGCATAACCTGATAGAAAGTCTTATTTTCTATTCACTGTAAAGCACAGGATATTGAAATGACATTAAGCCATTACCAGTGATTATTTTTATGGCCATAAAGATACTCATTTCACTCATGCCAAGTTTGTTTAACTGTTAAATTATGCCTATAATACACAGCCAACAATTCATTTTTTGATTTTAAAAAAATCTAGAACACAATGCAGACCATTAAAACATTACTCGATGCAGTAACTTAATTATAATTGGACTGCGGTGAACAAACGCACCAAAATAGTGTCATCACAGATTTAAAATTTCTGCTGTATGAGAATGAAAAATATCTTCATAGAACAGAATGACATTTAAATGTAAAAGTCACAATCCACTTCTGTGAATTACTGTATGATTTAATGGATGTTAGCCACCTCAGTACTCTAGAATGTATTTAAAGGTCATGCAAAGATTGCCGCGAGCTTTCAATCCTATAAAATTAAAAGAAAATCTCACCAGTGACAGAAAGTTCCAGGCACAGGTACTCGTTATTAACTATCTTCAGTGTCCTGTATTTGGAAGATTGGACTTCCACACTGTACTGTAATTCCAGCAGAATAACACATTCTGTTAGTAGACTCCCTTGTGTATTAATAAATGGACGAGAAATTAATAGCTTCTCCTGGACTATACCACTCATACTGGCTGGTGTGTTTGAGCCAATAGGTTTGAGTAGTAGAAATAACCACTTCTTCTGTTCCATTAATCTTCATTGTAAAATTTCTTAAGCTCATTGTTTAAATATGTACAAGTTTTAGAACAACATCTTAAGACATCAAGTCAAATATGACTTTAGACATAAACAATGGTGGCATTCTGCAAAGAAATCCCAGTGTGCAGTATCACAGAGCAGAGGTATTTGGATGCATGTCCACTCTAATGGCAGTGAAATATAGAGAGATGGCAAGGAGAGGCGAGGACATAGAATTTCAACTTGTTGCCCAGCTGGCATTAAGGGTTAGAAACTTATAGAAACTGCCTAAGCTTATCATTTCATGTAACCTGTGGAAATAAAAATTAGACGGTTAAACCACTGCACCAGTTTTATGCCTGGTGATATCCAAAATCTATCCTTAGTCCCTGCTTAGGAGACAGAGAAAATAAAATGCTGTATCCCTATTGAGCTCTTACTACCACAGATTCACCAGCAGCTAACTACGAACAAAATCACGATGGCTTGGGAAAACCACCCTCCTCATCTGTTGCTCATAAAGTCATGTGGTCCAGCGTGGAGAATCCAACAGGGGGCAAACACAGGGTGGGGGGATGTGAAGAGGCCACATGTTTTTGTTGGTGGAGGAGGAACGACAACACATCTTAAGGAAAGACCTCCAATCAAAGGATCAGAAAAGAATGCTTTATAGTTATTCTGAAATGTTCTCCTCTTTTATGAAGGTATTGGCTCTTTGCTGGGATTATAGACCCCAGGGGTTGGTAGGCTTCTTGTGCTTGTTCAGTAGCTATTCATCTGGTGGGAATGCAGACAATTCCAGCATATGTCACCACATAGCATTCAGGAGTGCAAACCCTGGCTGATTTTCACTTACCTTCGTCATGGACACTAAAGCCAATTGTCGCATGCTCCATCCAGTGTTTGGCTGGGATTAGTGGACTTAGCACCTACTAGGGATCAAAAACCATGGGTCTTTTTGGGTTATATGACTCAGTCACACACTGGATGAACTTGTTGAGCCATTGAAGGTGCCAGAGATGCTTTTGAAGGAAATTAGCTTGGAGTAAACAGGTCCAACAAGACAAGATGACTTCAGGTAATTTCAGATTTAATTAGGCAGTGATACTAATTTAAAGGTTTTAATTTAATGATGCTAATTTAGATTGCATTGTTGAATTGGTGATTAGAGGCTTGATTCAATATAGGGAAAATCAGAATGAAAAAGTGGCTTATGTTATTAATCTCAGAGAATACTTTTTAATTTGCACGAGCTCGTGAATCAGTGCCCCACATATTAAAGTGCATGGCACATGAAGCTGCACAGGAATATATTGATGCAAGGGACACAAATGCAACTGTATATCTGCCAGATTGTTTCTCTCTAATTCTCTGATTCTGTGAGTAAGGCTATGTCAGGCTGTTGCTTGACTATTCTGTGGGACAGCTCTCCCAATTTTGGCACACATTCCAGATGTTAGTGAGGAGGACTTTGCAGGCTTGACTGAACTGGGTGTGCATTTGTTGTGTCCAAATCCGACATGTAGGTTGATTCTGGGTAGTCCAGAAGTGCCAAGTGGACAATGCATCTCAGCCTCCTCCTGAGGTGCTCGTTTTCAGCTAATTTGATTCACTCCAAGTAATATCAGGAAATGGCTGGGCCCACTAGATACAGCAAAGGTTATGGTCCCCAACAATATCCTGGCTGTAGTGCAGAGCTCTTGTACTCCAGAAATAGTCACACCCCTAGTCAAGTTGTTACAGCACAGCTACAACACTGGTATCTAAATAACAATGTGTAAAAATGCCCAGGTCTGTCCTATACACAAAAAGCAGGCAAATCCAATGCAGTGAATTAGCATTCCATGAGTCTACTCTCAATCATCAGCATAGTAATGGAAGGTGTCATTGACAGTAGTATCAAGCAGCACTTACTCAGCAATAACCGGCTCACTGATGCTCACTTTGGGTTCTGCTAGGCCACTTGGTTCCAGACCTCATTTCAGCTTTGGTTCAAAATTGCACAAAAGAGCTGAACTCCAAAGGTAAGGTGAGAGTGACTGCCCTTGACATCAAAACAGCATTTGACTGAGTGTGGCATCAAGGAGCTCTAGTAAAATTAAAGCCAATAGGGATTAGGGGAAATCTCTTCACTGGCTGGAGTCATAGCTAGCACTAAGGATGATGGTAACGGTTGTCGGAAATCAATCCAGGTCCCAGAACTTCACTGCAGAAGTTCCTTAGGGCAGTGTCCTTGGCCCAACCATCTTCAGCTGCTCCATCAGTGATTTTCACTACCTTATAAGATCAGAAGTGAGGATGCTTATTAATCATTACACATTGTTTAGTTTCATTTGTAATTCCACAGATAATGAAGCAGTCCATGCCCACATGCAGCAAGACCTGGACAATATCCAGGCTTGGGTTGATAGGTTGCAAGTAACATTTGCACCGCACAAGTTCTAGGTAATGACCATTGCCAACAAGAGAGAGTCTAACCACCTCCCCTTGTCATTCAATGGCATTGCTATCATCAAATTCCCACCATCAACATCCTGCTGGAGGTCATCATCGACCAGAAACCTAACATAAATACTGTGGTTTGTGGCTCGTTGTTATACTTTTTTCTATAATATTCCCATGAAGCGCTTTGGGACATTGTAGGACATTAAAGACACTATATAAATATAAGTTGTTGTTGTTGGTTACAAAAGCAGGTCAAAGTCTGGGTATTCTGCGGCGAGTGACTGACCTGACTCCCAAGCCTGTCCAAAAGGAACAAGTCAGCAGTGTGATGGAATACTCTCCACTTGTCTGGATGAATGCAGCACCAACAAAACTCAAGAAGCTCAATACCATCTAGAAAAAAGCAGCCTACCACCTTCAACATTCACTCCCTCTCCTACTGGCGCACAGTAGCAGCAGTGTGTACCATATACAAGATGCACTGCAGCAACTCACTGTAGCTCCTTTGACAGCATCTTTCAAATCTGTGACCTCTATCACTTAGAACGACAAGGGCAGCAGGTGTATGGGGAACACTACCACCATCCTAACTTGGACATATACCTCTGTTCCTTCATCATCACTGGGTCAAAATCTTGGAACATTCCACTCAGCAGCACTGTATGGGTACCTTCACCACATGGACTGCAGCAGTTCAAGAAGGTGGTTCACCACCACTTTTACAAGAACAATTAGGAATGGGCAATTAATGCTGGCCTGCGCTTTGGCAGTCACCCGAGCCATTTTCCGCTTCATCTGGGGATCTAAAATGGACCAGGTCCGGAGGGACACGATGTTTAAATCTCTGGATAAGGGGGGGGAAAAATGTACCCAACGTGGCCCTCATCCTGATGACCACCTTCGTGTGCGGCTGCATCAAGCTGTGTGTAGACCTCCAGTACGCAAACTCCAAGTGTCACTACGTGCTGAGGTTCTATCTGTCCCCAGTGTTGCGAAGGATGGGCCTGGTCACATTGCCGCGGAACGCTCCATGCAGTTGGACTGTGCCGTACCACCTATCCTTCGTGGAGCAGTTTCTGCGGGAAAACACCTTTGACCACCGGTCCATCAGGCAGTGGTCTGCAGGGAAGGTCCTCAAGGCCCTATGGGAAAAGGAGATGGGGGATCCTGTCGGATGGTTCCCCGAGCAGACCGTCAAAGTCATTTGGCGGAATGCCTCATCACCAGAACTTTCAAACAAGCACCAAGATGTAGCTTGGCTGGTGGTGAGAAGGGCCCTCCCCGTCAGATCCTTCCTGCACGCCCGAAGTCTTGCCCCCTCCGTGCAATGCCCCCGCGGTGGCTGTGGTGGGGAAAAGACGGTTGCACACCTCCTCCTGGAATGTGTCTTTGCAAAGCAGGTGTGGAAAGAGATGCAGTGGTTTTTGTCGAGGTTCATCCCAAGCAGCTCTGTAACACAGGAGTCTGTGCTCTACGGGCTGTTCCCAGGGACGCACACCGAGCCAAACATCAACTGCTGCTGGAGGACTATCAATTCGGTGAAAGACGCCCTTTGCTCTGCCCGAAACTTGCTGGTCTTCCAGCGCAAAGAGTTGTCCACGACTGAATGTTGCAGACTGGCACATTCCAAGGTCCAGGACTACGTGCTGAGGGACGCACTAAAGCTTGCGGCAGCCGCAGCAAAGGCTCAATGGGGAAAGACCACTGTGTAAGGTTCCCCCACCAAGCTGGACTGAGGGGCTGGATCCATGGGAAACCCCTCGAACTGTATCGGGAAAATTTTCACTTGCTGTAAATGTAAAAATGTAATTGGCATGACAAATGTGAAATGGAAGGGTTGTGAAGCAACTCATGATTGTATTGAAGGAAACTGATCTCCCTTGCGATGTTTGTATTTTTTGGTGCTGTTTGAAACTGTTTGGCAATGTATTTTTCACAGATTTTTATGAATAAAGTATATTTTGGAAATTAAAAAAAAATAAATAAAAAATTAATGCTAGCCTTGTTACATCTAGTGAATGAATAAATTTAAATAAAAGAAAGCAAGCAGCAGCAGATTATTTGATTACGGAAGAGAACATTTCTTCTCACTCGAAGTGCACACTTTCCACACATGTATCTTCTATCTAGAAACCTTTCAATATCCTCCCTGAGCTTGCTGCCAATGGGGATCATCCTCAATTTTTGCTCAGTGAACACTGAATGAACTAAATGATAAATCGCATGAGAGCTAACATTGTTATTAATTAGGGATATCACACCGCAGTGAGTGAAGGAGTAGAACAAACCATACCAATTTAGCCCTGGACATTTCAAAGTGAGGTTTTTCAAAATATTACACAACAGAAAGCCCTGCATATCTAAACTATTCTTCTCGAGCTATAATATCCAGTAAAAACCTTCAGGTTTCTTTCTATCATTACATGCTGGATGCCCCAATGGGATGGTTAAACTTCATTAATGGGCAAGTGTAAAAATGAATTTATTTTATACCCTTTCAAAATAAATATTTAGTGTAAATTTAGTAGTTATTTCTGTTGTGTACAAGTCATTTTGACAAATTTTACACAAAGTTCATTTACAAATTCTCGAGCTTTTGAACTATATTATTAAAAATTTCCAGAAACCAAACAGCATCACTTACTGAATTTTTAAAAAAGTCATTCCAAATTAAAACAGAATAACAAGTACTTACCACAGCAAACATGTAGAATAAAAACATTTCATGGAATGCAAAACAAACCAAGACCATTTGTTTCAGTCAAGACTATAATTGGCAATGGATTCTTTTGTAAAATGCACAGCCGAGGGTTTAGTATCTTCCTGCTACTCCATTATGTCATGCGTGTCTCCTTAAATGTTGCCATACTTGGTTGAGCACATCGGTTGTTGGACTGTCTTTATATTTCATTTATTTACTACTCATTAGATAGGACACAGGCTGGTAAATGTGCGTATCAGCTTCCACAGAGGTTACATCACAAAGGGTAAATTAGGACCAGCAACTGAATCCCATGTAAACATTCAATTGAACAAAAATCAGAAGCTATGCAATCGAGCTGCCTCTTTTATTGAATCAGAAACCAGGAACGTAGGATTTTATTATAAACTTCCATGCCGTTTATCATTGCTGTCACTTTCTTTCATGCTTCCTTCAGCATAAACCTATAAAAAGGAACTTTAACTTCAGGGCAGGATGAGCCTTTATTTAGGACCACATTACCATCACCTTTTTTGTGGAAACAACTCATATTTGTGTGGTGTTTTATGAGTGTGGTATGTCCGAATCAGAGGGCTGCATTTTTCCATGCATAGTGACGTTCTGCTGCCGGAGCCGAATGCGGGTACTGACCCCACTTTGGTGGGACCCTAGGGCGATATTTTGCTGGTGGCAGTCAATTAACAAGCCGCCGCCAAGGCCACCAACCAGTTGAGGATCGCGGCCCATCCCCAAGAGCTGCCAGCCTAATCAGAGGGTCAGCAACTCAGCAGCCGAATAAAAAGGAATCATATTTCTAATCAATAAGATCCAGAGGGGAGAATTTGGACATCAACATACCCGGTTTGCAAGCGTGAAACAGGTGAAGTAGGATCTAAATTCTGGCTGTGTTATCACCGTGCCCGCTGATCCTGCAGAATTGAATCAGCTGGAGGTCACTGAAAAAAGACTCAAAAATGTTGTATTTTGTGGAGTTGGAAGGAACAAGAATGTTCTTCCTGGCTTCACAAAACAACAGTAGCCTACTGCAGCCACAGGTTCACCCTCTCCAGCACAATCCCTCCCTCCCTCACTGGATATACCCAAGGGCTGCTGCTGGCCCAGGCTTGCCCCCATGCACACGTTCCTCCTACTCTCATGGGACATAGCCAGAGGATCACTGCTGGCCCTGGCTCACCCCGCTCCCACGTGTCCCATTCATCCTTACTGGACATATCCGATGGTTGCTGCTGAGCCAAGCTCGCTCTCTCCAGCATGACCCTCCACTCTTTTTGGATATTCCCAAGGGTTGCTGTTGCCATCACAGTAGTTCAGGTTGCTGCTGTTGGTACCAGCAAGCCACTTCTGGATGCCCGATTGGCACGTGCAGCTTGCCAGTTAAATGAAGACAATGCCCAATGCTGAATCAGGCAGGGTCCTCACACCAGCATGAACTGACACACACAGAGACTGCTCCACTGACATGCCACCCATTTCACATGCGGGTCCAATTTATCTGTCTAGACTATAAAATCACTAATAGTTTCTGTACCACTGTTGATGCTGCAGGCAAGCTTGTATACCGCAGTGCACGAAGTGAGAAACTGCCACCCAACTCATTGAGCCCATCTCAACAAAAACCCTTGTCTGATTAATCCATCATGGGCTTCTCTCCCACACCATCTGGTAATTCCCTCCTTTAAAGGACACTCAGTTCCTTGCCCTAGTTCCCTAAATAAAAACATCAAGCAATGTTAGTACTATTTCTGTATAACTCTCAGTCCTTCTCAATAAGTATTGATCTATTATGTAACATGTGCAATACAATCAAAAGCATCCCATTGCAAGATATGTTGGTGTGAATTTGAGCCCCACCACGTCTGTTATAGCTGGAACAAGTAAAGGGATCCCTGTCATATGCAACAAATGTGCCTTCATTAGGGGCGGGAGCTTTCTTTCCAGAGAGTCATGCAAATACTGGCATATGTCACTGTAGGTATCACCGATTTCTTTTTTATACAACTCCTCATCCATGCTTTTGTTATCTCTAGACTCGTCTATTCCAATGCTTTCTTGGCTGGCCTCCCATTTTCCACCCTCTGTAAACTTTACCTCATCCCAAAACTAGGCTGCCCATATCCTGACTTGCACGAAGTCCTGTTCACCCATCAACCCTGTGCTTGCAGGTCTGCATTAACTACTGGTTCAGCAATGTCCATCTATAAAATTTTTATCCTTCTGTTCATACCACTGCATGGCCTTGTCCGTTCCTATCTTTGAAACCTCCTCTGGCACTACAACCCTCCACAAACTCTGCATTTCTCCAATTCTGGTCTGTTGTGCCTTTACTATTTCCTTTGCCCTCCATGGTGTGCCTTCAGCTATCTAGGCCCTAAGCTCTGGAATTTTCCTCCTTAAATTGCTCTGCCTCTCCAGCTTCCTCACTTCCTTTAAGACACTCCTTAAACTTACCTCTTTGACCAAGATTTTGGTCACCTGTCTTAATATCTCAATATGTGGCTTGGTGTCAAATATTGTCGGATAATGCTCTTGTGAAATGCCTTGAGCTACATTACTACTTTAATGGTTCTATATAAATGCAAGTTCTTGTTGTTTTTGAGGATTTTGTGCCGGTTGCCTTCCAATACCTCCTCTGAGGGACCATTCCACACTGGTGAACCTATATATTTATTACTGGCAGGTATTCAACTACAAGCACCATTATGGCTGAGGAACATAGTCATTTGTTTTTAACCTACCTATACCGAGCCTCATGTAGTAGCAATTGCATTCATTATAATCAGAGTATTGAAGTTGCTGGAACAATTATGTTTCACGGTAACTCTGCACACCACCCTGAACTTGCTGCCAGTTTCAATAAGCACAGCCATCTGATGAAAAGGTTAATGCTTCAGGACCTTCATTTATTTTTACCTACAATACGTAGCCCATATTTCAAAACTATTTAAAATCACATCTGCTGTACATCACATTCCCAACAGTATTTATAATTAGTGTTCGTTTAGGTTTTCTGCCTGTTCCACATATTCAAAAGTAGGACTAATTTCACTAAATTAAGAATATTTTTTCGTATTTCAAAAAGACCTTGCATTTCTTCTCATGAAACTGTACCGTAGGAATCCAATATATTTTGTAAGTCTCCATTGACCTTGAAGTAAATTTTCGAATGACATGCACTGAATCACACTTAACCATTTATAGTGCAGTGCAGATTTCAAAGGGCTCAAGGAATTTGGGATTGGCAATTACACCTCAGCCCCTGGCTAGCACTGGGTTTTTTGAGGTCTACTTATTGTATCGTATTGCAGGTAGATTCCCAGTGTGATTTTTTGTCATGTGGAGTGCAGTGGTTGGGAGGCTGGGATATCCAGGATAGAGCTTTCAAAGTGCAGGTGGAGCACTGTAAAGCTCGACTTGCGTTTCCTCTTTTGGGGAAAAAGCTCCCTTTGTTCCCCTACTCCTGACATTCTTCAGGAAATGAGCCCTAAGTCTAACTATTCCCACGGGGTAGAGAGCATTTAGAGAGAGAGCCCTGAAGGTGATGTAAAGAGAGGTCCTGGCAAGAAGGTGTGCCATTTTGGGATATGAGGAGTACTCTCCCCAGCAAATTGCAGTGAGGGTGACTTGGTAAAAGATTGCTGTGAAGGTAAATGCAGTGTCTGTAGTTAAAAAAAGGTCATCCTCTCAGAAGAGGAGGAAATTCATTACACTCAAGAGGTTTGCCAAGATAAGTGAGTCATCTGGTTATCTCCTTCCAATGGTCTACAATGACAAGCTTGCAAAACAAATGCCCGCACTTCCCTTTCAGACAGCTGCATAATAACATGGGAGGCTTTCTTATCTTTAGACATCCCTTGACTCTCTCTACTATTAGCCCAAGAATATTCATTCTGGACCCAAATTTCACCTTTCCAAGAACCCTTTTATTGATGGTGAGTAGCACCATTAAAGACTTCCTCAGTATCCTTTTGCATGCTGCTTATTCTTGTGCTCCTGTCTGGGGAAGCACAGTAACCAATTGCTTCGCTCTGGGCCTCAGAAAAAGGCTGCATTTTATTCAGTTCTTCTGACTGCAGCCCAAAGAAGAACCTGAAAACTGGATCTCCAGATGTTGACAGGACTCTAAGAATTCACTCTGGACATTGTGGATTGCCACTCTGTGGTCCCTGTTATAATCCAAAAGCCAGGTGGGGACGGATAGAACTGAAGCCAATCTTTACACACTTTCATTAGTATTTATTTATAGAGGTACACGTTACAAACATACACCTCCTAACCCAACCACCACAGTTTCAGAATTGCCAGTTAATGCCCACCACCTGCATTCAGTTAAATACAATTAATATACAATAGACAGTCCCCATTGGAGAGGGCATGCATACGACAGAACTGAAACTACAGGTTAGTACCCATTGTTGTCCCTTTCCCTTCTCTCAAGGTTTCTTTCATGTACATATTCTGCCATTTGGCAACTTATCAGGTATACACTATATTGGCTGCAGCTAAATGTGTACTTCCAAGTAGTATCTTGCAGATTCCAATTGATGCTTTTCCAATGTGATTCCATAAAATTGCTTGAGTAGCTGGAGCTCCCAAGCTCAGACACTGAGGTCTGAAACATGTCACGCTACTTCAGGAAAGGCAGTAAGTGACAACTTCACTTTTCTTCTTTCAGTAGCTTAGGTAGTACAGGACACATTGGGCAGAAATCAGCCTGGGATGATAAGGCAAAACAAGCAGCCACTGATTTCATTGGAGAAAAAAACTGAGCAGAGTGTAAAAAAGGTTAATGGACAGCGAGTGCCCATTTTGTACTACTGCCCACAACCAATTTTACTTCCTTAATATCCATTGTCATCAAGGGGAAGCACCCGGGAAAGAAAGGTAGCCAACACAAGGTGCATAATTAACTGGACATAGTTGTAAAAGCTGTTGTTTTTTTTCTTAGCCTTTTATGATGGAGTATATGCCTGGCTTGTACATTCATGGTGGGTGCTCCTCATATATTGTGGGGTCAGGCCAGGGGAACCTCATCCAAGAAGCTATGACCTTTTAAATAGTTTAAGATTAATCTTTGTCTCATGGCATGACCTTGTTGCTGTTCGAGGGATGGTGCCTTTTGTTCTGCTTCATCTGAAGCCACTTTCTGAGCCACTCTTGTAAAGTTATGCTTCTTAAACTGTAAAATTATGAAGCATTCAGCAGACTAATAATTTTGCTGACCTTTGTGGGCTGTATAGCAGGTTCCTCCTCAACCAATCGGGCGGCACAGTGGCGCAGTGGTTAGCACTACAGCCTCACAGCTCCAGCGACCCGGGTTCAATTCTGGGTACTGCCTGTGTGGAGTTTGCAAGTTCTCCCTGCGTCTGTGTGGGTTTTCTCCGGGTGCTCCGGTTTCCTCCCACAGCCAAAAGACTTGCAGGTTGGTAGGTAAATTGGCCATTATAAATTGCCCCTAGTATAGGTAAGTGGTAGGGAAATATAGGGACAGGTGGGGATGTGGTAGAAATATGGGATTAGTGTAGATTAGTATAAATGGGTGGTTGATGGTCAGCACAGACTCAGTGGGCCGAAGGGCCTGTTTCAGCACTGTATCACTAAACTAAACAATCAAGGCAACAAACTTTTATGTGTTCAGTTTGGACCCTAGCAGCAGAATGAGTTTTACTATATCTCCTTTTGGCTGCTGTTCACAGGCTACAGACAGGTGTCAGTAGCCAGCAGGTATCCCTGATCTCTCAGAAGCTTTCTATTAAGGGATGGCTGCTCCTAAAACAAGGGCGGTAATGTAGACTGTTGCAAGATAAAGGAAATGTGACTTCTACCTGGATATCAGGCATGATAAAATGCCAGATGGATATTTCTGGATATTTATTGAGTGGAAACCCTTCCTGTTGATGAATCCAGTTGCATTGGTGTGAGGACCCTGATGGCCACATGAATAACATTGATGAGGTTTTGAACTTGTGGGATTCCAGCCACTCTGTAAAGATACTGAGCCTGCTTCCTGCAGCTGTTTTTCCTTTATTTGTCCTTTGAATCAATGTCTTATTCACCTGTGGATACAGTGGTGTAATGCATACTGATTTGTTTGACAGATATCCATTGTTTAAGAGGGCAGTGGGCAGTAATAGCCTTTACCATCCCAGCCAGAAGAGTGCCAGTTCAGGAGATGCTTTAAAGATTTTCTTGTAGGAGGTGACACGGATCCAGTACAATATAGGAAACCACTGGTTGGGTGACGCCTCAGTGGATACACCAGAATACTTCTCTGATTGCTCAATAAATTTATCCAAAAAGTAATTCAGCTGCACATAGTCCCAAGTTTGATCTTCGATTTGTGCTGATTTAGCTAATATCAGCCGGGGTGGGAGTTAGGACACACTAATTGGCTTCAGTGTTCCCCAATTAGGGAAGGATTACAGTTCCTGTTTCTTTTCCAGTAACTTCTGCTAGAAATGCACATGTGCGGACATCAGGCGAGTGCAGCTTTGTGCTTAGCTGTAATCACAACTCTTTCCCAACCCCAGTGTCAAGTAGTTTACTAACACTCAATATCAGTGCTCACACTTCAGCTCTCTCAAGATAGTGCAAGGCAATTCATGCCAGCAGCCAAACCTTTCAGGACCAGAAGTAAGTTTGAACTGAAAAATTTCAATTAGCCTGCTCTGCCATTTAATTACATCATGGCTAATCTATACCTCAACTCCATTTACCCGCCTTTGATCCTATATCCTTTGATGCCCTTACCTAACAAATTTCTATCTTGTAAATTTCAATTGACCCTCCACCACAGCCTTTTGGGCGAAGAGTTCTTCCTGATTTCATTCTTAAATGCCTAGCTCTAACTTTTAAGATCATTCCCCTTTGTTTTAGATTTCCCTCTAGAGAAATAGTTTTTGTATCTCTCCTATCGAATGCCTTTATCATTTTAAATACCTTGATTGACCTAAACTCATCATTGTGTAACAACTGTAAGTATATATGATGTTCTCAATCCAGGTAGTGAATTTATCACTGTAATGTAGAATGGTAACCTGCGCTGGGTTATCAGAAGGCGTTACCATTTCAGGCTTTTACTGACGTGAGTTATAAAGGACTCAGTTAAGAGTCTGCAGGAAATTAGGAAAGAAGAACTCATTATGGTGAGCCACTGATAGTGACAGAAATCCCAGACTTCTGCCGCATTATATGGACATTTTAATTCAATAGAACGGTGTTCAGATCCTCTGCTGATCACTGTGCAAATTGAAAGAACTCAGCAAAAGCATGAGTTACATGATCAGAAGATAGCTTCCAGATAAATATACACTCTTGTGTGTGGCAGAAATTGTGCCAGTTAGCTCAAAGGAACAACAAACGGTTAGCATTTAAGGTTCTGTTAAAACAATGCCATTCATTCTAATCATACAGTGACATTCTGCACTGAAATTTCTGCCTAATTACTCTGACCAACTCCACCAATGCAATTTAGATTCCAGCTTTGATGCAGCACAAACTCACAGACAATGTAAACCTCCCTGTTAAAGATTGAACTATTTAGTTGTTTTCATGTACAGATGACTCCAGATAAAAATACAGATCTGATAAAGCATCATTCTTATCCAAGCATAG
Source organism: Heterodontus francisci (assembly GCF_036365525.1). Lineage (NCBI taxonomy): Eukaryota > Metazoa > Chordata > Chondrichthyes > Heterodontiformes > Heterodontidae > Heterodontus > Heterodontus francisci. Next base: position 50,043,477 of record NC_090390.1, read on the forward strand.
AATTCCAACATACTCAGTCACTTCCCAGTCACTCCCATTACACAGAATTCCTCATCCAGACTCAACAATTAAATGTGCAATGCAGCTCCAGTAATATATTCCTAAATTATTGATATTTTTCTGTTTCAGAATACTATGCAGAGTGTCAGTACAGCACATGCCAATCTTTTTCACACTCAAACAACTTCACATGCAAGATCAGATTGTGCAACAATAAAGGGAATTTAATTTAGATTCAGTTGCTGAGTGATTGAATATATTCAAGGCTGAGAGAGAACAGATTTTTGAACTACAGGCGAATCAAGGGTTATGGGGAACAGGCAAGGAAGTGGAATTGAGGCCAAGATCAGATCAGCCATAATCTAATTGAATGACGGAGCAGGCTTGAGGGGACGTTATGGCCTATTCCCATTCCTATTTCTTATATTCTTATATCACATGGCTGAAGGTACAATTATTATAAAAGTTGACAGAAATCCTCAGCTGTGAACAAAATATGAATTGGGCTCAAAATGTAAATCCCATTTTTAGTACTTTGGCAAATATCTAAATACAGCAAGTGTTCCTGTCTTTTGGAGTTATACACTACAGTGAGAAGCATGTTGTAGAGAATTCGTTTATTAGTGAGAAAGCCATGCTCAATATGCATCATGTCAAAAGTCATGGGATATTGGTTGTATTTGTATGAAGTTGAAAATTAAAACTGTTGGTATTTATCCCTAAGTTTTTTGTTTCTCTTTTCCCCCCTCTTTCAGGAGATTGGGTGGCTGGTGAGGGTGGGTTGTCAAGAGAATGGGGTCATGGTGTGCTTAAGTTGATTAATGGACCAGTTGATCTTGTCCTGCTTGTCGTTTTTGTATATTTTGCCGCATGGTGGAGTGGTCTAAATTCAGAAACTGACACTTACTTGTTGCAAGCAGCAGGTACCTCAAGGAACATGAGTAATGTGCTAGAAGCATCTATACGGAGCTCACAGAACAACATTATTTAGAGGACTGTTTCAGTTGGGAGGTAGTGACTGAGCTCTTTTTTCTGTGGCAATCAGACCTTAAGATAGTCTCACACCAGCCCTACATTTTCAGTGACAGTTAAAATTACCATGGTACTAAAGTGTTATGACTTTCCAGTCACCTGCTGGAGAGGGTCCTGGCATGAGCCAGTTTGCCATATATTCTTATTCTCTTCGCTAACACATTAAGTACATGTTATTCAGTAGAGACCATCAGCAGCAGCTGAATAAAAAAAAAATTACTATGCTAAGTTACTCAGATGTATTGCGCATAACTGATGAGACGTTCTGACTGATGGTGTACATCAATAGGAACAGATTTTACTGCATGTATGCACTTCTGCTATGTGACCACTACCATAGAATTATGTATATTAATGGAAGATTCACTGGGAGCACCTGATACTGGTATTCTTAGGAATTTCCACAATTGTTCAAAGGTAAGAATATCAGATTGTTACCTTGAGAGATCTAGTACTTTCCCTACAGCTCTGGCTTCTGACTTTATAGTGACAAACTTTAAGTAACAGGAAAACATTTCAAATGTTTAGATTGATTTAGGGAGAGGAGCATTACAGTATACTGTTACAAGGTTTTTGTTTGTTTGTATTAAAACTTAGGATTCTGTGTTTTTAAAAAACTGTAAACGGATTTCAGTGGACATTGAGACACCTGCAAATAGTTGAACTTTATGGATATTTTAAAAGGAAGTTCAGCTAAAGCTGAACTGGTAAACAAGGACTGGAATGCCAGTAATTTCAAGGAAACCAGCAGGGGGTTGACCTCAGAGCTATCCTCTGCTATGACAAGAGAGAATTTATGACTGGACATGTGACCTGTTTATGGAAAGGTTTGGTTTCAGTTTGGAACTTTAAAAAGCCAGTGAGTTTGGACAAAAAGCAGGCATTTGAAATTTGATTTTGACCTGCCTGGAGATCAGAAGACGACCCAGAAAAAGTATTACCTCTCTGTAAAGGAATCCTGAATATCTTGAGAAGGAACCCTATATTTCAAATGTGGCAGATTCCTATTGCTTCCTGTCTATGAGGAATCCCTGCATCAAGATGTACTTTTGCCTACTGGGTTTAAGAAATCCTGAACATTGGAAGAAACCTTTTACTGTTATACTGTGGCTGCAAGACCTAAGAAGATCCTTGTTGCTGCACACCTGATGGAAGATCTTATGTGAAGCCTTCTACTGTTGAAGTTCTTTGAATGTCTACCCATCACAGACTGTTCATCAACCTTTACTGGAAAGACTTAGAGTTGCATCCAACTATTCGAGTTTGGGACATCTCACCAAACCGAAGAACCTCCTTCCAGATCATGACAAAGTTTTTTTGTTATTCCTTTCATTCCTATGAAACAGCTGTAAATAAAAATCCTTTTTTTCCCCCCTAGTTAACCGATTTTTGGATGTATGTGTGTGTGCATGAGGGCTAGGGAAACTAAGGAGCTTTAGTGTCTCAATTTGTATATATATTTACATCATTATTGGTTATGTCTTGGTTTTATAATAAACAGTTAATTTTGTTGTTGATTAAAGAAACCTGGTTGGTGTGCTTTATTCAGGGACAAATAGAGTATCTAATTGGTTACTTCGGTAAGTGGGAAAATTTATTGATATGCTGTGACCTGTGGAGAAGTGGGACTGAATTAACAGCACTCCTTCCATCTCGGTTGTAACAATACCCATATAATGTGATACATTGTGGTGCGTACTGCATGCTCCACAATAAAGGCCCCACCTTGAAAGACGATGGGGAATTGGACAGCGTACCTTAGCAGAGAAGCATTCCGCCTTGGACCACCAGCAATAGGATGCCTAGTGCAACAATGCAGGCTGCTCTGTGAAACTTTAATTGCCAATAATTTTAGTTGAGAAACATAAATGTCGCTAGATAGCTTGGATGTGAAACTAGCAATTACATGGGGACAATGATTCGAATAGCTTCCTTCTGTGCTGAAATTTCTATGATTAAGTACTCAGCTCTATATAGTGCCTGATTAGTATCTCCTACACAATGTAAAATATCTGTTCTGCCATAGCACTGTTATATTCTCTCTACATGACTATGAATAAAGGGAAGGATTACTCTTTGTTAATATGCTATTTCTGTAGTGATGCATGCAGTTATTTGGATTTTCATGATGCACTGCAGTGCTGTCCCTTTGTAAATCATGAAATGCCCCTGATATCACTGCCTTGTAAGCCACACCCAGCGCATCTTCAATAGAAGCAACAAGTTTGTTCGCAGTGAGTCAGAAAAAAGCCTCCTCAAATTTGGACACACTTAGGCTCCTAATCTATTGGACCCACAAGCCCAGACTGCCATAATTTTAATACCAGCAGTAATCAATTTAAAATAAGTGGATTAACACCAGTGTTACAATGACACAGATTGAAACATGTAGATAAGATGCTCTAGCAACCAGACTGGCTTGCTGCAGCTGAACGTGCTTTATGTTTCTCATGTCAGTTTTGCAAAGGCACAAACAAATGGCACAAATCTTTGTTGGGTTGAGCGGGCCACCTGCACCAGTATCATAACAACAGGGCAAACTACCCCTGGTTCATGATATGTGTAATGTTACAACCGAGGCGGGAGCAATGCACTGTCAATTCAGTTCCAATACTCCGCAGGTCACAGCATATTAAAGTTTTCCCATCTACCAGAAATCAGCCAAATTTAATGCTTTATTAACCCCCAGAATAAAATACACCAAACCAGTACCTTTAGACAAAAACAAATTAACTATTTATTGATAAACTAAATCTTAAACACTATTAAGATAAATTTATGTCTAAAGACCTTATAACTTCTTATTTATCCTAAGGATGTGTACCATGCACACACACATACATTCAAAAAAAAACACGGTTAACTGGTTGTTAAAGAAAGGTGTTTCTTAGGAATAAAATAAGTAGCTGGGTTGTAAGACCTGATGAGTTACATTCCCAGTTGATGAGGTGCCCCAGAGTAGAATAATCAGACGCTACTCGAAGTCTCCAGATGAATTCGATGTAACAGTCTTTAATAGATAGGCATTCAAAGTATTTCAGCTGCAGCAGGCATCACACAGTTCTTTCAACGAGAAGCACAGCAATAGGTCCACTTGGATTTTAAAATCGGTAGTCTTTTGGTAAAAACTTTACTGAGAATTCCAGCAAACAAAAATAGGCAATAGAGAGAGTTACTTCTGGAGCAGACTTCTTCGAGTTTTGAAGTAAAATGGAATTTACTACCTCCAACAATGTTCTTTTTCAGAGTTTTTTTCCCTCTTTAGGCAAATGCAGTCTGAGCTCAAAGTAGATTTTCCTGCTGAGAAATAGACAGCTTCTTCCTTCAGTGTACAGCATGCTTCATTTTTCTCCAGTTCAAACTGGTTAAAGCCAGTCTTTACCCACAGTTAAGTTACAGTACACCATGTGACCTCTCTCTCCCGCTTTGGCCTAGGAAGCAGGTGCAGCTGGCACACTGTGCCCCTTAGTTTTTAAAGGCACACTGTTTTTAAACAGAGTCTTAATGGCACACTGTTTTAAACAAAATAAAAACTACACTTACATGACAGTAAGCACTTAAATTTTGGATTTTCATGAGATATGCAAATCCCTTCCTAATGGTGACGTCTGTTACTCTAGTTAGGTTTATTCTGTACTGAACCAGGCGATTAATGTACAAAACAATATTTCACCAAACTATATGATATTACCTCATTACACATCTATTTATATCCTTACTTTCTTGGCAATTTTGTGTCTCTTTGCTGACGTACAGTTCTCTATGTGCCTACAGCAACTGGTTATTGTCCACATTTAAGTCTTGACAATGAGTGGCAGCCGCAATTCAAAAGCAGAGGACAGGCAGCTGATCATATACTAGCATTAACACTTGCACACTTCCAACAAAAGTTGTTGCGTAATGATCAGGAACAGAAAACCTGGCAAGTTTTCCTCTCCCTAATTCAGGGACTTTGTGGCCAATTCAAATGCTCTAATTACCAATGTTGAGATCAACTAACACAGACTGGAGAAGGAACCCAAGATCTTCTTAGTCTGTGTGGTTCAGCTTTTCACAGGGCACTTAATAAACGCACTGAGTCATCAAGGGTACCCTTTATACTCATGTCTTCTGTAATATGAGCCATTTCTCTTAAATGGAAGTTTGAACTGTTTGTGGAACGCTTTTTTGATCTAATTGCAGGCATTAAATTCCTGAACAAGCTAAGCTGTTACATTTAACACCATGTTTTCCTTTCAGCTTTCGTGCACCCTGACAAAAGTCACATAGGACCTGTTAAAATATGTCCCGTGATATGCATTGATAATCACTCATTAAAGACCCAAACACATAACTAAAGCTTCAGAATGTGTTAAATCTATTCACAAGTAATATTTTATCTTCACCTTAACGGTATAAGTTGTTGCATACTGCAGTTTTACCAGTGATTAATTGTCGATATCTAATTAAGCTTTCTTCAGTTTACTAACCAAATAATGAACCATTTTCAATTGCAGGTGAAGTAATAGTGCTGGCAATTAAAGCCTTGCAGCAGTGACATAAGGGACTAAGTCGCATCTTGTTACCAAGGAAACACTTTCCCATTGGTGTAGTTGGATATGGTACAGTGACAGCGAGAATGGTGTTTATTATTTTGTAGGCGACTAACAGGACATGGTGCACGTACGGAATGAAATAAAAATGCAAATCAAGAGTAGTGCTCTGAATACCAAACTGAATTCTGGAGGCATTTAAGAATCTTAATTATACTCTGCAACAGGAAGCTTATATATTGCCAGGGTCTGTAACATCTCTGTATGACTCCTGGTTTCAGTGCTGCTGCTGAGTATGCTTTAGATATTGACTGCACAGGTCATAATTAGGATTTACACTTATTTCAGTCTTTGTGTTCCATCCCATTAGCCCTTGGCAGCAGAAAATAGTGTGTCATTTACAGAGTCTCATTTAGTACACTATCTCAAAACCTAGCTGCCAGCATGGAATCACAAAATCAACCCAAATATGTTTAATGCTTTACAACTGTTTTTGTTGCTAATTTTCTCTCCTACTTTCCTGAAGACACTTACTCTTGCTGGGGTTTGATTCCACAGCTGCCAGGGTGCCTACAATATCCACAATACAGTATCTACAATCTTAGCAGGCTATTTGACTGAGACCATTAGAGCCAAATCCCAATTTGTCCCCCATCAATGTGCCCAAACAAGTACTTCCCAGCTGGAGAAAGAATTTATATAACACCTTTCACAATGTTCCAAAGTGCTTTACAGTCAATTATGTACTTTTGAAGTGTAGTCACTATTGTAATGTTGAAAACACAGCAGACAACTTGTAGGCAGCAAGCTTCCACAAACACCATTGTGATAATGACCAGATAATCTGTTTTTAGTGATATTGATTAAGGGATAATTATTGGCCAGAACACCAAGGATAACTCCCCTGCTCTTCTTTGAAATAGTGTCATGGATCCTTTGCATTCACCTGAGAATGCAGATGGGACCTCAGTTTAACATCTCATCTGAAAGATAGCACCTCCAATGGTGCAGCACTCTTGCTACCTCATTCGAGTATCAGCTCAGATTCTTGTCCTCAATTCTGTGGAACAGGACTTAAACAGGCCTTCTGATTCAGAGGCAAAATATTACCAACTGAGCCACAGCTGACACCATGACTGACTTCAATAGGAGTTATCAGAAGGCAATCAGGAGCAGAAGCACTTTTCCCTTTCCTTATCCAGGGATACTGAAGCTAGTTGCAGTGATACAACAGAGTACAGCTAACTCAGGAAAAAATTACAGCTTTGTGAATGAGAAAAAGTTGGTGCTTGATTAAAAACAAACACAAAAACAGTTTGCGCAAAACCAATACAATTAGGAACAAAAACAAGTTCTAACTAAATCAATAACTTCATTCCCAACTGATTTGTACTTATATAAATAGAGGCATAAAGTACAAGAGTAGAGAAATAATTAAAAGTTTGTGTAAGACATTGATTAGACCACAGTTAAAGTAGAGTGCATTTTTGGACACTGCATTATAGAAAGGACATTATATCTACAGAGAGATTACAACACAGATTCACCAAGAGATCTACAGACATCAAAAGGCAAATTGTAAGCTGTAGATCTGGACTGCACTGAATGTAGGGAAAGCAGGAAAAACGTCACAAGCAAATTTGTCTATTTGTTAATTGTGAAGCTTTGCTTTGTTGATTCTTCCACACAAATTACAGCTTGCACAATTGCAATCAAGACAAGTATTCCTAAGGATGATTATACTAAATGACATCTACTGTACAGGAATGCTACACAGGAAAAGAGACACTGCTGGAGTTTTGTCAGCAAGTATAAAGGGTGACATTGTGCTTTATCAGCAGTGGGCTAGTCGATAGCACTCTCGTCTAAGCCAGATGGTTCAAGTTCCACTCCAGAGACTTGAGCACAAAAATCTAGGCTGACACTCCAGTGCAGTACTGAGGGAGTGCTGCACTGTTGGATCTTTTGGATAAGACACGAAACCGAGTCCCCATCTGCCCTCTCAGGAGGATGTAAAAGGTCCTATGACACTAGTTTGATGAAGTGCAGGGGAGCTATCCCCTGGCCATTGTTTATCCCTCAATCAATATCACTTATCAAAAAACGAGTAGCTAAATAACAGATGATCCTATTGCTGTTCGTGGGAGCTTGCTGGGCAAAGTTTAGCTACCAAGTTTCCTACATTAGTGACTATGCTTCAAAAGTACTTCATTGGCTGTATAGTGCTTTGGGACTTCCTGAGGTTGTGAAAGGCGCTGTATAAATGCAAGTCTTTGTTTTACTTACCATGCATCTCCACTTGGTCAGCTGCCCATCCACCACCTTGAACATGCACTCCTTCTACCACTGGTGCACTGTGCCTGCAGTGTGCTTTGTCTGCAAGTTGCACTGCAGCAACTCGCCAAGGCTTCCCTGATAGCACTTCCGAAGCTTGCAACCTCCATCACCTAGAGGACAAGGACATGGGAACAGCACCATCCCCAAGTTTCCATCCAAGTCACACACCATTCCAACTTGGACATATATTTTCATTCCTTCTTCGTCATTGGGTCAAAATCCAGGAACTCCCTACCTAACGGCACTTTAAGAATACTTTAACCACATGGATTGCAGAGGTTCAAGAAGGCAGCTCAACACCACCTTCTCAAGGACAGCTGTGGAAGGCAATAAATGTTGGCCTTGTTCGCAATGCCCATATCCCAAGAATGAATTTACAAACAAAACAAATCAACTATAAAACCATCTCTAGGATAAAGGAAAATATCTCTAGATCTGAAATTTTACCCTGGAGTGCACGATGCTTTGCTGCTAAGTTAGCACCAGGTTTCCATGAATTTAGGTAAATCTAACAGAAACCACTGGCACCTATGCAAAAATAGAAAAACTACAAATACTAGATTTTAAAATACTTTCTGCTCCAAAAAGAAAAGTAAGTAGTGAGGAAAGGGAGGGAAATGCACCATTCCACCTTCATTAAAAGCATAGCTAATGCTTAGCCCTCCCCTGAACAAATTTGCAGCAAAGAAATTCTGCAGAGTCGTCACACAATAAACAAAATAGATGAAATATGTCAGCATATTGCAAGTCAAAGCATTGCTAGTACCAGTGAAGGGAGTGTGAAAATCAGCAACACAGAGTCATGGTTCAGTTCTATCAAATGGTGTGATCCATGGCATAATGCAACAGCCTGAACATTTTATCTTTTGCAGCCTTTTATTTCTATTTTTTAACCAGTGATGCAACAACAGCTTGTGGTTTTGAATTCAGAATTATTGAAGATTTTCTAGAATTTATGCTGGAGAAGAAGTTTAGGGTTTACATCTCACTCTATGAGATCTCAGTGCAGGTGTTAGGCTGAGCACCCAGTTACTTTGTATTAGTGCTCGGATACAATGTAGATTTTCATGTTGTTGTACATCATTCAAATTAAATGATTAGCTCAGGATTCATATCAACAACATAATAGATCGGTCAACACCACTTGAAGGTAACAGGACTTGGCATGATGCCAAGGGGAAGATTATGAAGTTGAAAATATGTAGTAAACAAGGAAATAAACCAATTAAAATCAATATGAATGGAAACTTTAAAAAAAATCTAAATGCCAGATTTAAATCAGATTCAAATGGATGCAAATGTTTGGCTTGAAGTGTTTCCAGTCACTAACTCAGACATTCTGAAAGCTTAGTATGTTTATATTTGTTGTGGATGCTGTAGACTGAGGTTAGGTTTCCAGTAGAACTACATAAATTAACAAATAAAAGTTTATTGACGTCAGACTAATAGCTTTATAAAGGATACCTTAGATGATGCATATTTGTCCCATATTTCTCCATTTCCATAAATTGTAAAGATTTTTGGCTGAGCTAGTATGTGTTTCAAGGGGATGCCCAGAGAGCTTTCATTAAACCCTGACTCACTTGTATTGAAGCCTCAGTGGGCAAATAACACTATGTGCTGGGTTGCTGAGCTATGTTACCAATAAGGTCCCAACTTTAATCCTTGGTCTGTTCAGAGTTATTTTAACTCAACTATCCTGGCAGTGGACTGAGCACAGGGCAAAAAAAAACATACATCAGGCTGAGTTCCTGCACCTGATTATCATCCAGTGGAAGTGTGTGCATATTGGGTAAGGGTGGAATTAAGCCCAGATGTGAACATCCTTCATTAATGATTATCTACCTGTGCTCATTCCCTATGCTCACATGACGAATGGCTGCTTGGGTGAGGTACTAGACGATAATAGGCACTCACAGAAGCATGCTTCAGCATGTATCACTGTCCTTTAGTGGCTTTCTTGCCATGTTTGCAGTGGGTGAAATGACACGTTGGTATTGTTGATGGTGTCCCTAATGGTTGACAGGGACAAATTAAACACTATGGATTATGTATGACTTTTGATAATATTAGTAGATGCAGGCATAAAACTATTTTAATGGTGCAGCAATCTAGTTTACTGAAATGAGTTAACAACTCTGCTAAAATAGTAGACAGAAGAATGCCATGTAAACACATTTAACAGTTACTCACCAATATCATCGACAGTCATTTCTAGTCTAAAATTTGTATTCTGTTGCCTGCTAATACTAGCATTTAAAAGAGGAGGATTTGACATTTTGAGTTGCTGATTGCCTGCAGTGATGTCCTTATTTTAAGGTCAAACGTCACGTGGGCAAGAAAGGCAGCAGATTTAAAGGGAGGAGGCTGATGTTCAGTGTGGAGATGCAGGGCCAGCACGAAGCAGTAAAAACCAACTGACATTTGTTTGGATTTGCTGGCAAGCTGCCATGTCTTAAAACAATGGTGCAATTCTCATGTGAATGCAGTATCAGTATTCACCTTGGAAAAGCCTTTCCTTCTTTACAGCATCTGGACTGAACAGGTGAAATCAGGTGGAAAATACTTCAAAAGCAGGAAATCCTAACTTTCATTTTAACTTGCTCTCAATAACAGTCAACTGCAATACATATCCCAGCAGACTCAGTAATAAACTACAGCTGACAAAGGATAAAAGAAGGTGCGCCTCTGATCGACAGATCATCTGTGACCTCTTTAACCTTTAGCACTACATTTGTCAGCAAATCAATCTATGCTGGATTTTCAAGAGCTACATTGAGATAAATCAGCCTGCTGTCCAGCCCAAGACTCAGGCAATTACTAAAGCAATTCCACTCGTTCAGTTCATGTTATTGATGCATTTCTACAAGAAGATTTTGATAAAATAGTTCTGCTTTTTTTGTGGGAAATTGTTGCTTTTTTGGTTCACCGATAATTTTAATAAATGTAATTTTGATCGTCATTAAGGTGAGGGTACAATGGAAAAGACCACTCTTTCTATTTGGGCAATTTCAACCAGTGTCACCAGCAAACAGTTGTGGATCAAATGCAGCATTGCCAGATGCAGAATAATGCTAATCAGAAGACCAGCCTTACCTTCCAATATACCCAAGGGGGACAGTAGCTTAGTGGTAATATTACTGGGCTAGTAATCCAGAGGCCTGGACTCGTACTCTGGAGATATGACTTCAAATCCCACTTCAATTAGTGAATCTCGAATAAAATGCCGGTCTCATTAATAATGATCATGAAACTACTGAATAGTTGTAAAAGCCCATCTGGTTCACTAGTGCCCTTCAGGGGAGGAAATTGCCATCCTTATCTGCTCTGGCCTGCACATGATTCCAGATCTACATCAATGTGGTTGACTCTTATCTACCCTGTGAAATGGTGTAGCAAGCTGCTCAATTGTATCAAACTACTACAGGAAAAAAAAGCACTGCACCAACACCACATGGACTGCAGTGGTTCAAGAAGGTGGCTCACCTTCTCAAGAACAATTAGGGATGGGCAATAAATGCTGACCTTGCCAGTGATGCTCACAACCCATGAATGAATTAAAAAAGTGTGATTTTTTTTTTCCTATTCCCCACATCAACCATCTATATGGCATCTCTAAGCGAGATTGCTAACTTTAGCTCAAATTTTGCTCCCTTTCGCACTACTAAGAAGTGGATTTACAACAGCTGATTTTACATCGGACTCTTGCACCTAGCGCAGAAGAAAAGTACTGTGCGTCAAAGTGCATATCCACAACCACAAACTAAGTGAAATAAAAACAGAAAATGCCGGAAATACTGAGCAGGGGTCTGGCAGCATCTGTAGAGTTCTGATGAAAGGTCTCAGACCTGAAACATTAACTCTGTTTCTCTATCCAAAGATGCTGCTAGACCTGCTGAGTATTTCCAGCAATTTCTGTTCTTGTTTCCAATTTCCAGCATCTGCAGTATTTTGCATTTATCACAAACAAAGTGATGCAGGTAAGATCAGGACCAGACATTCTAGAGCCACAGCTCTGAACATTGGACAAATCCAAGGGTTTTGGTTATAAATCATATAACTGAGGCAGAAATATGGTTAAAAACAACAAGTTGTGTCTCTCCAATGGGTTACAGGAAATGGCCAGCTGGCATTAATACAGTCTTCGGTTTCTGATCCTCTTTTCCTTTTCTTTTCCCCTTCTCTTCTTCTAGCTTTCTTTGTCTGCCTTTTCCTTCATTCCTCTTCTGCAAATTACATCAGGCCTATCTAGAAATTTAGAAGTGCTTCCTCATGTGTTTGGTTGCTGGAAAGGCTTTTGATAAAGTCTCACACAAGAGACTATGAAAAAACTGAAAGCTGCGGGGAGTCCGGGTAAAGCCCGGAAATAGATAAGACACTGACTGAAGGGTTAGGAAAGTTACGTCAGAGTAGAGGGAAGTACTGAGTGGGGTGCCTCAGGGCTCCGTACTGGGACCATGACTGTGTCTGCTTTACATAAATGACCTGGATTCAGACTTTCAATGCAAAGTGGTCAAATTTGCATTTGGCACCAAACTAAGAGGATGGGTGGAACCAGAAAAGGCAGCTCAGTAATTACAGAACAAGAAAGACAAGATATGTGAGTAGGTAGAATAACAACTGATGATCTTTAATCCAGACAAGTGTAAACTGTTACACATAGGATGGATAAATTGATGGCATTTATATGACATGAATAGCTAAGGACGAAGCCGTACAACACCTAGCGGTCTTAGTAGACTCAATGCTGGATACATCAAACCAATCAAAAAAAGCCGAGAGGATATTGAACTTCATAGCCAATAGAACGTAAGTCAGTCAGGAAAGGTAACAATCAACTTGTACGGTGCTCTGGTCAGACTACATATTGAGTACTGCAACCAGTTTTCGCCACCAGGGACAAGAAAGGCATTCAAGCTCTGGTTACAGTGCAGTGAAGCACTATGTCGCTGATTTCCATTGTCAGGGGTTTGAGTTCTTAGGAGAGACTAGACAAGCATCGACTTTTCCAACTGGAAAGAAGGTGTCTATGAGGTGACCTGTTAGAGGTACATAAGATTGTTAAAGGTAAAGAATAAGTAGCCTCAGCATATTACTTTAAATTAAACTCCAGGAGTAGAGCTAGGATTTCAAAATAGTAAAAGATAATTTTAGGACTGAGACCAGGAAATAATTCTACACAAAAAGAGTGATCAAGTTGTCCATGTAGAGAAATAGAGGCAGAAACTTTGGATCATTTAAGAAACAATTGCATGCCACTATGGGAAAACATTAGGAACTCGCTGGCTGGATGGATTAAGATGAAAATGTTTGAGATATTGATCACATTTTTCTCTCTAAATTGAAGAAATAGACATGAGTAAACTAGTGTGGAAAACAAGGTGGTGAACAGGTCGGGGAATTATAAGTAATTGGGAAAGAAGTGAGGAAGGGAGCCACTGAAGGATACATTTTGCAAGCCACCCCACCTCCAATGCAGCCTGCAGCACTGGTGGCTCCTCTCCTTACTACACCACAACACACTAATACAAAGACAAAACAAAGTGGATGCTAAAAATCTGGAATAAAAACAGAAAGTGATAGAAACTCAGCAGGTCAGGCAATATCTGCCGAGAGAGAAACATTGCAACATTTCAGGTCGATGATGTTTCATCAGAACTGGAAAAAGTTAGAGATGTAACAGGTTTTAAGCAAGTACAGAGGCAGGGAAAGTGAGAAGGAAAGGAAAGAATAAAAGGGTGGAAGGCAGGAGTGATTAAATGACAACAGTGATAATGGGGCAAGGCAAAAGGGAGCAGTAATGGGACAATAAAAGAAACAGAGGATGTGTCTAGAGAAACTGAAAATGACAACAGCAGAATCATTCCCAGAAACTATTGACTGAAATTGAGTGGTTATGATCTGAAATTGTTGAACTTAATGTTGAGTCTGGAAGGCTATAAAGTGCCTAATCGAAATACGATGTGCCGTTCTTCAAGCTTCCTTTGAGCTTCATTAGAACAGTGTAGGATGCCAAGGACAGAAAGGGAGTGAGCCTGAGAATTAAAATCATAAGTGACTGGAAGCTCAGGGCCCTGTTTGTGGACAGAACAGAGGTGTTCTGCAGAGCAATCATCCAGTCTGTGTTTGGTCTCCCCCAAGCAGAAGAGACCGCATTGTGAGCAGCACATATTAAAGTATATTGCACTATATTAAAGAAAGGAGTACAAGGTAAACTACTCTTTAACCTAGAAGGAATATTTGGGCAGGTGTTGCATTTCCTGTGCTTGCATGGGAAGATGCCATAGAATAGGGAAGAGGTGTTGGGGGTGGTAGAAAAGTGGACCAGGATGTCACAGAGGAAACAGTCCCTTTGGAATGGTGAAGGAGTGGAAGGTGAGAATAAGGGGGACCATGCCATTGTTCTGGGACACAAGGAAAGGAGTGGCAGCAGAAGAATGGGAAAAGGGACGAGCACAGTCAAGGGCCTTGTCAACCACAGTGGCGGGAAACCCTTGGTTGAGGAAAAAGGAAGACTTATTGGAAGAATTGTTATGGAAGGTGACATCATCAGTACAGATGCAATGGAGACAGAGAACCTGGGAGAATGGAATATAGTCCTTAGAGGAAGCAGGGTGGGAAGAATTGCAGTCAAGGAAGCTGTGGGAGTCAGTGGGCTTATAGTAGATAGTTTTTTTTATTTGTTCATGGGATGTAGCCATTGCTGGCTAGGCCAACATTTATTGCCCATCTCTAATTGTCCTTGAGAAGGTGATGGTGAGCTGCCTTCTTGAACTGCTGCAGTCCTTGGGGTGCAGGTAAACCCACAGTGCTGTTAGGAAGGAAGTTCCAGGAATTTGACCCAGCGACAGTGAAGGAATGGCGATATAGTTCCAAGTCGGAATGGTATGTGGCTTGGAGGGGAACTTGCAGTTAGTGGTGTTCCCATGCATCTGCTGCCTCTGTCCTTCTAGGTGGTAGAGGTCAAGGGTTTGGAAGGTGCTGTCAAAGGAACCTTGGTGAGTTGCTGCAGTGCATCTTGTAGATTGTACACACTGCTGCCACTGTGCATCGGTGGTGAAGGGAGTGAATGTTGAAGGTGGTGGATAGGGTGCCAATCAAGCGGGCTGCTTTATCCTGGATGGTGGCGAGCTTCTTGAGTGTTGTTGCAGCTGCACCCCTCCAGGCAAGTGGAGAGTATTCCATCACACACCTGACTTGTGCCTTGTAGATGGTGGACAGATTTTGGGGAGAAAGGAGGTGAGTTACTCACTGCAGAATTCCCAGCCTCTGACCTGCTCTCCACGGTATTTAGGTGGCTGGTCCAGTTCAGTTTCCAGTCAATGGTAGCCCCCAGGATGTTGATAGTGGGGGATTCAGTGATGGTAATGCCATTGAACATCAAGGGGAGATGGTTAGATTCTCTCTTGACAGCCTATCTCTAGAAGTGGAGATAGAGAAGCCAAAGAAGAGAAGTCGGAGATGGACCATGTGAGGGTGGAGTGGAAAGCAGAAGTAAAGTTGGTGAAATGTTCCAGTTGGTGGGGGCGTGGGGGTGGCGACAGCAAGAAACAACACTGATGCAGTTATTAATGTACTGGAAAACAAGTGAGAGGGGGGACCTGAGTAGGACTGGAACAAAGAATGTTCCACATATCCCACCAGGCATAGAACGGACCATACGAGTTCCCATGGCAACACCTTTCATTTGAAGGAAATTCAAGTTCAGCCAAGCTGAGGAGGGTGGTGGTGGATGGGGACTAGTTGGCCCTCCATTTGGGGAAGAAGTGGAGGGCCCGCAGTCTTTCTTGGTGGGAGCTGGAGGTGTAGAGGGACTGGACATCCATGGTAAAAAGGAGACATTTCGGGACCAGTTTTGGTAAAGTTGTGGAGGGTGTTGGAAGAATCATGGACGTAGGTGGGAAGAGACTGGACAAGGGGACAAAACATCGTCGAGATGGGAAGAAATAAGTTCAGTGGGACAAGAACAGGCTGAAACAATGGGTCTACCAACAACTTACGATATCATCCGCCACCTCCCATCTGAAAGAAATGAAAAAGATAGAGGAAGAAGCAAAAGGAGTAAACAGGGATGGAAAACAGAGTCAATGGTAAAGAATTGTTCTTCTGTTCAAAAACATTGCCTACCATTTCCTCCCATGCTTAAAAATGCAAAAGGAAATGAGGCAACAATTGACGCAACATGCTTTCTTGGAATTCTTCTGTTTAAATCAGAGGAGATACAGGCTATTTAATTATGCTTCACAAAAAGATGAACATATTAGACGAAAGGACTACAGAAACATCAACCATTTCATGTTGCACAGCTGTGCCTTCCTTTAAAAAAATATCACTGATCTTCTGCAATTCCTGTAAATATTCTGTTACCCAAGAGTTATTTTTGTGATTCCTGCAGTCAAAGATAAAGTAGCAAATAGAGAAATCATGATGTAAGCATATTCTGTTATTGCAGCAGCTTTTATAATCCAGAGTAACTTCCACAACATTAGCAGTAGCCCTCGTTATCCTTCAGGGATTATACCAGTATTTGTGTTCATGCTGCTGATGTTTCTCTCACTATACGTCAAGCTTCTGGAGAGACAGCAAGATCTAAAACTGTCAAGTTTCATGTATCAAAAGTGAGAATCCCACTTAAACCCTACTCATGCTTTCCTATATAAATGTTCAATTCGAATGCCAAACCACTCATGCTAGAATGTCTTTTTTTAAATAAATAGGGACAATACAATAGTGACAATCACAAATGCATTGCTTTAAGAAAGCAGGCATGTTGCTTGCAGGACAGCACTGGTGTTCAAGGAAGGGCTCAAAAACTGGCAATACTGAAGTCCCGCCAAATAGTACAGGGCAACAAGTTTTTTTTAAAGCAGAAAATTAACTTAGAAGGGGAAGAATAAAGATCACTGAGATGATATGGTGATGCTTTGCCTTTGGATCTCCTGAACAGTGGGATGGTGAGACACAAGCTGGTACTTGCACCGACATGCTGTTCTGACAATTTTAGCTGCACCACTGTGACAAAATCACAACAGAGAGCAGACACTTCTTCTCAAGGGAGTGGGGCAGGATGGCGAAGTTCAAATTATCGGTCATTATCATGTTTGTGGTGTGTTGGTGTGTGGTGATGGCCAAGATCTTGGTCAAGGATGTTGTGCAGGCAGCTGTAAGTGCGAAAATACTTAAAATAGGGAGTTTTACCCTAATCAACAAAGAACCACCAAGATCACTATCTATCAACACATCAACTGAAAGGATAAAACATTTTCAATTATTTCTGAGCTGAACTGGCAGCAGCCTTTCTGAAGCCCAAAAAACGAACATCAGTAGTTAAATTTAAAAAAAAATTCTAACTATTCCATTTCTCGCGTAATAACAGAAGTAGCCTTTAAAACCTTTGAGATAAAAAATGCAACCTAAAATATAACATAAAATGCTGGAAAAGAGAAGAGGAGGTGGCAAGAGAGTCACTTTGTAGAAGTGAGCCAAAAAAGAGGGGAATGAGAACAGCCCTGCAAGTTAGGTTGAAATATTGTAGGTGGTAAAGAACTAAAAGTCAAAGAGAGAACAACAGAGGAGAGGTGAGGAGAGGTGAGGTGGGCTAGTGTCGGGTGGGAATAAAATTTATGCAGCGAGCCACCAAGAGGTTAATGATTACACTTGTGGACAGAACAAAGTCATCCAGCAAAGCAGTCACCCAATCCGTGTTTGGTTTCCAATTATAGAGGAGGCAGACCCACATGCAGTGAATACACTAGATTGGAAGTATATGTAAATCACTATCTCACAAGGAACAAGTTGAGGTTCCAACCATCTTTCTCTCTTCAGTAGCTAATGCATCTACTGTGCATTTTCAAACTGAGTTTTATTTAAAACCCATCATGCAGCTATCATGCCAAAAAAATGAAGGTTTCATCAAAATTTATGTCAACTAATCAGGTTAAGTGTCAGTGCTCATTTCATACCTGACTTAAACATTATTTCATACAATGACACATTCCCTTTACACCACTGCCTTTTTGGGTCTCAAAAATTCTTTCTAAAACAGCAATACTTGTGTCACACATTGAATGAATAATTTTTCCTGACGTTATTATCTTACAATGCCAATGCATCCAAAGCTTCTGGAATGTTTGTGCTTGTCGTTTGTAAACATTTTGTTTCACATGCAGTAAGACTGAAAAATTGCATAATGGCCCAAAGTTTGCTGTAACAGGGCAATCTCCAGCATCCATCATTAGTTAGACTTGCCCTGCCCATATAATCTCAATGATATTTTATGTGGCAAGTTCCTAAATGTGTGAGCTGATACTGTCACAGCGAAAGAAACTGGGCATCTGGGACCTGAGTGAACAGGGAAAGCAATTGTGTACCTCCTTAACCAGAGTAAGGTATTGTGAAATTAGCAGTGCAAGGACTGAGAAGGAAGTGAAAATTAGAGCAGGAAAATTCAATGTCAAACCAGATACAAAAAGAGAAACAGAGGGGAAACAAGATTGGATTAAGAGAGAGAGAATAAAGAGACAGAAAGGAAAAGTAAAAAAGTTCAAATTTTATATTTTAAAAACATCCAACAATTAAAACGTGAAAGAATGAGACTCCACACTTGTAACAGTCAATTTTCAGTGCCAGAGAGGTACATTGGCAGTAATTAACACATAGCACATTATGAAAAGAAATTCTAGCAGCTACTCCAGGTTTAATTAGACGCGTATGGACGTTAAATGGCTCCAAGACAGGCTCCTTGCATCACTTTCGACCACCTTTAACTTTCTGTGATGGGTTTAGTTCATATCAACCATGCAAGTTCAGCAACTTCACACCATTCAATGCATTTCAACAGCGAGCCAGGCAGCAAGATACCATTTTCTTGTAGTTAATGACAGAGTGGCACAAGAGGTTTCTGTGTTTAACAGCACATCTGCCCTAGCATGAAGTTGCTGAATCATTTGCTCATAAATAACTTTGAGCACTATTACTCTCACCATTATTTCGAAGCAAATCCTTGGCCAATATTACTGTAATAAAGTTAAGACATTAGCAGTAGATTTATGACTTCATATTAAAAAGAATCCTAAATGAAAATAAATATTTCTAAATTAGTTACTTCTAGTCCTTATTTCTGGTCTTCATTCCCTATTTTCTCTTCTACGTTATGTTTTTGCTTGATTATTCATTTATTTTGTGTTTCATGTTCCATGATTTATTTTTCGGTCTATACTTATTAGCCTGTTTTTCTTTGCTTCCACCCTCCCCATTGCCATTTTTGTTGTCAGGGCTACCTTATTTAAATAAAAGCAAAATACTGCAAATGCTGGAAATCTGAAATAAAAACAGAAAGTGTTGGAAATAGTCACAGATCAGGCAGCATCTGTGGAGAGAGAAGCAGAGTTAATGTTTCAAGTCTGATGAAAGGTCAGCTAGTTAATTAGATAGCTAGCTTCAACTGGTTCCTGAGCTCTAGTAGAGCTGACACAGCATTGTTTTCAGAGGATAAATTGAGTGGACTCTCAATGCTGCTTGTCTGCATTGAGTGCTGCTGGAGGGCACAAAGTGGTAAGAAGGGAGTTTGTTAATTAAGGGAGTTTGGTAAGAAGGGGAAAATAAATTAAGAAGAAAATAAATTTGAGTGCAGAGTGTAAAGCAGGAGTTTGGTGCGTGAGGGATGGGCTCCTTTCTTTCTTTCTTTCTTCTACTTTTTTTCAGCCTCCAGTAGCTGCTTCTCTCTTCGGTACAGGGGAAAAAGTTGATTGGTGAGTAACTAGTATGTTATTTTACTTCTCATTGTAATAAAAAGTTTTTCAAGTTACATTATCGCAGGTCAGCTTGACCAAGTGGAATGTACGTCCTGCGGTATGTGGAAAGTCATGTACGCACCACGTGTCACCGGCTACTGGAGTCACTGTTGTGCATCCACGAGGCAGAGAACCATGTGGATAGCACGTTTAGGGAGATGGTCACACTGCAGGTTATGAGCATGCAAGCAGAGAGGGAATGGGTGACTGCCAGGCAGTCTAAGAGAACCAGGCAGGCAGTGCAGGAGTCCCCTCAGTCTATCTTGTTTGCTAATCGGTTTTCCATTTTGGATACTGGTGACAGCGATGGTTCCTCGGGGGAGTGCAGCCAGAGCAAAGTCCGTGGCACCACGGGTGGCTCAGCTGCACAGGAAGAGAGGAAGAAGAGTGGAAGAGCAATAGTGATAGGGGATTCGATAGTCAGGGGTTTCTGCAGCAGCAAATGTGATTCCAGGATGGTGTGTTGCCTTCCTGGTGCCAGGGTCAAGGATGTCACGGAGCAGCTGCATGACATCCATCTGGGAGAGGGTGAACAGCCAGAGTTCGTGGTCCACATTGGTACCAATGGCATAGCTAGGAAGAGGGATGAGGTCCTGAAAGCATATTTTAGGGAATTAGGAAGGAAATTAAAAAGCAGGACCTCCAAAGCAGTAATCTCAGGATTACTCCCAGTGCCACATGGTATTGAGTATAGGAATAGGAGGATTGATCGATTGAACACGTGGCTGGAGAATTGGTGTAGGACGGAGGGCATCAGATTTCTGAGGCATTGGGACCAGCTCTGGGGCAGGTGGGACCTGTACAAGATGGACTGGCTACACCGTAACAGGATCGGAACTAACTTCCTCGCAGGCCGATTTGCTAGTGCTGTTGGGGAGGGTTTAAACTAGTGTGTCGGGGGATGGGAACCTGAGGGGTAGCTCAAATTGGAAGGAAGTAAAGCTGGTAAGAGGAGGTAGAAAAGTAGCAAGTGACATTAGAAGGAAGTCAGAACAAAGGCGAGCATCAACTAGGCTTCGAATGCAGAATGTCGAGAAGACAAGCTTAAGGGCACTCTACCTAAATGCACGCAGCATTCACAACAAGGTAGATGATTTAAAAGGCCCAAATAGTGGTAAATGGGTAAGATTGAATTGCCATAACAGAAACGTGGCTACAGGGTGACCAAGACTGCGAACTGAATATTCAAGGGTATTTGACATTTAGAAAGGACAGGCAAAAAGGAAAAGGAGGTGGTGTTGCGCTGATAATAAGGGATGGGATCAGTACATTAGTAAGGGAGGATCTCAGATTGGAAGAACAAAATGTGGAATCTGTCTGGGTGGAACTAAGAAACTTCAAGGGGCAGAAAACATTGGTAGGAGTTGTTTATAGGCCACCAAACAGTAGTGGTAATGTGGGGCATGGTATTAATCAGGAGATTAGAGAAGCATGTGGCATGAGTAATACAGTAATCATAGGTAACTTCAACCTGCATATAGAATGGGTAAACCTAATGAGCTGTGGACGACAAGTTCCTAGAGTGTGTTAGGGATGGTTTTCCAGAGCAGTATGTTGAGGAACCGACTAGAGAATAGGCTATTTTAGATCTCGTATTATGTAATGAGAAAGGGATAATTAACAATCTTCTTGTAAAAGAACCTTTAGGGATGAGTGACCATAATATAATAGAATTTTACCTTATGTTTGAAAGTGAGGTAGTTCAATCTGAAGCCTGGGTGTTAAATCTGAACAAAGTAAATTATGAAGGTATGAGGGGCAAATTGGCTGAGGTGGATTGGGAAAATACATAAAAAGGTATAACAGTACATAGGCAATGGATAGTCTTTAAAGAAATATGACATAGTTTACAGCAACTATACATCCCTTCAAGGCGGGAATGTGTGTTGTGAGGAAGATGCAAAGTGGCTTCAAGGCAATTTGGACAGACTTAGTGAGTGGGCAAGAACATGGCAGATGGAATATAATGTGGAGGAAAATGTGAGGTTATCCACTTTGGTAGGAGGAATAGATGTGCAGAGTATTTCTTAAATGGTAAGAGATTAGAAAGTGTAGATGTACAAAGGGACCTGGGTTTCCTTGTCAATAAGTCACTGAAAGCTCACGTACAGGTGCAGCAAGCAATTAGGAAGGCTAATGGTATGTTAGCCTTTATCGCAAGAGGATTTGAGTACAGGAGTTGTGAAGTCTTACTTCAATTATAAAGAACCTTATTTAGACTGCACTTGGAGTACTGTGTGCAGTTTTGGTCCCCTTAGGAAGGGTATTATTGCCATAGAGGGAGCGCAACGAAGGTTCTCCGAACTTGTTCCTGGGATGGCAGGACTGTCCTATGAAGAGAGATTGGGGAAATTGGGCCTGTATTCTCTAGAGTTTCGAAGAATGAGAGGTGATCTCATTGAAACCTACAAAATACTTAAAAGGTTAGACAAGGTAGATGCAGCTCAGATGTTTCCCCTGGTTGGGGAGTCTAGAACCAGGGGACACTATTTCAAAATAAGGGGGAAGGCACTTAGGGCAGAGATGAGGAGAAATTTCTTTACTCAGAGGGTTGTGAATCTTTGGAATTCTCTACCACAGAGGGCTGTGGAAGCTCAGTCATTGAGTATGTTGAAGGCAGAGGTTCACAGATTTCTAAATACAAATGACATAAGGGGATATAAGGATAGTGTGGAAAAAAGGCATTGAAATCGATGATCAACCATGATCATATTGAATTGCAGGGCAGGCTCGATGGGCTGAATGGCCTACTCCAGCTCCTATGTTCCTATGTCCTACCTTATTTAAAACCTATTTCTGGTGGGCTCAACATCAATCTCAAAGTCCTTTCAATCAGGAGATAAATTATTACTGTTAGACCGAATACTTTTATCAGAGGGAAAGTCAAAAGGGATCATTTTGACTTTGGCTGATAATGTAGAATTTGTGATATCAGATCAACCACCTATAACATATCTCTCATGATTGTCACTTCAACTGAGGTTAATGGAAGTGAAAGTTGGGAGAGATGTACAGCTAACGGCTGATCCAATATCACTCATTTTACACTAACTCTCAAAATCAAAGTCACACTAAACCGTATGTCTTTCACCCAGCTCTACTGATAGCAGAGGGTTGAATAACTTGGCAATGGCCCAGGTACAATGCACCCAAAGCAACTTACTTTGAAAAGCATAAGGATGGTGACGGAGGAGATGGATGTTGAAGTATAAAGTGATTCATTGTCATCTATAATAGAATTTTCTTGCAGTGGCTGAATATTGCATCGCAACAAATGCCACCTTTCTTTAGAACTTCAGACCTACTAGACATGGAAGAGCTAAAGTGTTCGGGTCCACCAGAATTTGAATAAACTCTACTTTTTCAGTAGCAGAGAATGTTTTAGCCCCGGCCTGCTGCTTCCATGCTACTGGTTAGTTCATAGACTTCATTCAGTCCTCCTTATCAAAGCACGTTGCTCAGCTTAGTTAATATAGATCAAGGCAAATATATGATATAGGAAACATGATCAACGACAGGACTTTGGACATCTTTGCCAACTTACTGAGCTATTTGTATGAATACAAGGGTGGGTCAGTCCAAGACTATATACTGCTATCAAAATACATTACAAGTTGTTAAGTCCACATAGAAAGTTGACAAGAAGGTTTCATTTCTCTGGCTGCTAAAAATGACTGAAAAGTAACCACAAAGTATTGTGCTGCTGAAGTTCCCAAAGTGCTGGGTGAGTGTTTGAACTACTCATATCCTCAAAGGCAAAATGTGGTAATTAAAGGAACAGTGAAATATTTCATTCTTTCAACATATGACAAAGTTTGTTACACCATCATGGAAACATTCAGAGTTATTGAATACTTAGGAGCATACCACAATTCATCCATTTTATTTTAAAGCTTGTCTTTAAAGGAAACTGACTTAGATGCTTTGCAAGGAAGTTGGCTGATGAGTGTCTTTTATATTCCTATAAATCATCTTGAATGAAATATGCCTTTTTATTAGTCAATTGCTTTCAGGTGACAGGAACTATGGTCTGTAACCATGGTTAATGACATCAATACTAAATCCAAGGACTCCAGGCAAACAAATAAAATGAGGCGCGTTAGCTTGTGTGAAAGGGCTCAGGTGGAGCTTTGACAAGCTGCGAATGTTAGGTTCCTGCAATGATTAGAGGTGTTGCTACAGTGCTCTTCTCAAAACTCCTGTCAGCTTTGTGTGACTTGTCGTGCACTAGAAATCACTTCTACCCGCCATAGGATTAATGGTTTGAAGACAGATTGCACAGCTTCCTTTTATCATGATGATTTAGCGGAAAAATTACAGGTTAACCCTTTAAAGAGGGGTCAGGATTATATGATTCAAAATCACCCGTCATTTCTGATAAACGTCTGGCTTTTAAATTTCTATTCATTTCAGAATTGATTGAATATAATCAAATATTTTAAAACATTGTAGTCATATTAATGGGGGAAGTAAGGCTAACTTGTGTAAGATCAGTTAAGCAGTTCTTTTAGTTTATAAATTATATTTGTTTTACCAATCTTATGATCCAGATTCAGATTTTTTTCATTACCTTTTTACAATTAATGGGCAGCTTGATGTTCATGTTGCATACCAGCATCTACTAACCTATTTAATTCACAAGTCTTTTGTGTTCTTGTGACAATATTTTGTTTATTTCAAAAGCAAAAACATATGCATGGTTGGTGTGTACAGGCTAAAAGAAAACTAATTAGAGGTCTGCAGCAATCATTTACATGATATATTCTTTTATATTTTCCTTGTCTCTGCCCCATTTCCTGTGCTAAGTCCACCTAGATTTGTGCAGCCTCTGAGGATTATATGGAAGTAGGACAGGTGATAAATTTTCCCTGGTAAACAGCTGGATAGCAAGAGTCTGAGGAACAGAATTTAATGTATCACCAGACAGGCTCAATAGGAAACCTTTGTATCTCCAACAGGAGCACCTAACATTAAAGAAAGGAACACATTTCTAGCTGGGTACAGGCTAACGTATAGACTTTCTGAGACCATCCTTATTGCTTGAATTTGCACACTGATATAAAAACTATCAAGTGAATCTTGAAAAACTGCTGTAAATAAGTGACAATCCAGCACAGCCCCACGAATAAGAGGACCTCAATCAATAAAGATGAAGAGTGAGAACCAGGGCACAATGTGGTGAACAGTGCTAGATCACTTGATAATTTTAAAACTGAGATTGCTAATTTTTTGTTAGCCAATGGTATTATGGGACGTGGAGCAAAGGCGGGTCTATGGAGTTAGGTTACAGATCAGCCACGATCTCATTGACTGATAGAACGGGTCTGAGGGGCTAAATGGCCTATTCCTGTTCCTATGTTCCTATCCATAACAATGGTAGAAAAATTGTTTCAAAATCAGGTGATTTTGATGAACATATTTTGAAAAATGCCCACTTTAGCCTCAGTTAACACTGCCCTCTGGATTAAGGATATAATAACTAGAAAATGTTTGACAGTTCTATGCTATCGTTGCAATGTAGAAAGAAAAAGACTTGCATTTATATAGTGCCTTTCATGCCCCAAGACATTCCAAAGTGTTTTACAGCCAATGAAGTACTTTTGTAATGTCTTTTATCTTTAATGTATGGTTCTCACCAATAACAAATCTACAAATATATTGGGCATGAGGCAACACACCAAATTTATTAATTTCCTACTCAGGTACATGATAGAACTGCTTGGGTTTGCTGTCTGTTGACAGTAACATACATATTATCATTTCCTTTTGTAGAAATTAGCATTATATCAGTTAGCCTAACACAAAGACCTATTAAAACTCTTTGAGGGAAATTTATGCTCTCGCATGCAGTGGGTTTGGAAGCAGGGAGAGCATAAAATTGGGTGGGATGGTAGCAGGGGAGTGACCCCGCCACCTTCCCACCTCCGCCTAAATTAGGTCCAGGGCGGGAAGACCAGTGAATGACCTTCCTGCTCTCCTGTCAATTAAGGTCCTTACGTGGGCAATTAATGCCCAATTAAGGGCCTCATCGTGCTGCTGCCGCAATTAGCTGTGCAGCGGGCAGCCCTGTCTCTGTAATGGTAAGCAAGGCACAAAAGACCATGTTGGATGCTTGCTGGCTCCAGGCAGGGGGGGGGGGGCGGTGTTGGGGGGGATGATCCTCTTTAAAAGGCACTTTGTGCCTGAACAAGGGACCACTGAGAGCCACCTCCCTGTCATCGCTAGAGACCCCCCCCCCCCCCCTACACACCTCTCCCCCGTGACCCCCACGTGCAAGACCCCTCCCGTCCTGACCTACCTGTGGCCTGGGTCCAGCGGCGTTCTTGGGCCTCGGGTAGGTGCTCTACCGGTGGCGCTGCTCAGTCGAAGAGCTGCCGGCCTCCGATTGGCTGACAGCTCTCAGAGGACAGGACTTCTGTTGTCAGGGTCCTCGATCCTGTGGAAGGCCTGCTGATGTCCACTTAAGTGCCTAATTGGCACTAGATTTGGCAGGCCTCCCACAGAAGAGTTGACCTAGGGTTCTCAGTGTCGTTTTTTCCCCGACATCGTGACCCTTGTCGCCCAGATAAAATCCCAGCCATCGTGTTTCTGAAGGCTTTTGTGTATCATTGCTGACTCTTCAAACAGAATTACAGGAAGATCAATGAAGGTAAAACTGGAAGCTTTCCCTATTGTAGAGCTTGACCTTTGGTATACCACTGAATCCAACATATAGCAATTACAAAAGATAGGAAACCATGTGACCTGTGATTTGTATTGCATGAAACTGTATTTGAAATTGAATTTAAAATTGTATTGCAATGAAACGTGACAATCTAAATGCACTTGAAACTCAAAACCTACAAAGAATTCTTAATGTTTTGAACACAAACAATGGTCAGGGTACACAAGTCAAAGCTACTTAGGAACAGGTGGCAAAAATGTGTGGGTTTGCACTGCATCTCACTGTGCATCTGGCAAGAGTGAAGCGGAGGACCTAGAAAATATGCCAAGGCCTGGATGCACCAGGTCCCAGCCTGTATGTGTAGTTTCTAGAGGGTCTCTCCATCTCCCCAAAGTCCCCTATGTCAGAGGGGCAGGGCCATGTATAGAGTATATGCTGAGACTTTCCTCTTCCTTAGCTTTATTGGGATCTAGTACAGATTTGGAGGCTGGTACGTTCAGCAAGACGAGACATAGCAGTCTCCGACATGGCACGAGCAGGCCTCACCCAATGCATCCACGTTGGGTTCAGTGACTGAAGCATTGAAGGTTGAGGAAGAACTTTTTCCCCAACAGTAGACCACAATCCTTCATCTCAAGGGGAGTGCAGGTGGAGAGGGAGCAGCTCCCTCGCCTAGTCCAGGCAACTCCCTTCTAAATTTCTGAGGCCATTGTGTGGGTGGGTGAGGGGGAGGAGGGGGGGGCACCACAGCTGGACTGCCAAATACACTCTCACTCATGAAGACACCTCCTGCTGCCCCCACAAACTTCAGTGGGGTGAGTGCCAGAGTTCTGCGATGCCACAATAATGTGTGGAATTGTGCTGTTGCAGGTGTTCAAATAAACTGGATGGTGGTATTCTTTATGGTACAGTTTAGTTAGACTTACAGATCATCAAAATTTCACACAAAAGACTTTTAACTAGGAAATGTGGGGTGGAACATGGGAATAGACAGGGAAGAAACAGAGAGTACTCATGAAAGGTATAAGCCCTGAATTTCTACATTGTTTTCAGCACTTAAGCAATTATTACATTGCTATTGTGCTAGAAAAAAAATGAATCAACTTGCAGTTAGCACATTATACTCCCTATCCACTGATAATATACTAGGCACGAGTTTCTTTCATCAGCTTGGCAGCTTTCAAGATCCACCCAGTCAAGCCCTGTGAGGCTCATTTGCAAAGCAGCACCTCTTACCTGTTGGTGCTGTGCCCAGAGTCAAGCAGACCCCCCACCTGCCAATAATGAGGTATATTAATTTTGTCATATGAACATTGATTTTAAACTGTTGCTGCAGCGAGGAAATGACTTGTTAAACACATCAGCTGTGGCTGGAAAAAACATTTGCATACAGACAGTGTTTGGAGTGACAAAGAGGCTATTCCCTGCTCCAATTTAACCCACAATGGACGTTGAGCACCAAGTATTGTGTGTTAGAAGAGACATTCCAGGGTCGGCTAAGACAAGAAAATCCACAAACAGACATGGTCAGACCAGCTGGTCACATGACTAACCTGCTTGGCAAATTGGGTTTTTCTGAATTGTACAAAGAGTTTGAACACAAAAAGACTGTTTGCTCCTGGACTGAGAAGATCTCTCCTGTCTGCTCCCATCTCTTTCTCACAAGCCTCTGGACCCACTGAAGACACATGAACTTCAAGAGAGAAAAGTCTCCTACATCGAACAGGGTTTAAGAACAATACTGGGCCCCAACGAAAAGCAAGACCTACCTACAATCAAGGACTTTACAGAGAGTTCGAAGAACAGTAACGAAAACCATCTTCAGATATTGCCTCAAACTTCTCCACTTTATTTCTTCTGCCGTTTTCTGTCTCTATCTGCATTTGTGTATCGCATATGCATGCTAGCATGGGCGCGTCGTGTATCCGTAGGCATTAACCAAGTTTAAGTTTAATAAAGTTAAACCTTTTTTCTTTAAACCTAAGAAAACTTGTTTGGCTAGTTCCTTTGCCTTATAATTGGAAGTTAGCGGACAAGGATACACAAAGGGGGAGCTAAAGAAAAAAGCGTGTTTAAAATAAAACCTTGTTTTGGTAATACCAGGTGAAGGCTGAGAAGGAACCCTAGACCCCTTTCTCACCTGGTCATAACACGAGGAACTTCTGATTTTTATGTTACAGCTGGCCTGTGACTGCTTATGATTCTAGATAAAGGCACTTTAGATGTGAGTGGGAAATGCCCTGAGTGAATAAAATTCCACTGTCTCTAAACTGTCAGAATGCTTGTCCGACTTCCAATACTGGGTGAGCAGACATTTCCACCAATTAAATATTTGGAAGACCAAAGCCATTGTCTTTGGTCCTCATTATGAAATCCATTCTCTAGCTACCGACTCTATCTCTCTCCCTTGCAACTGCCTGAGGCCGAACCAGAGTGTTCACAACCTTGGCATGATATCTGACGCCGAGATGAGCTCCCTATTACATATCCACAGAATCACTAAGACAGATTCCAACTCCATAACATCACCTGACTCCATCCCTGCCTCAGCTCATCTGCTGCTGAAACCCTCATCCATGTCTTTGTTACCTCTAGACTTGACTTTTACAATGCATTACGGCCGGCCTCCCACATTCTACCTTCTGTAATGTTGAGGTCATCCAAAACTCTGCTGCCTGTGTCTTAACTAGCACAAGTCCCGTTCACCCATCACCCCTGTTCCCACTGACCTACATTAGCTCCCAGTTAAGCATCATCTCAATTTTAAAATTCTCATCCTTGTTTTCAAATCCCTCCACAGCCTTGCCCCTCCCTATCTCTGTAACCTCCTCCAGCCCCAGAACCCTCATCTAATTCTGGACTCTTGAGCAAGCGCGATCTAAATTGCTCTGCCATTGGCAGTCGTGCCTTCAGCTGTCTAGGTCCTGAGCTCTGGAATTCCCTCCCTAAACCTCTCTGCTTCTCTACCTCACTTTCCTCCTTTAAGGTGCTCCTTAAAACCTACCTCCTTGGCCAAGCTTTTAGTTATCTGCCCTATTATCTCCTTAAGTGGCTGGATGTCAATATTTTGTTTTATAACAATCGGGTGAAGCGACTTGGGACTTATTATTTTCAAGGCACAATATAAATACAAGTTGTTGTTGTTCAATGTTTCCTGGGGCCTAAGTGGCTCATTGCACTTTTAGAAAGCAACTGCGCCAGAACTTATATCACTTCATATGTAAATTAACACACCCAGGAAACGTGTGCGCAAAGCCCTCCACTGGTGAATGGTGCAACTTTTTAGCACATCGACGATGCAATGGGATTGAGGAAACCCAGAGCCCTAGTGTCACACTGGGGGAGGGAAAGGTGCTGAGTAGAATCTCACGAGTCAGTGTTTCGGCCCCTATTGTTTTTAATCTACGTAGATGACTTGGATAGAGGAACTATTAATAGAATGACCCAATTTACTGACAACACAGAAAGAGAATAGAGAACCAAAGATTAATTTTGAATTGTTTCACATCTTTTTTAAATGCATCATTAGTTGATGCTGTTTGTATATTATCAAAGCAAACAAAAATAATTACTGAGGGAATGTTTTGTTTATTCTCCTTCATCTCAATTTTGTCTCTTCCCAGCTCATTTCCTAAAGACGATTACTTTGGACATCCTTTGGTTTGGGCATGGAGTCCATCCTAAAAGATGGCAATGAGGCCAGGCTTTTAAAATTGTTCCCCTCACCCCCATTGCTGCTGCTGTATGGGCCAGCAGCTCACTAGGCCACATTCCTGCTAAGGTGTTAAAATTGACCCTTGATATTGGTTTGCACATTTCAGTGACCATTCTATTCTGATTGTGATGAATCATCTCATTTGAGCTCAGCAAGGTTAGTTGCCAGGGCAATTTGGTGAGATTATTGATCCATGGGGTCAAAATGAACAAAAAAGAGAAATAATCCACATTTAGGGTCAGACAGGTTCATGCAGACTGTGAGACAGGAGGTTTTGGCCTCAATTGGGAATTAAGGTACAGTGGACAGGTTTGCCCAGCTACAACCTGGCCCATGAGAAATTCAATGCAGTGAATATTCCAATCGCTATTCATGATAGCTTAGCATGTTTCTGCTGTTTTGTGTTGTTACAGGAAGGGTTGCAGAAGCTTTAAAAAGTCTAGAATTGCTATTAGTTCAATCTCACAAAATAAACAAGCTGCATGATTGTCATCAATTTTGTCTTACCAGAGTGTTCACCAGTTTTGCCCACCACCAGATTGGAGAGGCACACATGGGAGCATGGGCGAGCTGATGGTATTGGATCATACATCAAGGGGGAACAAACTGTTTCCTCTTCTGGATTAACCTATTGTTTAAATAGGCATTTCACCAGGTGAATCAGCACCAGGACTTAAAGGACGCGGCATGGGAGCAACTGACACCATTGAAGACGAGAAGATATCTATGACATACCCAAGGTTGGTAATGATCTCCTCAATCTACTTGTTGTCTGCAACCCACCCCCCCCCCCCACCCCCACCCAACTCACACCATTCTGTCTTCTGAAGCTTGTCTACTATACACTCCTTGCTCCCTCGCTTCTTCCACTCCACACTTGGTTGTAGAGCCTTCTACAATCTGACCCCCACAACTTGGAATGTTCCTTAAAGCTTCACTGCTTTGCTCAAAAGCCCCCTTGTAATTTGCCTCTTTGACCACACCACTATCCAGATGCCGTAACTTCTCTCCCTAGTCTCACTCAGGCTCTCAACGCCCACCCCCCACCCACTCCGTGCAACACACTACAGCCTTATGTTAAAGGGGCAAAATAAGTGCAAGTTCTTTAAAAATGTTGAGCAGGTTTATAAAGCTGTTTTCATTTGGTGACTGACAGGACCAGCTCTCCCCTTAGGGGAAGGAGATAAAAACGTAATTAAATCTAACTTAAAAAAAGGATTTAAAGCTTGCAGAAATGTCAATCCCGTTACATTTTACTGTTCACTTGGGATGGACTTTTATTAAAAACCCTCTTAAACTCTAATATTTTTTGAGTGTAGTAATGTCACAGAGCATGTGTAATCAAACAAGGTTGCCATTACATATCCCTCGATGGTTGAGGAACATGCCAAATTTATCATATTGTTCTAGAAATAAATCCAATCAAACCGTTTTATGTCTTCACTGAAAACAAATCATCCAGATTTACATTTTTAGGTGTTCTTTATGAATACTGTGTTCTTTAGTTCAAAGGAGAAAAGGTGATCTGGAGAGAACTAGGCATTTTTAAACAATGAATCTTGTTGAAAATAAATATCAATTCATAAACACAGTTCAGCATTGTTATAGCAGTAGTAAAAATGTTTTTAAAGGTTTCATGTTAAGTCATGTAAATGTTTCAATTAACATAAAGGGTCCAAAATTCTAATTTCTATTGGTACAAAAATGATATGATTCTATTGGATGGGGCCAGAATTATTAGGCATAAGTCAGATACACCAGAGTTATTGGCTACTGGCAGAAGATACATCTGACCCCAGGGCAATGCATATGATAGGATAATGAAGGCCAAATCTGCTGTCTCCAAATTTCCACCACTTCATCGACTGAGATTGAGGTGTTAGGAAAGAGGCATAGGTAACCTGTGGTTCAGCTCACAGACTTTGAATGTCTATGAAGTTTAAACAATCAAAAAAATCTGTTCTTGGCATGCAACTAAGAAAGGATTTGGCAAATTACCTATCAGCAGTTTCAGCAGGGATTTCAGCTGTTAAATACACTACTGGCACTTTTAAGGTGCCACACATAAATAACTACAACAAAAACTTGTATTTATATAGCACCTTTAACATAGTAAAACATCCCAAGGCGTTTCACAGGAGTGTTATCAAACAAATTTAACACTGAGGCATACATGAAGATATTAGGACAGGTTTAAGGAGCATCTTAATTGAGGACAGAGACGTAGAGAGCAGGAGAGGTTTAAGCAGGGAAATTCCAGAACTTAGAGTGAAGGCAGTTGAAGGCACAATGGTGGAGCAATTCAAATCATGGATGTTCAAAAGGCCAGAATTGGAGGAGTGTGAAAATCTCAGAGGGTTATAGGGCTGGATGAGCTTACAGAGTTAGAGAAGGGCGAGACCATGGAGGAATTTGAAAACAAGGAAGAGAATGTTAAAATCATGGCGTTGCCAGACGGGGAGCCAGTTTAGGTCAGCAAACACAGAGGTGATGGTTGATGGGATTTGGTGAGAGTTAGAACACAGGCAGCCCAGTGTTCGAAGGTGAAAGATAGGAGGCTTGCCCAAAGAAGTTTGGAATTGTCAAGTCTAGAGATAACAAAGGCATGGAGACTACTTTGGAGGAGTACCAGAGAACAATCAGTGGTTGTAGAGTTCTATTTCAGCAAACCTTCAGTCAAGGTGGGAAAAGAATTGGTGAATTCAGAACCACGGTGGTTACTTTAAGTACAAAGCTGTCAAGTTGTAGACACTGTAATTGTTGCATCAGTTTACACATTGAAATGTGCATCATCTAAGGAGCAGAGAACATTGATTTCTACCCAGGATTGGTGGAGGGGATCCGGAATTTGGCATGGAACCTGTTGTGCCAAGATGCTGATCCATTTAAACTGGTCCTTTAAATTATTGTTAATTCTGTAGACAGTTCCCAGGCTACACCAGGAATTTAGTCTTTTACTGTCTCCATAGATGTTACCAGAAAACCTTGCCTCTCCACTGTTGACACTCTAGCCAACAGTTCAAGGCAGGCACTGCTGATGTGCCCTTGTTGGCACGTGCCCACCACAAGCACACAGTGACCTGGTCCCCAAATTAGGGACATGTTCTCTGGCATGAAGCCAGGTCAAGTGTGGGTTCCGCTCCACTACATTTGCTCTATTGGAGTGGACCCCATAGCGTTTGTTTTAGAATGCAGTAAAATAACTTTTGTTCTGAGTGATCAACAATAGTATTCACAAATTATGCACGGATATACAATTTGGTCACTGTTGGAATTAAATGTCTAATATTTAAGGCAGATATAGTTTAGCTTCAGATAAATGTAAGGATATATAGAGCTACAAATAGTTTTTAAAAGTGAAAACCTAGAATCTGAAGTAAAGACAAAAGTGCTCATAATGCATTGTAGATCAGTCAGCGTCAATAGAGGAAAAAGACCAATGTTCTGAGTAGAATCCTTCTTCACAACTGATAATTGAAGGATAAACAAGCATTACAAAAAAAAAATACAAGTTTACAATGTACTTCAAAGACAGAGAGAAAGCTAATGGGCTAAATGACTTGCAAACTACTAATAAAAACAGAAAATATGAGACAGTGGAAAGATATCAAAACATCAAAGGAGTGCAATGAGCTAAACCAGTGACAAGCGCATTCAAGGCAACAGGCTAGGAAATTAGAAAAATACAGTTAAAGGCAGCTGAAAACAAATTGTAAACTGTTCAGTAGGTATGTCACTCCGTAAGGGAAAGTAAAAGGATGCAGGCCACCCCTCCCCCACCAGAACTGTTAGAGTCAACATTGTTTTTGTACCTCCGCTGAATGAAGACCCAGCTTGTATCTATGAGATGAACATTATATACATTACAAATGTTTTCATGCAAAAAATATAGTTTAGTGCAGGTATGCACACTTGCCAGGCTTTTTGTTGTGCATTTCACCCCAGATGTCTGCAGTTATTGAAGGAAATCTACTATGCAAAATGTAATAGTGATGTTCTCTAGGATTACAAGTGTAGAATGTTCTGTATGGCCAAAAGTATATTGAACTCTTTTAATGTTGAATCTTAGCTACTGATTCTGCACAATGGCGTATTTTATGTGAATGATTTTTAAGACACCTCATGCAGAATTTATTACTGTAACTCCAATAATTGTTAGAAGGACACTGAAGAACCGATTCCCTGATGTTGCATTCAGAGGATAGCTCATGATCAGCAGCATGTGAGGCCCACGGATAGGCTTCAGTGCACATGACGATGAACTGATTTTATGGGAGGCAATGTTTGAGACAATGCTAGGCCCATTAAATTATTTAGATGAGTACAAATTAGTCCCAAAATAAATTTCCCACACTAATCTACAATTCATCTTTGAATTCACTGAGTACTCAGAGTCCTGTAACCCGTTCTCTTCAGTACATCACTACTAAAAGCTACAGTGCCATATTTGAGAGAGTTGCCTTTTGATTGCTGTTTTGGACTTGATAAATAGAACTTGGCGGATTACAGTAATTTTTTTTCTGCTCCTTGCTGCTTTTTAAAAATTAATTCAGCATTTCAACAGACTTGCTGTTAAATTCCAGAAAGCTTGTTGTGGAAGGATGATGCCGGAGCCTATCTTTCCTCAGTGCCACAATTATTGTTGAGTAAAAAGGATTACAAACAAGTAGTTTCTCACTCAAACCCTCCACCAGTCTCTGTGAGTGCCTGCTTGTAAGTGCTCAAGTAGGACCCCAATTAACACCTCCACCTGCATATAGTTAAACAATTGATGCACAATTAACATTTGCTGCTACCAATTGCCCTCCATAGCTGCAAGCACTATGCTAAGCAGGGGCCTTCCACTGGACCTGCCAATGGCTGTGCTAGATTTGGAAGAGGAAGGGTAATTCCTGGTGTCAGGCAACGACGCCTGACTGAGGCCAACTGCCAAGACTGAGGCACACATTATTTTGCCACAGGAACATTAAAACTTAAAAACTGCAAGACCCTGACTGGAAAAACATTTACATAGTACTAGACAATGTGGAAACAAAGGGAACCAGTCCCTGCCCCCAATACACAGAAGAGACATGGTCAAACCAGTCGGACACGTGAGTCACGGCCAACGAGGGGAGTTTTAAACTGGAAAAGCAGACTTTGAAATCAGAAAGCTCCTGGCTCCTGGTTTGAGAAGGCCTCTCCTCTCCTGTCTGCTCATCTCTCAGGGAACTGAAACCATTGAAGACATGTAAACTCAGAGAGAGAAAAATCTCCTATGTGAACAAGGTTTACGAAGAATACTGGGCCCCAACGAAACGCAAGACCATATCTTCAATCAAGGACTACAGCAAGCTCGAGAAACAGTAAAAAGATATTGTCTCAAGCTGTTTCACTCTATCTTTTCTTCTGCTCTTTTCTGTCCCTATTTGCATGTGTGTATCACATATGCATGCTAGCGTGGGCACGCCATATATCTGTAGGCGTTAACCATATTAGAGTTTAAGTTTAAGGTTTAATAAATTTAATCTTTCTTCTTTAAACCAAAGAAAGCCTGTTTGTGCTAATTTCTTTGCCTTATAGTTGGAAAGTTGTGAAGAAGGATTCACAAAGGAAGAGCTCAAAACACAGTGTATTTAAAATTAAACCCTGTTACAATA
Source organism: Heterodontus francisci (assembly GCF_036365525.1). Taxonomy (NCBI): domain Eukaryota; kingdom Metazoa; phylum Chordata; class Chondrichthyes; order Heterodontiformes; family Heterodontidae; genus Heterodontus; species Heterodontus francisci. The sequence continues at coordinate 50,079,188 of NC_090390.1, forward strand.
AGACCAGGTGAAGATAGTAACAGACCACTAGACACCTTTCTCACCTGATTGTAATACCTGGAGTGAGGAAAGGCTGGTGCACTGACACAACAGGCATCTGATACCCACCCACAGGCAGCCCAGGAATTACGACCCAGGCACAACTATTTGATTTAGTAGGCCACAAAACTAGTGGAGTTCAACTTTCCTGCATTACAACAGTGACTAGGCTTCAAAAAGTATCTCATTGGCTGTAAAGCACTTTGAGAAATCCGGCAGGCATGAAAGGAGCCATATAAATGCAAGTCTTTTTTTACCCTTTTTTCAGATTATATTGTACACAGTTGCAGTCAAAGTCACCATTGAACTTCTATTGTCAGATCAGTCAGTTTTCCAGACATGATGCATCAATCAGGTAACTAAAGTGGTGTTTGCCAATGGCAGCACATTTATCATTTGGTCCATAGAATGGAACAAACAACTCAAGACTAACCAATCTGAAACCACTCAACAAGGTGGAGGAAAACACAATCATGCTTATGCCTTTCCCCGAATTCTGGTGGACAATATATTCAGCGATGTTATAAGATTCAATGAGCTAAAGTCCATCTGGTGGCACAGAGTCACTGTTAATGGTGCTCTGTATGCACATTAAAGAAAGCTAATCTGCCATAACCTTCCTCACGATAAAACATTCAAATTCCACACCACCACTAATCTGAGGTGGAGTAAATACTCAGCAGAGCTAAAATCATTTTAAGCTCTGCCCCGCAGTGGTTTTGGAGGTGGGCAGAGCATATAATCGGGTGGGATGGTGGCGAGGGGGATCCTGCCACCTTCCCGCCTCCGCCAAAATTAAGTCCGGGGCGGGAAGCTCTGTGAATGGCCTTCCCATCCCGCCGCCAATTGAGGCCCTCAACTGGGCAATTAATGCCCAATTAAGGGCCTCATCCTGCTGCCACAATTAGCCATACAGTAGGCGGCCCTATCACCACACTGGAAGCATAGCTGGAAAAACTGTGTGGGCTGCTTCCCGATTCAGGTTTCGGGGGGGGGGGGGGGGGGGAAACGGTCCCTCGTTAATAGGCACTTAGTGCCGGAATGAGGGACCCGGCATCGGGAAGAAGTGGGGGCCTGCTAAGAGTCAGTCCCCCACCCTTGCTACCAACCCCCCCTAAAACCACCTCTCTTGCGATCCCCACTCCATGAGACTCCTCTTTACCTACCTGTGGCCTGGGTCCAGCACTGCTCCTGGGCCTCTGGTGGCGGTGGCGCTGCTGTTAAAGAGCTGTTAGCCTCTTATTGGCCAGCAGCTCTCAGAGGACGGGACTTCCATCGCCGGGGTCCTTGATTCTGGTGGAAGACCCGCTGCTGTCCAGTTAAGTGTCTAACTGGCACTCGATTCGGCAGGCCTTCCACAGAAGGGGTGATGCGGAGTTCCCGCTGTCATTTTTTCCTGACATCAAGACCTCCGTTGCCTGGGTAAAATCCCGGCCACTGTGTTTCAGAAGTATTATTATTATGGTCCCAAATTAGAAAGTAAAGGTTTAGATTTTCTCAGTTAATAAGCCAAGGGATAAAGTCAAAAAAATGAACAGAATAATTGCAGCAACATAGTCAACAGAAAAAAACAGCCAAGCCAGGAGCAGCATTAGATATAGCATATTATTTTAACCAACATTGGATACATATGGATTACATCATAGTATTGGTATGGAGCTTTTGGACTTCACCATAATCAAGGTAATACAAATTAATAATCTTAGTCAGAAAACAAATCATCACAGCCTGATAATGCACCTAGAGTGAAAGAATTTTCAGCCAGATTGGCACCTTCTCACAGCTAACAGTGAAACTCAGTTCTGCACTTTCATCTGAAGCTATAGTTGCACAGTACTGATTGATAGTTCCACTTAGTTATTTTTATTATATTCAATAAAGAATAGTTTTGTAAAGATTCATGTTTATACTCTTCCTTACTAAGATTTCCAATCCAGGTAATTGCCAGTATAAAACAGTAGAGAGTTGCAACATGTAGTGAAGCAGGTTGATTGATATTCCTCAAGTCTGTTATATTGCTTTTTTCCAAGACTGCAGAGATCCATCAAGCCTTAAGTGTTGAGCTTCAGGTAATGTTTGCACAATAAGTGTAGGAGACAATTACACAATGCTGAGCAAGGTGATGGACCAATTTGATTGATACGCTTCAATCCTATGTTACTGCCTTCTCTCCAGGGTTATAGCAGACCTCTTGACCTTATTTTAGTCTTTACCTCTGGCAATGTCTGCAGAGTGAGTCAGGGAGTAGGAAAACAGGAAAACACTGAGAAAATACAATAAAAATAAAAATTTCACAAGGAGAGACAGTAGAACATAAACACAAGATGGTGGCTATTAATGAGGTCATGGCAAAGCTACTTCAATTGCCAACATCTTTGGTGCCATCTAATAAACTGAATGATAGTGAAGAGGAGGAAAACATAGAGTTTTTGAAGTATCAATTCCTATTTTGAAAACAGAAAAATAATGGAATCTGATTCTAGTTGCTCAAAATAGGTGGACCAGTTTGTGAACCATTCTCATACTAACTTGAATGTTGGACCAATCCAAATCTGGAAAAAGCAAGTTCTTCCTGTAAAAATTATTTCCCTGCGGGAGTTCCCATGAGCTGAACCCACGTAGAGAGAACATTGCTTTAAAAAAAATTTTGTGCGAGTCACTGGAAAGACCAGCATTGACAACTCAGTGGCTTGCTAGGCCATTTCAGAGGGCAGTTAAGACTCAATTACATTGCTGTGAGTCTGGAGCCACATGTAGGCCAGACCGGATAAGGACAGCAGATTTCCTTCTTTAAAGAACATTAGTGAACCAGATGGGTTTTTACAACAGCCATCAATAGTTTCGTGGCATCATTACTGAGACTTCTTTTCAATTCCAGATTTTTATTAATTAATTGAATTTAAATTCCACCAGCTGCCATGGTGGGATTTGAACCCGTGTCCCTGGGATGTTAGCCTGAGCCTCTACATTACTAGCTCAGTGATATTACCACTACACCACCTCCATTTGCTTGTTTGCATCACTCTGTGGTTTTTTTAAAAACAGAGAGGAATACCCCATTTGTAATTCACAGGATAAAGCAATTCAAACATAGGCCTCAACTGCCCTGGAATAAAACTTGTAGAAATTGCAAATCTTCTTTTTAATCAGTGTGGAGCTGCTTCCAATATGCTAATCTGTAGTTGTACGATAGTCTGCTACTGCACCACATGGAAAAAACTGTGTAACTGGTTGCCATGAATATGTAATGGGTTCTTGCTGTTATTCAACAGACCGCATGAGAGTCGGAAATACTAGTTGGACCAGACGGAGCAGCAGGGCGTGCGTTCTTTGGACATGCACAGATGCACATGGTACTGAATAAATGAAGTCAAACAGCAACTATAATCTATTAAAATGCTCTTTATAGCAGATTTAGACAGACATCTATCTCAACAAAAATCTGTGCTCAGCTAGAAAGATGTTTGCGATGAAGTTGACAGTACTACTAATGTTCTGCATTAAAAAAAACTTTCGAATTCCACTTTAATTGGTAGTCTTGTGCTGGAATGGCCTTTGTTTTTCTGCTTGATTTGGCAGAATGGGCTCGATTTTAACTCATGCAAACCTCATTCACTTACACAGAGTTAAAATCGGGCCCAATGTGATTGAGCTTTTAAATAATAAAAAATGAAGGTTGGAATTTAAAATTTCCTTCTAAGGGGACTTTGCCAGAACTCAATTAAATTTACCAATTTCTCTAATGCGTAACTGGTGAACCAACTGGCCAACTTACCATGTATGCCAGAAGTTGCATAATAGAGCATTTCATATTTCTTCAATACACCACAAATCTGTATAAAAATATGAATGCATAGTTGTCTATATTGAGACACAATAGCTGGGTGAGTGGTAGAATCACTAGGAAACCTTCACACAGCAAAGTGCATGACAAAGTGAAAGAATATAACCCAGAATTTTCTGGAGTGGGGCTTCTCACAATCCCCTGTTAGTTAGACTTGTTGCTGCATCCTTCAGCTCAAACATTTTTTCCCACAAAGTTTCTAGGAGTGTGAGCTGATAACAGTGTGATGCAAACTGGACCGACAGTGGATCTCCTTAACCAATGACATTTAAGGATTGAGAAACAGGAAGGACTGAGAAGGAAGGTGAATTACAATCAAATCAGGCACAAAAAGAGAAATAAAGAAAAATTAGATTAAGAAAGAGAAAAGAGACAGAATTGTAAAAAGTGCTTTCTAGCTCTGAAAGTAGCATAATTATCTAAGACTTGTAATACGAAGAATGCACAGAAAAATTCTGAACTTGACAATGAGAAAAATGGTGAAACTGCCATTCAAATTCAGAAATGTCATTGTAAACATTGAACTTCTCAGAGCTCTAAAGCATAATGTGGTTGATATATAGAAGAGCAGTCGGCTATTTTAGAGAGAAGGGGTCTTGAGAAGAAAATTAGCCTACTAAAACATGCTGGAAAATGCTGTTACAGAGTTCTCTATCGTTCTAGTGGAGGAACACAGTTGTGTAGAAATCTGGGAATCATCTGTATTCATAATCCTTCTATTTCAGGCAAGGAAAGTACTTGAAGGTCTATGAATCAGAGCCTTGTCTTTTTTTTTGCTGCCATGTAACTAGTGGTTCGCTTTTTGACTATCAGGTTTCTTTCTCTATCCCAGTAGGATTTAATCTAAAAGTCAAAGGAAACAAGGAACAGGCAGACTTAGTTATCTCATGGTGAAGTGATACTTCTTGAGGACATTTGACATTTTTAAAATCTCCAACAATTCACTACCGAAAGAAATAAGACTCCACACTTTTAACAATTTATTTTCTGGACCAGAGAGGTTGATTGGCAGTCATCAATAACTATCACATATTTGAAAGAGTACTTACACTGTTAATTGCCAGACTTAACTTTTTGTGTCAAGTTTAAAGGCAGTTAATTTGCAAATGCAGAAAGTTCATGAAAATCACGGCACGGTTAAGGACACAATACCATTTTCGCAAAGCTAATAGCAGAGCAACGCAAGTTGTTCAGCAGCATGTGGCAATTCACAATTCACGGGGTATCTCTTCCTCAGCACAATTTGCTGGCTGATTTGCATGCTAATAATGGGGTGCACCATGTACACACTGTTATTTTCTTAGCAAATTCTGCACTTATATCTTCAGTATAACACCGAAATTAATAAAATAAAAGTATAATTCTTGGAGGTGGTGATGAGTTAAACTAAACAAATTATTTCAATTCTGACCCATATCCCTCACTTGTGTATGCCCGATTATACCTTTCTTTTCTCCGACACCAGGGGGTTATATAGATAGAGAACAGAATTAATTAAGTGCTGTTCATTAGCTTTTAATGCAGAAGTCTGCAAAATTAGTTCTGTTTCACATCAATGCTCTGATTTGCATTGATTATAATGGCACTAGACTAACATTTGTTGTAAAGTATCAAGGCAGATGCAAAGTCCCAATTTCACATAGTTAAAAACATACTGAGAAAGTGACACATTAGCCATACGGAGATTGCAACTGGCAGCACATCTGCCTTTCCAAAACGGCAAACATTTCACACTGAATGTTTATTTATTCCTACAGAAAGTGAATACTGAATGGATCTGAGAATAACAAACATCAGCACTGAATAATGCTGCAGATATGGCACTGAATTTTTGTCACTTATTTGTGCACAAGCGGGCCACACAGCTAAATAAGAGCTGGCATTCCTGCAATTACTGATGTTTCTGAGAAAGCAGACAAATAAAAGTGTTTTCAACATCAATGGAATTAATTAATAGATTATTCACTTGTGTTTAGTGCTGGTCTCGGGACTTCAATGAGGTAGAAATTTGTCTCAGCCAGTTTTCAGGCCTAGTCTTGGCATTGCATTGGCAGCACAGAACCAAAGTGAGGCAGCCCAGAATCAGCCTTAGGCCTAATTTTACAACTCTGAGTAAGCTGCCGGCAGCTGCTGTGTCTTCACAGGCAGCACACCCTTCGGGAGGATTGAACTTTGGGTCGCTTACCTTGCCAGAGAGTCTCAGGTAAGTCCCGAGAAGCAAGGGTAGACAAGAAGTGGGCCAATCATGGCCAGCTGAAGTGCTGTGGAGCCAAAAGGATATACGCATATCGATATGTATACACACTGGTAAAAAGGCAGAGAAAAATTCTGAACTTGACAAAAACTGTGAAAGTACCATTGACATTCAGAAATGTCATCATAAACATTGAAATTTTCAGAACTCTAAAGCATAATGTTGTTGATATATAGAAGAGCAGTCGGCCATTTTAGAGAGATGGGGTCTTGAGAAGAAAATTAGTCTTCATGAGAGGACACAGCCAATAAAAGTCTAAATGGAACAACACAGATCATTTTTATTAGTACACAAAATAATGTACACTAGTTTATATGTTGGTACATTTACAACATTTTTCTGTTAAGACATGGCATTCAGAGATGCAAACATTGTCAAAATGAGTGTTGTAATAGCTGCAATATTTGTACAGTTGTTTTGCACTTTGTAAATTCACAGGGCTTTTGAGCAAAAAGCTATTTGATCAAAATCTGCTTGCTAATATAAGTAGTAATGATACTGTTTGTGTTTTTTTGTTCTTCAAGCAGAGATCCACAGACTCTATGGGTCCATGAGATCAAACATCTGGGACCCAAGGCACCACCACAGCAATAGCAGTGTCTTGTGAATTTCATATTCCAAATTCTTTCAATGAATATAGTGTTTCGATTACATTTGGAAGACTGAAGCCATTCAGTTCCCACTCCAAACTCCATTCTCTAGCTACCAACTCCATCCCTCTCCTTGGCAACAATCTGAGACTAAACCAGTCTGTTCAGACTAAACCAGATGATGCAACCTTCCATGACAGCGCTTCTGATATGTCTTCCTTTTTCCTCAACCGAGGAATCCCACCCCCCCTCACTGTGGTTGACAGAGCCCTCAACTGTGTTCAGCCCATTTCCCGCACCTCTACCCTCACCCCTTCCCCTCCCTCCCAGAACCGCGAGAGGGTTTCCCTTGTCCTCACTTTCTACCCCAGCAGCCTCCAGATCCAAAGGATCATCCTCCGCCATTTCCCCCACCTCCAGCGTGATGCCACTACCAAATGCATCTTCCCCTCCCCTCCCCTCCCCTGTCAGCATTCCGAAGGGATCATTCCTTCCGTGATACCCTGGTTCACTCCTCCATTACCCCAACCACCTTGTCACCTTCCCATGGCACCTTTCCCTGCAATTGCACCTCATTTACTGATTAGGCATGCTACAGCCTGCCGGACTGAACGTTAAGTTCAATAATTTCAGAGCATTACGGGCCCCCATTTTTATTTTTATTTTTAGTTATTTTTTCCTTTTTCTTTTTCATTTTTTATGTGTTTATTTTATTTTAGTTTTTTTAGTTTGTTTCTACTGTGCCTACCCACTTTGTCTTTCACCACACCATGAACAAACCTTTTGCCTTTGCTCAACACCTCTTTTGTTATGTCTTTCCGCATCCCCGCTTTACTTGCTTAAAACCTATTACATTTCTAGCCTCTGCCAGTTCTGATGAAGGGTCACTGACCTAAAATGTTAACTCTGCTTCTCTCTCCATGATGCTGCCAGACCTGCTGAGTATTTCCAGCATTTCTTGTTTTTATTTCAGTCTGTTCACAATCTTGGTGTCATATTTGACCACGAAATGAACTTCTGAGCGCATATCTGCACCATCACTAAGACCGCCTATTTCCACCTCCGTAACATTGCCCAACTTTGTCCCTGTCTCAGCTGATCTGCTGTTGAAACCCTCTTTCATGCCTTCATTACCTCTAGACTATACTCTCAAATGCATTCTGGCTGGTCTCTCACATTCTATCTCTGTAAACTTGAAGTCATCCAAAACTCTACTGCCCGTGTCTGAACTTGCACCAAGTCCTGTTCACCTATCACCCTTGTTCTCACTGAACTAGATTGGCACCCAGTCAAGCAAATTCTAATCCTGGTTTTCAAATCCCTCCAAGGTCTCACCCTTCCCAATCTCTGAAATCTCCTCCGGCCCCTCCAAGTTTTCTACACTCGTCCAATTCTGGCCTCTTGAGCCTCCCCAATTTTAATCGCTCCACCATTGGTGGCTGTGTCCTCAGTTGCCTAGGCCCTAAGCTCTGGAATACACTCTCTACTCTTCTCAGCTGCACTTTCTTCCTTTAAGAAACTCCTTAAAACCTACCTCTTCGACCAAGCTTTTGGTCATCTGACCAAATATCTCCTTGTGTGATCTGGTGTCATATTTTGTTTTATAATGCTAGTAAAGCACCTTAGGATGTTTTATTATATTAAAGGCACTATATAAATATAAGTTGTCATTATATACTGTCATGCAGGCCCCCACCTGCCAAGAATGAGGCACATTAATTTTGCCACATGGACAGTGAATTTCAAATTGCTGCTGAAAAGAAGAGAAGGCTTGTTACAAGGGGTTGCCAGGCCCCTGTCTGGAAAGACATTTTTGCATATTAGCAGACAGTACATGGAACAAAGGAGCTATCCCCTGCTCCAATACAATCCACAGGCAGAAAGTTTGTCACGTGTCTAACCTGTGGCCAACTTGGGGAGTTTTAAATTGTAGAGACAGTGTTTGAACTGGCAGAAAGCTCTTTGCTCCTGGACTGAGAACATCTCTCTCCAGTCTGCTCCCATCTCTTTCTCACCAGCTTTGGAATCCATTGAAGACACATGAACCTCAAAAGAGAAAAGTCTCCTACAGTGAACAAGGTTTAAGAAGAATGCTGGGCCCCAACAAGAAGCAAGAATTATCTACAAGCAAGGACTCTACAGTGAGCTCAAAGACCCGTAACAACAAACTCTTCAGATATGGGCACAAACCTTTCCACTTTATTTTTCTTCTGCTCTTTTCTGTCTCTATTTGCATGTGTGTATCGCATAAACATGCTAGCGTGGGCGCATCATGTATCCATAGGCGTCAACCAAATTAGAGCTTAAGTTTTAATAAATTTCACTTTATTTCTTTAAATCTAAGAAAGCCTTTTTGTGCTCATTTCTTTGGCTTAGAATTGGAAAGCAGTGAACAAGGATTCACCAAGGGGGAGCTCAAAACACTGTGTGTTTAAAATTAAACCCTGTTACAGTAAGACCAGGTGAAGGCTGAGAGGGAACCCTAGACACCTTTCTCACCTGGTCGTAACAATACTTATAAAAATATGCCCTACACTGACAGGTAACATGGTCTTTGAGGAATAAAAACAAAAAATGCTGGAAATACTCAGCAGGTCTGGCAGCGTCTGTGGAGAGATAAGCAGAATTAACGTTTAAGGTCAGCGACCTCTCATCAGGTCTTTAAGAAGTTAGGATTGTGTCCCCAGGAGTGATAAGTGTTTGCTATGGACCCCTCAAGCATTTGGAAAGCTCAGATTCAGAGAAGTAGTTGAAACACCCGAGATCTAGGTTCAACTGGAACTCAGAGACAAATGTAATAAAAAATCCTGTGTCTTGGTGAATTGTGACCGACTCTGACTTTATTCATGACGGACCTTCAACAAAGCGTTAACAGTCCATTTAAGTAACTCTTCTGAGAAATTTTAGTGAACACATCTTAGCATGACAGGAAGACAGAAAATAAGTGAACATTAATTTTTTTTAAAAATCAAGCAGGCATTGTTATTTACTCAATTCTACTGTTTCTGTTCCAAGCAACACAGTGAAAAATCCATGGGATTTGGGTGTTCTTATACAGGAATCATAGAATATTAACCTGTAAATACAGCAATAAATTTGTAAGGCAAATGGTATGTCACCCTTTATTGCAAGGAGTTTAGAGTACAAGAGTAAGGAAGCTGCAATTATTCAACCACAGCTGAAGTATAGTATACAGTTTTGACTCCTTACCTAAAGAAAGATATACTTGCCTTTGAGGGTGTACAATAAAGGTTCAGTAGATTGATTCCTGGGTTACGAAGGCAGTTATATGAGGAGAGATTGAGTAGAATGGGTACATATTCTCACGACTTTAGGAAAATGGGAAGTGATTTCATTGACATGTGGAAAACTCTTAGAGGGCTTGACAAGGTAGATGCCAAGATACTGTTTTCCCTGGCTGGAGAGTCTAGAACTAGTGGTCATAGTCTCAGGTTAAGGGGTCGACCATTTAGAACTGAGATGAGGAGAAATTTCTTCACTCAAAGGATTGTAAATCTTTGGAATTCTCTACCTCAGAGGGCAAACACAGAGCTTACATTGTTAACAGAGGGATGGTACACAGTACCTCCCTTCTTGCCAGCACAGTTTTCCCTCCAGTAATCTCAAGCCCTCTTCCTTTAAGAATGCAGAGCTAGACCCCTGTGTATCCCCTCTCCCCCCTCCCTTCCAGAATGCAGAGTTAGACCCCTGTGTATCGCCCCTCCCTTCCAGAATGCAGAGTTAGACCCCTGTGTATCGCCCCTCCCTTCCAGAATGCAGAGCTAGACCCCTGTGTATCCCCCCCCCCTTTAAGAATGCAGAGTTAGACCCCTGTGCATCCCCCTGCCCTCCTCCCTTCTGTAATGCAGAGTGAGGACCCGCCGGCTTTTCAGATCGTGAACGGGACGGCATGTGATGGGCGCCCGTTCAACGAAAAATCCGGCAGTGTTGGTGGAGAGACGGCGGGCTGCATAATCAGCATAGGTAAGTAAGCATTACCATATGCTAACTGTGGTGCTGCCGCCGTGCGGCGGGAGGCTACACCGAGGTCCCGCCGCTGCCGGTAAAATGTGGCAGGTCGAGGCGGACCTCTCCCCGCAGCATTTTACCGGCCCCCGCACCGCGACCCGCGGTGTTGAGGGGCTGGTAAAATTCACCCTACTGCCTGCAATTATTCAGCTCATTAACAGAGCAACTTCACAGTATAAAATGACTGAACAAAGCAATAAAAGCAGGTTTTGTTGCCTCAGCTAAAACATGTACTATGAATTCAGTAGGTATAGTGTTTTATACAGTTTCCATTATAGATATGCTAACTAACTGGTTACCAAACTTTCCTGTGTGTGGGAACACACCTCCAGACACTTTATTCAAAAGAGACTGTTAACAGATAAGCCTGTGGTATGGGTAATGCTCTTGCTGCTTTATCTTTTCCGAAAGAGGTAACCCTCGTCAACAAATGATTACTTGTTCATCATCACTTACACAGTTTGAGAAATTATTGGTTACTATCATTGGCAATATCCCAATTGAGCCGAAAGAGTGAAACAACATGTGACTGATGAATTGACACCATCAACTCATTTTTAGTTGTGATAAATGAACAGTTGTGTTTATATGGTCATGGTGTAGTTCCTCCAGGATCAAATGGGCTATACACAGAACACTGATCTAACAAATTACAAAAGCATTGGCAAAAATCTATATTTCATGTTATGACCTTTCGAATCCCCACAAAACACTTCTCAATCCCCTAGGGACCAGCGGACTCCAGTTTGAAAACCATTGTGACAATTGCTTTCTACTCAAAGAATCACTTAAAAAATAATTAATGCTTCTGGTTAGAACACATTGCTCCACTTTAAATTCTACAGAAGATCAAAAAAGTATTAAATTCTAAATCTCAAAAGAAAGCACTTTATATAAGCCATATCCATAATATTTCCCTTAAGGAGTATTCCATACCTTGAATGTTCAATGATTGTATGTGCCACCATATTACAGCGGCTTCAGCTTTTAAATTTACCTCCCAACTTCCAGATGGTGCACTGCTCCCTGATGTGCAGAATTGTGGAATTTCAGGGATATTTTTTGATTGATGACATTCATGTATGAACGCTTAACACGCTCATATTAAATACTTCTCTATGTGTTTTTTAGCAGGGGCAATCCTGTTGATTTTAAAGGAGTAAATGCCTGTCTCAAGATATTCCAGGGAAATGCAATGCAAGCATGTTAAGCATTTATAAAGGAACTCTGCCAATCAGAAAATATACCTCTTAAAGTTCACTGAAGAGAAAAAAATACCTTTCTCTTAGATTTTATTGGTATTGATGGACGATTGATTTTTTAATAAATCTCAACTTTCTAGGTTTGGAACACTATAAGTTACTGCCAATTTTTTTTCAGAATTTTGGTACAAATGCATAAAAGCAAAACATTCTTGCTCACAGTTGATAAAATCTAACATTAATATAGTACAGAAACTATGGTCCAGCCACTCTGATCAGTTCTTTATTTCTAGAACTGAAGACGTGATTTTTCGAGTGGTGGGGAGCCTCGTTCATTGCTAATGTACACTAGGGTATTGTCTGAAATGAATTCGCCTTGGGTTTTGCTGAAATGTTCTAATATCATGGTGCTGGGTAATGTCCCCCAGTGCCAGCTACATAGGAATTCGACAATACCGTTTGCATCCTTTACAGGGAACTATCTTTGCACATGATTTTCCTTAAATTGCAGAAGAATCAGCATCTTTATAGTTCCTTGATTTACAGTACAATGGAGAAAATAATCTCCAGTTTGTGTCATATGAAATTATGCCATGGAATTCCAGCGTAGGAATACTTCATGAGTTTGCCTGGAATTCAGGTCTCGTATTTTTAGCAGAAGCATTAACCAATATCTTAGTGAACCCTTTGTCTTGCGACCTGTCTCTTCATCTTCAAAGCCTCCTCAAACCCTATATTTTTAATCATGCATTCAGTCACTTCTAATTCTTGCATTACTATCCTCTATCCTTTTTCACTCTGTCAAACATTTTGGGACATTTGCTAAATTTAAATTTAAAGTGTCCAGACTGGCCAAGAGGGTGTGGGAAAATGGCACACTGACACGGAACACAAAAGTCTGAGTGTTTCAAGCCTGTGTCCTTGGTACTTTGCTCTAAGGCAGCGAGGCCTGGACAACGTATGTCAGCCAAGAGTGCCGTCTCAACTCATTCCATCTTCGCTGCCTCCGGAGAGTCTTTGGCATCAGGTGGCAGGACCGTATCTCTAATGCAGAAGTCCTCGAGGCAGCCAACATCCCCAGCATATACACCCTACTGAGCCAGCGGTGCTTGAGATGGCTTGGCCATGTGAGCCGCATGGAAGATGGCAGGATCCCCAAGGACGCATTGTACAGCAAGCTCGTCACTGGTATCAGACCCACCGGCCGTCCATGTCTCCGCTTTAAAGACGTCTGCAAATGCGACATGAGGTCCTGTGACATTGACCACAAGTCGTGGGAGTCAGTTGCCAGTGATCGCCAGAGCTGGCGGACAGCCATAAATGCGGAGCTAAAGAGTGGTGAGTCGAAGAGACTTAGCAGTTGGCAGGAAAAAAGACAGAAGTGCAAGGAGAGAGCCAACTGTGTAACAGCCCCAACAACCAATTTTATCTGCAGCACCCGTGGAAGAGTCTGTCACTCTAGAATTGGCCTTTATAGCCACTCCAGGCACTGCTCCACAAACCACTGACCACCTCCAGGCGCTTACCCATTGTCTCTCAAGACAAGGAGGGCAAAGAAAAATGCCATCTGAAATGCATATAAACCACAACAGAATTTCAAGGCCAATCTCCTGTATTTGCCCCCACATTTCTGTCTGTTGGTTGTACAAGTGAAAAAGCTGTTTGTGCTGGAGCGAAGGAATGTTTTCCTGATTAGTGATGCAAACAGACAACAGAACAAATGAACAGCAATCCCTGTTGCCCTGAAAGATACCGCAGAACCTGTGTTAGAGCTACAAAGAGGGTAGGAGTTGGGGAATTTCTCCACATACTGAATGGAACAGTCATAACAAAGATGAGACCAGTAGTGAACTGGACTTGCTGCTGCACAATTTTTTTTTAACTTTATGCATTTAAACAATTTTACTTGTTTGCACTAATGAAGAAGTCATGTCTTTGGCACAACAGTTAAGAACAGTTAAGGGGGTGGGGTAAGGGTGGTGGGTGCATGGGTTTTTTTAAAACTTAGAGGCAGAACAGAGAAAAGCCATGAGGCTGATCCCTGGCATCAACAGATTGAATTACGAGGAAAAACTGGAGAAACTGGGATTCTTCAGTCTTGAAAAAAAGAAAAAAGAAAGACTTGTATTTATATTGTGCTTTTCATGAACACCAGCTGTCACAAAGAGCTTTAAAGCCAATGAAATATTTCTGAAGGGTAGTGACTGCTGTAACGTAGGAAATACGGCAGCCAATTTGTGCACAGCAAACTCCCACAAAAAGCAATGTGATGAAGACCAGATAATCTGTTTTTGTGATGCTGATTAAGGGATAAACAAACATTGGCCAGGTCACTGGGGATAACTCCCCTACTTTTCTTCTTGAGCAGGCAAATGAGGCCACAGTTTACTGTCCCATTCAAAAGACAGCACCTCTGATAGTGCTGTAATCCCTCAATACTACAGGGTCAGCCTTAATTTTTGTGCTTAAATCTTGGAGTGGGGCTTGAACCCAGAGGCAAGAGTACGACCAACTGAGCCATGACTCACACTCAAAAATGAAGCACATCAAGCAATATAGACAAGGCAAGTTTAAGCAATGCTTCCAGGTAAGTAATGATATAACAAAGCTGCAGAGGCCAAAAACAGTGAACGGATAATTTTGGATAGACTTGGAATGGCCTTCCAGATAAGGTAGTGCAGGCAAAAAGCTTAAATTCAAAATATAGTTAGATGATGTGATGGTGGGAAAACTATGATGCATCTTACTCAATGGCTAAGCTAAGAACAGCCTCCTTTAACAGTATTTATCTGAAGATCTTGTGAACTATAAATAGCAATGGAACAAAAATGCACATTAAGAAATGTTGTATTCTTCCAATATCAGTTCACCATTGGATCTGCAAATCACTAAAATAATTGCTTTACTACAGAGAAATTGCATTTTACATTGAGCTTGGTCCAAAAACGAAAAAGCTCGCCCCGAGTGCCAATGAAGGATGCATGCACAGAACAATAGATTATTACTGATCATTTTTGACTCCAAAACTAACAAAATTAGGATATTTGGTAATCTTCAATCAAAACAGTAACGCAGTCAGGGATAAAATTCAACACTGGGAGCCGTGCAAAATGGATGATAACAAATGGCAGCTCCTCTTACACCCCACCTGACTTTCAGTTCTATTGGGTCAATTCAACAGAAAATCAGGTAGTGAGAACAATGGTCTGCCAATTCACTTGTTGCCCAAATTTCACCCCTGCTGAACCTTGGTACCTTATCAGCAATGCATTGTGAAGAAAGGAGAGAATGAAAGGATTTGTACATTAAATATTAATAAATAATTAAAATTCGACCTCAGGAGCATGATTAGTCATTCACATTGATTAAACAACTAAATAACACACTCTATTGCCGCACCTGTGTTTAGTAGTGCAGGTCCCTTCAAACATCTACCAGTATTTTAAATTCAAGGCAGAGATATGAATAAAAGAACCTTGACTTCTAAATTTACATGAGCCAAGTCAGCAGGATGAATGAACATATTATCTTCACTTGAATTCACCATTCAGCCAGTTATCTCATAAAAGTAACAGATTCTGTCTTCCCATTTTCACATGAATAAGGGATGATTTACATTATGCTGCACATTCCATTAAACCATTAAAATACACATTGTGTAATGCCTTCAGTTTTCTAAAATTCACAAGGTAGCTCTAAAAAATACAATTCTGTAAGAACCTCTTCTGTTGGATTGTACAGTTTTGCATATGCCAAACAGAGCATGATTCTCAATGCTGTGATACTGTGATATTTCCAATGTATTATCACATTTCCATCAAAAACATGTGCTGCAATTAAACGATCATTAAGCATCTCTAAGTAGAAAATATCTGAGGCCTTAATAAAAAATACTTACAAGTAGCTGTGGGTTGCAGATCATGAGACTTAAACAAAGGCTTCTTTTAAATTCATAGTTAGGAAATCTTCTTTTCAGATCTTTTTCCTCACTACAAAGGCACGTTTTGCATTCTCAGCAATCCTTTGTGAGAGAGGATGGAAGTTCGGCTAAAGCAGGTATCTCTTTTTGCATCTTCATTATGGAGGTTGTAGCATCAGCAGCACATCCCACTGTCAGGCCAAGTTCAATACTGAAAAAGCCAGTGTTTTGTTTATTACTCCAAAGCAGTTAATGACTCTGGAATTAGTGGAACTGTCTAATTGATCTTGAATTCCACCTGAAAGATAAAAATCAGTCAGAATTAATTTGATTAGAATGAAAATAAATCCAATCAATTAGATCAATGCTAGCCACAAATGCTTGTTTTCTGGACTCTGCACTGTGAATTTACCCATGTAGTCAAAGCCACCTGGTGTAACATAGATTCTCACCCTAAGTGGCCTTTTAACAGCCTTTGGCTGGTGGAATGTACCAGCTGGCTGCCTGATGGTGCCAGTAGGAAGGCCCACTCCATTTTGAGGGTCTCATTCACACAGGGCAGTGTGCTGCAGGCCCTAAGTGAGCACCCCACGGTTGCTACAATATCAAATGGTCTGCCCCTCCTCCAGCCTGTAAGAAGCTGGGTTTATAATCTGAAGAGGGGTAAGAAGCTGGAGTGGCAATGGCCCAAGGTGGTTACGTAGAGCCCGGGGGTGAGGGAGGACTCCTCTTCAGCCAGCTGCCAGCTGATACTGAGCAGTGCGTGCACTCTATCCAGTGCATTTCTAAAATAGCATTTGGGTTCTACTGATGTTGTAGAACCCAGATGAGTCTAAGATTATTACGCTACCATTGGGTTCAGGTAGCTGTCAGGGCCATATAACTTAGGGACCCTGGGAGAATGGTGCCGACAGCACCTTCAATTGAAACAGAGTGGTAAGTCGCTAGCAGTGATATACGTCGCCATATACTACCATCATGCTTCCTTCCAACAGGCAGGATGCTTGCAAATTCAACCCATAGACTCATACAGAGAAGCCAATGTTAGTAAATCTATGCAACTAGACTACCAGGAGAAAAAGCAGTAAACCTCAAACAGCTGAAAACAAACATGGGAATGGCAGAAATATAACCAGTTTGAGACCGAAATATTCCCAACAGTTTCCATGGTGATGTTGCAGTACAGTGACTGTTATTTTGGTCCTCTCTGCAGTGGTAATGAGATTTCAGAGAAGTGTTGTTTAAAACCATCATTCACTTCATCAACCACTGTTCTTTGTTCATGCTGCAAAACCACAGTTTTTCCCCACTTAACTTATGTACAGCAGGGGAGCATACTACATATAGTCAGATTGCAAGACTCAAAGTGATCAATCATTTCGTCAACTTCTAATCTTCGGACTGTTAAGGACCACATTTAAATAACATTTCACAAATACCAATACCTATTTTTAAAAAAACACAGGAGGAAGCAGTGTAGCAGATGAAAGAAAAGCAGATCAACAATCAATGATGCAAAAGTATTTGTCTGTCATTAAAAATAGGTGAATCAATATTACTCCCTCCTTCCTCTAAAAATAACACAAGCACATTCTCATAATGATTTACTACTGTTTGCTGCATGAGAATTTGTTTCAAAACGAGTGCTCCAAGACAATACTGAAAGTTTTCGAAAAACACAAACGTTGTATAATGAGATGAAATTTAAGTTTGGTAGGGGTTCAAAATGGGCAGTAGCAGGTTGGCTGCCTGTTATACAACCCACCCGACTCTCCTTTTCATTGATGTCAATAGAACCCCCAATATTTTAAAAACAAATTTCAAAAGCATTACAAAATAGCTTCCCAATTGAGGTTGCAACCTTTTAACTGGTTTAAATTCGCCATCAATCCCTTGCCTTTCAGCACCCCCTACACCTAATGCAGCAATTGTTTTTGTTCTAATTTTCTCCCCTTTTCACTTGGAAGTAGTGACTCATACTCGAGAACAATGTTCTGGGTGTTGGCAGTCCTGTGACTATTCACCTAAGTGTACATTCTTCATATGTAAGCATTCGAGCATGGTGGGCGTCCATCACAGCTTACCCTGAATCAGTCTTCAACCAACATCCACACACCTTAACTTTCCAGTAGTTGGATCACAATCAGGAGCTGAAACAATTCAACCAGCTTTTTCAAAAAAATTTTATGATCAAGACAAGATGCAAAAAATCAGTGTAAGGGAATGATTCTACTTTTTGTAACAAGTGTCCACATCCGGCACTCTCAGGTCAGGTACAACAGGAGTGGATACAGAGAAATAAACTTGTAAAATTTTGAAAGGATGAAAGATCTTGCCTTTATATGACACCTTTCACAACCTCAGGATGTCCCACACTGCTATGCAGCTAATTAGGCACTTCGGAAATGTGGCAGCCCAACTTGTTCACAGCAAGGTCCCATAAACAGCAATGTAATAATGATCAGATAATCTATTTTAGTGATGTTAAGGGATAAATATTGGCCAGGACACTGGGGTTGAACTCCCCTGCTCTTCTTCGAATTCATACCATGGGATCTTTTACGTCCACCTGAGGCGGCAGACAGGGCCTTGGTTTAATGACTCATCTGAAAGATGATGCCTCCAACAATGCAGCATTCCTACAGTGCTGCACTGGAGTATCATCCTCGATTATTTTGTAACTAAGTCATTTGGAATGGGCTTTTTGCAGGAGGTGGACTACTACTATTACAAAACAGGGTTTAAATGAAAGGCTAATGTGCACACAGAAAATGTAAATTATATTAATATATAGAAACACTATTACCATCTACTTCTGCATTGATTCCTGCACTGGACTTTCTAACTACAAAAAGGTATTGATGAATTAGGTTCAGATTGAGCCAGAAGAAGAAAGGATGGTTTTTAATGAATCTAGCTCTGGTTAGGTTGGTTGGCATGAAAGGAACACAACATAAATAACAGAGGTCTTTGCAATGAGAATTTATAATGGCAATTAGATGTCGCTCAAGGCAGCAGATAGAGTTGGCTTAATGCCAATAATTGCAATAAGAAATTAAAGAAACCATGAAGGAGATAACGATACAGCTACTGCGAACATGACAGTTGTAACCTCATCAAAATTCACATCATCATATAGGAAATTCTGTTACTGTGAATAAAGAACCTCTTTGATTGCAAAATTCATCATGTTAATTACACCCAAGTCTCGTAGAGTGAATAGTTTGCATTTTCTAAAGGACCAGGCACAAACATATACTGCAACCCAAACCATCTGTTAAATCCCTTCATAATGCTGAAGTAAAGAACATTCTACAGTTAGCTATACATTAACGAAAAGAAAAAACACTTGACAGATTAGGAAGCTAGTTGCCCTTTATATTTTATCTATTACAATCCTTTCCACAGTTTATTTCCTTGGTGAATGAATTTCGACTGATGTTACCTGCATTAGATGTGAAGGTTTTCCTGATTTAAAATGAAAGCAGCTCCTGGGAAATACTACAATGGATATTAATAACATACATACCTGCACTTACATGGTATGAAACTATCTCAAAGCACTTTACACAATAAATTATCATTTGGACGTACAATGACTGTTGTTCTATATACCTGTATAGTCCCATAAATATACACATGCACAAAGTCATGAATGTGGGCCTGCTGTAGTTACACTCTTGGGTTCTCTGTTGTCAGTCATTCCTGTGAGTGATTCAAGTGCCTTACTTATATGGAAGTTGACTCACACTGTCCTATGTCTAGTTGTATAATAATGGGACCCAGCAGTGTAAAAACAAAACTCTCTTGTAATCTGTACTCTATGTCTGTGCTGTTAACACATGTTATTCCTCAATCTCTCCAGAGGTGGGCCAAGCTAACACTAGATGAGACAAAGTTTTGTTTAAATTACAAGCTACTTTATTCCATGGTAAGGTAAAATGTTTGGAGCAATTGGCATGATCAGAGTCATTTAGTTTACTTGGCACAACTTATATTCATGTATAAGGGGCGGCACAGTGGCACAGTGGTTAACACCGCAGCCTCACAGCTCCAGGGACCCGGGTTTGATTCTGGATACTGCCTGTGCTGAGTTTGCAAGTTCTCCTTGTGACTGCGTGGGTTTTCGCCGGGTGCTCTGGTTTCCTCCCACAGCCAAAGACTTGCAGGTTGATAGGTAAATTGACCACTGTAAATTGCCCCTAGTGTAGGTAGGTGGTAGGGAATATGGGATTACTGTAGGGTTAGCATAAATGGGTGGCTGTTGGTCGGCACAGACTTGGTGGGCCAAAGGGCCTGTTTCAGTGCTGTATCTCTAAATAAAATAAAAAATAAAATAATGCTACAAAATAAAGAACATGCAATGCTATGTCACCTCAGTGGGTCATCTCACTTAATTTATTACAGAGTAATCCCTCTGCATCCTATCCTTGCACCCTGCAGGCTTCTGGCCTTCTTCACTATCTGACTGACTGCAATCCTATTACCACAAGCCAGGCTGGTGTCTGTGTTCTGATTTTAAAGTCCTTCCTCATGGAGCAACAAATGGCTTTCCAATACCGTTGTATGAGATGTCTATCTGAACAACTGGACAAGCTAATGAATTGCCTGTAGTTTGGTCTCAGAGAAAAAACTTCCTGTTTAGCACATTAACAATCTTTCATCTGGCGCCTCTTTTCTTTTAAACTCACAAGAATACATATTTTACAATACCTCATACCTGGAACTTTTCCATGGAACAATGGCAAAGAATCCTTAAACACAACATACAGACAGATACACATATAGAGATGTTTCCCTATATTTGTGATATTTTGTTTTATGGTTTAGTAAAAAGTAGCTGCAGCTTTTTTTCCAAAGAAGGGTTAGAAAAGTAACTGTCCTTTCCTTACTTCAGAGAGGGTGAACTGGATTTGTTCCTTCTGTGAAACTAACAAAAATGTTAATTTGTGGAGCACTCCACCCAACCCAGCATTCCGGATATAGTGTGAAACTGTAGTTCCTGAAACATCGAGCCATCAATTCGGGCATGTGTTTATCAGTAGTTATACTTTAATGTCAGATAGGAATGTGATTTCTGATTGTTGTCACACATTAAAATGGGTGGCTGCTTTGCATGAAATATGCATGTATTTGCTACTAATTCCACAAAACTAATCTTCACATTTTATCATGGTTGAGTAATATTTGTTATCGGTTGTCTGGATGTCTGCATCAATTAAAGTACCACCTGCTTCAAAAGAACTAAGGACACTAAATGTCAAGGTCATCCTTCGTCCTTACTGGATTCCTGAAACTGATGAGGATGAGTTCCATAAGCATGTGGTGCACACATTTCACTTGAAAGCCCTGCCCTGAAGAATAAGGCAAGAGAATGATTGGGATCAAGAGACTGTTCTAGTGATTGGAGAAGGACAGGTGAAAGTTCCAAAAGGACCATTTGTGACTGTGTATTTTAAAGTGTAGTTGCCTTTATATTTTATAGTGTATGCCTAATATCTTCACTTCTGTTTAAGCATAATTGAAATGGATTAGTTGTTTCAGCTTGTAAAATTTTCATTAAGTATGTGATATTTTCTGTCATTCAATACATTGAAGATCTAGGGAACGCCAATTAATTTCCAATTTACTGCAAGCAGTGTTAATTATTGGATTTACACGACATTGGGCAGAATTTTAACTGCCAAGGGCAGGTGGGTTCAGGTGCATACTTGGAGTTAAATCCCTTAAAAATAACATTGGGTTGGGATCCCAACATGGTCCCATCCAATTCTGGGATTCACCTGGGCAGATGAACAGGGAGCCATCTTGCAGCTGTCAGGTAAGTAATTGTCATTAACAGCTGTCAACAACTCACCTGGGTCACTTCAGTGAGTACACAGCAGGAAATACTTCTTCAGTGAAGCTAACAGGCTGGGAAAGCATTGAACAGTGAAACTGAACAGCTCCAGCCATGCCCAGGTGAGAGGCTGGTGCTTAGCCTTTCTTCTGAGAGAGTGCTTTCACTGCTTGACAGGTGATTGCCAACTTCTTGGAAGTCAGTTCAACTGTCTTGAACTTCACCCACATGGATTTGCACTTCCCTGCTGTCAGGCTTCACCATGGTGTGGGAGCAGCTTATGCAGCGCTATCTTGCATCTCTGATGAGGGACAAGAGGAGTAGCAAAGCCATCACCAACAGCACCATCTGCCTTCTCCTCAGCCATATGCCACTCCACAGGGTAGAGGGAATGGACAAGCCATCACCAACAGCACCATCTGCCTTCTCCTCAGCCATATGCCACTCCACAGGGTAGAGGGAATGGACAAGCCATCACCAACAGCACCATCTGCCTTCTCCTCAGCCATATGCCACTCCACAGGGTAGGGGGAATGGACAAAGAGATCCAGTTCCAAGGAGGCGAGACCCTCAACACAGGGTCTCCAGGCAGGAAACTAGCTCTCTTGACATGTCTCAGCACCAGTACCTCTGGAGGCTCAGGATTTCACAGAATGGCATTACTGATATTTGCAGCCTCCTGACACAAGAATTCCTTCCCATTAGACCAAGTGGGAATGGACATGCATTGCTAATGGCCATTATGGTGCCTGTCACTGGAGGGCCACCCCACCATTTCAACACAAAACAGCATTTTAAAAGTCTGACTTGCTACAGCCCATCGTGTACAAGCTTACTAAACGTACAAAACTAATGGCAAACTTCACTTCCAGCTACCAGCCCAAGACTGGTATTTGTAATTTGGATTTCAACCAATCACACTGCTTGTCTAAAAAAATTAATTCTGCTGTGCAGGAAACCGTTCTGCTCATGCATGCTTACGGGCATGTTTAGAAATCTTCTCTCTGTATTAACATTCTAAACATTGTCTAAAGATTTAAATTAATTGCTGGTGGTTTTTAAAAAGTGTCCAGTAGGTACTTTCTAAACCTAGTGATACCTCACTGTAGTGACATCCTGTGAATTTCCCAAGAGTCTCACATGGCTTCTTTCTGGATATACATATCTTCTTCTTTGGCCTCCTTGTCTCGAGAGACAATGGGTAAGCGCCTGGAGGTGGTCAGTGGTTTGTGAAGCAGCGCATGGAGTGGCTAAAAAGGCCAATTCTAGAGCGACAGACTCTTCCACAGGTGCTGCAGATAAAATTCGTTGTCGGGGCTGTTACACAGTTGGCTCTCTCCTTGCGCGTATCACACCAATGCTAAAGGTGCATTGTAGGGCAAACTAAACTCAAAAAGGCTTCTAAACTACAAAGTCATAAAGCCATCAGGTCAGACAAAGTAATTTTATCAGATGGCTCATTTCATTGGGATTTGAGATCATTTGTTGAGCATATGGAGCTTTAGGCAGAGCCAGACAAAAGGCTGACTATAATAAAAGGATTAAAATAGATTGCCTTTTTGATTGAGCTGTGAATGTATTTAATTAGCGGCAACAATAAACGTACTCATTCTTATTTACAGTATGCTTTCAACTCTTATATAGCTTATCAGAATTTCTGATCATCCATAGCACTTTTGCACAAGAGGTGTAGATGAAAACATTATTGCAAAGGCCTAAACTGTCAACATTTGGAAATTGTTGGCTCATTTTCAACCTTAGCTGGCCATTATTCTTGGACCTCATTGATGATATTCGTCGATGTAACTGAGGCTTGGGCTAATCTTAAAATCACATTGAAAAGCAAGCATCAACATTAGTACTGCTCTTTACAGTTAAAATGTGAAAAAAATACCTCTAATATCATTTTAAATTCCAAAATTATTTGTTTAAGCAATTGAGTGCTAATCAGGAGAAGTGGCTGGAGGAGCTATGCTCACTATTGCCATTTGAACTCTGTTAGTATACAAAGGTCTCTTGCACTGTCTTCATTTAGGACCTCTGCACCATTGGGCTCAGTAATTCATCTTAGCCTGTCTCCTGAACCATCATCTTCAAAGACTTCCTGAAATCAACTGCTTGTCTCGTGCAGTGAGTGTTGAGAGGCAATTATGTGCAGTTTACAATAGTTTAGAGCTGAAAGATTTAAATGGATTTATGAATAAAACTGCAGGTCTATTTTTAAACTACATATTGTTTGCATTGAGTGAGATACATTAATATTTTTATCTTACTCAATGCCCTGAAACTAATTCCTGTATTTAATGAGCTCTATTTGAAGTACTTTTAGTCGGCAGGAAAATGATTAGTCGCTAAACACATTGATGCAGATTGCCAAAAAACAACTCCCCATATGATCCTTCCCTCAAAAACTACATTATAGTAAACCACACACCATCACTGTGACTGAGTCAGGTTGGAGCTGTAATTTCATACTGTTACATACACACTGCACTTTAAACACTTACACAAACCAGAGATCTGAGGTGGTAATTCACAAAATTTCATAAACCTACCTTTTCAGCTTGGCTCCATCATTACATTAATAGTTATTACTAAATATTTGTTAAAGGAGGATTCTAGATCAAGATAGTACAGTCATTTCCTGAAATCATACAGTTCCTCCCTGTGCTACCAAATGCTGCTATTCTTGGACACACAAGCCACAGTACACAATACACGCATTTACTGCCACGAACTGTGGTGCAAATTTTACACGGTTTGCCCGGAAAATGTTGTTGAAATTTAGTTAGATTTGTATATTAAATCTTAAAAGCTTCTAAATTCTCAAATATTTTTATTGCTAATAATTACAGATAAGGACAATCCTTTAACTGTCAATCAGCTGATGACATATTATGATCCAACATCCCAATGGATTTTGTTAAGTACTTAAATCAAGTGACTTCAGTTTGATAAATGAACATACAGGATTTCAATTCTGGAAGTTATCGAGTTCATATCAGAGTTCAAAAGTAAATGATCTCTTTGGGCAGACATCACTTGAAGTGAACTCAAATTGGCACAAAATCAGCAGACAGCAGTTGTGTGAAAACTGAGAGGTTTGGAAGTGCAACTCCTTAGCGATGTAGGTTCCTACTCTACAATACCAAGGCACAGCTAAAGAAAAACATTAACAGCATTTATGAGCTGAAGTACCCTGTTTTGCTAGCCAAGAAAGACAGTATGAACATGAATAGGAGATGTCACCCTGACGGAGAATAATGGGAAAAACATTTATTCCATCTTCCTCTCCAAAAACAATTAAAAGGCATTTTAAGGTATCAACGCTGAAGTATTCAAAAAAAAGTGTTGTGAATTCAGTTCTTGGATTGACCATCACAATTTAACCAAGCTAATATTCGGCTGGAGAATTAAACAAGTCTAGGTGGAAGCCGCAGTCCACTGTTTGAAAGGATGAGCTAAGTTCTATTCCATTGCCAATTTGTCCCACATCATGTGTCTGCCTTGGTTCAGTGATGGCATTTCATGTGTGAGCCAGGTGGTTATTGGCCTGACATTTCAGAGCAGTACTGAGGGAGTGATGCACTAACAAAGGTTCCACATTCAGATGAAATGTTAAAGAGACCCTCATTGTTCTCTCAGGTGAATGTAAAAGCTCTCTTGGCACTCAGTTCTCCTACTGTCATGGCCAACATTTATCCTCAACCATCACCATCAAAACAGATTTTATTTAATTGCTGTTTGTGGGACCTCGCTGTGTGCAAATTGGATTCCATTTTTGCCTATGCTACAAGAGTGCCTGCACTTTGAAAGAACTTCATTGACTGAGAAGCTCTTTGGGATATCCTGACAATGTGAAAGGCACAACATAATTGTAAATTCTTTATTTATGTTATATTGTATTATTTGTTTCTTCTTTCATTTGTGCTTAGTATCATCTATCATCCCTTCTTCTCTTCCGTATCACCCAATTTGTCCTCTCACAATTTCTGCTTTTGCACTTCTCATCTTTGACACTTATACTACTTCTTTCTCACAGACTTCTCTAACTTTGTTTCATCCACTTCCTTTCGATCTCCTAAATAACTCAAAAAGAAATAGATTTCACCCATAGCTTGTTGTATCTTTCCCAGTGCAATGCTGATCACAACTGTTGATGGTAACATGCAGATTCCCAGTGAAGTATGACTTTTATTTCCATAAAGGAAGCAATTATTTAACTTATCACGCACTACGTTACAAGTAAGCTAAAGGCTGTATCTCCTTTGGTGGAAAAAAAACTCCTAATATTACACACCTTCTGGGAATAA
This sequence comes from Heterodontus francisci, assembly GCF_036365525.1. NCBI lineage: Eukaryota > Metazoa > Chordata > Chondrichthyes > Heterodontiformes > Heterodontidae > Heterodontus > Heterodontus francisci. The sequence goes on from NC_090390.1 coordinate 50,105,217, forward strand.
TTTGATTCATAACATTTGCATGATTTTTTGAAAACCTACTTTGTGGTGGGATGTGAACTAGGATAAGAACAGTGAACCATGAGGATATTATTGCTACTGCAATATAATACAGGTGAAATATTTACAGTCATTGTTCTGGGTAAATCATCATTCCACTGATACATTTCTTTTTGTGTCCATGCCGATACACTTGGCAGGGAACTGTTGTCATGGTTTGGAGGTTTGCTTTCCACTGAATGCTGATGTTTAATATTTTTTATTTGGTTACACAATTACAGACCTCACTGATTCTTGGAAAAGGAACTTCAAACTATCTTCACAAAAGCAGAACTGTTTCACAAGAGAGCACACAGCTTCTGAAAATGAAGGAATGATGTAATCACTTTCAAATAACCAGCTGTACACTAGCTGTGATATTATATTACTAATTTAATCACAGTCATAGAGAGATACAGCACTGAAACAGGCCCTTCGGCCCACCGAGTCTGTGCCGACCATCAACTACCCATTTATACTAATCCTACGTTAACCCCATGTTTCCTACCACATCCCCACCTTCCCTCAATTCTCCTACCACCTACCTATACGAGGGGCCAATTTACAATGGCCAATTTACCTATCAACCTGCAAGTCTTTGGCTGTGGGAGGAAACCAGAGCACCCGGCGGAAACCCACGCGGTCACAGGGAGAACTTGCAAACTCCGCACAGGCAGGACCCAGAACTGAACCCGGGTTGCTGGAGCTGTAAGGCTGCAGTGCTAACCATTGCGCCACTGTGCCGCCCATTTATTCCATCTTCCTCTCCAAAAACAATTAAAAGGCATTTTAAGGTATCAACGCTGAAGTATTCAAAAAAAGGTGTTGTGAATTCCTGTACTCTGAATCAAAATAGAACCAATTTCTCCTAAAATCATGCAGCTTCTTGATAAATTGATGTTATTCCCGTTGTAAGTTGAGATGTTACTGTTTGTTTGTAAATTCAAGAGTTTAACAATTACAAATCTTTTAAAAATCAACTGAGCCAGATATCCCTAATTCTAACACCATCTAATATGTCAATTTGTTCTATCGTTTAAGTATCTGCTGCTGGTAACATAATTGGGAGTATTGGATTGGAAGAGTCTGACAGTGAGGGAGATTAATTAACATATTTACCTTCTAGGTTAGATTATTTAAAAGTAGGAGATAAATAATGAGAAATCTACTCTTCCATGACATATGGTATAGCACTAAAAAGCTGAATTCCTCACAGCAAGTCATTATGTATCCCCAATGATTCAGGGCTGGAGTTTGTGTAGGAGGCGGAACTCCTGGCATCAGGCTGGAAAGGTGGGGGAAACCCTGCCTTTGCCTTGACTTTTCTTGCCTCCGCTCCCCAACCACTTCCCCTGCCCCACCCCACCCCACCCCCGGAGTGATCCTCCGGTCTTTTTCTATCAAAGTTTCACAAACTGGGATCCTTGTCCCTTTAAAGACAGGTATCCCGCCTCCATGAGCTGATGGTCAATCAGAGGGCTGGCAGCTCAGCAGTACCAGCAGCACTACCGGGAGCGGTGCCCACTGTCGATACTGCAGAGACCTCGGACCCAGGCCCAGCGGTGGAACCCTGAACAAGAGGTCGGTGAGGCAGGGTTGCTAGGGCCAGTCCAGAAGGCCCCGGCGAAGTGGGGGAGGAAGAGACGGTACATAGGAACATAGGAGCAGGAGTATGCCATTCCGCCCATCGAGCCTGCCCTGCCATTCAATACAATCATGGCTGATCACCAACTCCAATGCCTTTTTGCCACACTATCCCCATATCCCTTCATGTCATTGGTATTTAGAAATCTGTCAATCTCTGCTTTAATCACACTCAATGACTGAGCTTCCATAGTCCTCTGGGGTAGAGAATTCCAAAGACTCACAACCCTCTGAGTAAAGAAATGTCTCCTCATCTCGGTCCTAAGTGGTTTCCCCCTTATTTTGAAATTGTTTCCTCTGGTTCTAGGCTCCCCAACCAGGGGAAACATCTTACCTGCATCTACCCTGTCTATCCCTTTAAGTATTTTGCAGGTGCCAATGTGATCACCTCTCATTCTTCAAAACTCTAGCGAATACAGGCTCAGTTTCCCCAATCTCTCTTCATAGGACAGTCCTGCCATCCTGGAAACAAGTCTGGCGACCCTTCATTGCACTCCCTCTATGGAAATAATATCCTTCCTAAGGTAAGGGGGAGGCAGGTGGTCCGGCAGTCAATGGGAAGGGATGTCCCGGAGAGTGAAGTGGTTCCGGAGTGTTACAAGGTGTCCTCCCCGCCTGCCACTGGTAAGATCCCAACAGCGGCAGGAAGAGGCCCTTAATTGGCCATTAATAGGTGGGAAGGCCGATGTCAGCCTATCCTGCCCCTGGGATGATCACTTGGCGATGGGGAGGCAATGGGCCCTTAGCCCCTCGTCACAATTCTCCATGCAACCCTGCCTCTGGCCCCGCCTCAGGGGGCCCATAAAATTCGGCCCTCAGTGTTTATCCCATGAATACTGAAGTCATATAGACCAGAAACGTCTCGGGTGCAATCTCCAGTCTGTAACAAATTTATTGTATTTTAGTTGGGACAGCAATAAGGGTGCTGTAATTGGCCTCTAAATCCCTGGATAATAAAGAGAAAATTTAGCCAGATTTCCCACTCCTGTTTGTTATCTAGTGGCCATTAATTTTAGTTCTGATGTGAGAACAGGATTGGACCCGGCTGTGAAACTCCCTGCAATTAAATATCTAGTGTGGTACTTATGATCAGAATGACAGATGGATAATGGCTACATAAAGAAGGTACTGGAGAGCAACTGGTGGTTGTCAAACTAGATCCCAACAAGGAGTCATGTTTGCAAAAGAGCAAAAGAGGCAGGACAGTTGGCAAGGAAAAGAAAATGCTATAATCTTTTAACTGTAGATGACCTGCCATTCAGAGGAATGTACTATGTAATAAAAACAGTTCTGACAGGACCAATTGTACTATGTTGAAAGGATTTTAATAACGCGGATAATAGATGAGATGGTAAAAGGTAGCGCTTATTGGCATCATCTAGGGTTAGAGACTCCTCCCTGTTTACATTTACCCAATGTTTAAGCCACAAGGCATACATGACTTTGTCATTGGGATAATTGCAATCCATACGTATATTTCAAGAGTTACGAGCAAGGTGGAAGGAGTGCACTGTTTATTCTAGTTGCACTTCTCCACAGGTCATAACATATATTTAAATTTTTTCCCACTTACCAATACGGTCAATCATAGACTCTATTTTTATCCCAGAATAAAACACACCAACCAGGTTTCTTTAATAAGCAACAAAATGATCAGTTTATTATAAATCAAGTCTTAACCAGTAATGAAGCAAAGCATAAATACACAGATTGAAATATAAAAGTTCCCTTTTTACCTTAGCGCCTCGCGTGCACACACACACACGTTAACCAGAAAAATAGAGATTTATTCTCGTACAAAAAAAAAACAAAAAAAAGTTGGCCAAAATACTTGCTAATTCTTGAAGAAGAAAGAGAAGATATGGAAAGATGTCAGAAGTCCTTTTTGGTTTGGTGTCCCAAATACATATAGACAGCTATCACTGGGATCTTCCTAGAACAGTTCTTGACAGGCGACATTGATGATCAGTTTGGGCAGGCTTCCCAGAGAAAATGCAGTAACAAGGGTCTCAGGCAGTTTCTTACAGTTGCTTCTCAGCTTCTCAAGAAATGGAAAACTGGCAGGCTTTTTCAAACAGCTAGAACAGACTGAGCTGGGGTTTTGCTTTCTTGTCAAGTTTTCTCCAAGTGACTTTCCAAACCATTGTTCATATCCCAACTCATTGTCCAAAGTGAAACCAAAACCAATGTCACAAGAATCAAGCCTCATGACCCCTATAAATCTTGACCTCTCACTTCTCTGTAAACATCTTCCTCAAGTCAAAAACAACACCTGCTGGGTAATTATTTGAAGACAGGTGTCTCCTAGTAACTGTTTACAGTCCCAACCTCTCAGTGACCCTTGTAAAAAAAAAACATCCACGGACTCCTTTTCAGTTTTAAAACACAAATCTTCAAAATTTAACAAAAAATGGAAGCACTCGAAACACAAGCCAAACAACCAAAATAAAAACAAGCTTGGAAAAGCTTACAAAATTCTACTCTGGGATTAAAAAAGCTTGCTTGTTTACTCACAATTTTGCATTTAGGCTCTATGATAAATGTGGGATATATCTCAAACACTGGGACAGTTGTGAAAAAGGAGTAGTAATAGTCCTCTTCATCAGCTGTGACTGTAATTAGGAGGTGGCAATATCATATTAGTGCACCTCCAAAGAAGCCAATCCCACCTCCCCACACAGGTGGGTCAGGTACAGTCGCACCAGTAAATTACTCATTATCCCATTTGATATAAAATCTGGCTCAGGAAGTTTCTCTATCTCCACACCTCATCTCAAGTTTTGATTTGTTTTTACAAAGAACAAAGAACAGTACAGCACAGGAACAGGCCATTCCGCCCTCCAAGCCTGCGCCGATCTTGATGCCTGCCGAAACTAACACCTTCTGCACTTCCGGGGCCCATATCCCTCTATTCCCTTCCTATTCATATATTTGTCAAGATGTCTCTTAAACGTCGCTATCGTATGTGCTTCCACCACCTCCCCTGGCAGCAAGTTCCAGGCACTCACCACCCTCTGTGTAAAAAACTTGCCTCGCACATCCCCTCTAAACTTTGCCCCTCGCACCTTAAACCTATGTCCCCTAGTAACTGACTCTTCCACCCTGGATAGCCAAGATGCATCTATACCAGCATAGATGTCTGCCAAAAACATTTAAATCAAATGACCCCACTGTGACCTCAGATACATCCATGAGATCAGAAGCGGAGATCAACAATGAAACCAGTGCAGTGGGCCTGAGGATCTGTAGACCCATTTTTCTCACTATCTGATAACCCACAGTTTACAATGCCGGAGATTCACATGATCACAGCCTCCAGCAGCCATATTGCTCCAGTAAGATGCACATCAATAGGTAGATTCAACATTTCTTTGTGAATCCAACTGGGTACAAGAGACTGTGCAGTTATGTTCATGCATTTGTGAAATACAGTATCATACCAGGACCTGTATGGTATCCCCTCTACAATAGGGATCAAATACCTTTTCTTACCTATAATAAAAGTCACCAATCTCCTATACTTGTGGGATAAATAAAATGTAATATTATTTCATTTCTAAACTAATACACTTTCAACAGTGTGTTGTAGAAACTGAAATTAAAAAGCAATGAACATCAGCATGAGAAGAAACAACTCTTTGAGTACTGTTATCGACAATGCCATTAGTGTCTACTCACCCACCCACTCCATAAGAGCCTGTTACCTAACGCTTCCAAATAGGAATCAACAAGTCAACGCCTCCTTCAACTGCCAATATGCAGTGTAGGAGTAACATACAATTGCACTTTTTGTTTTAACATAAAGTATTCTTTTATAAATGAAAATATTTGGTATCAATGCAAAATAAAATGTCTTTAGCAAGAACTGTTTTTTTTAAAATAAAAGTTTACTTTTGTCATTGCATTGTCTTATATTTTGGAATCATCAGCTGGGCAATGCTGAATATCTTCACATCTGTTTCTCTTCAATCTATATTATAAACACAGTACCAGAGTTCTTGGGAAAGAAATTGTTATATTGTCCCAGTCTGCTATTCAAATAATAGACATGGAAAATGAATAACCTTAAGCGATATTCCTTTTGCATTTTCTTGCTAATTTTAAAGGACTATTGTTTTGACAGTGCAGCAAAGAACATTGGGAGAGCAGAGCATTTAAAAGCAGCACGGGAACCAGTCGCAGTTTTGAATCAAGAGTTTGAAAAACAGGCAGGAAAAAACAATGTGATGTCTCAGGAAAACAGGCAAGTGATTGGTTGGTGAGTATTTCTTTTCTCTAAACTAGGACATTGGTTTAAACTAAGAACCGGGAAATTAAACATTTCAATCCGGGCAAGTAAAACAGTAAGTTCATTGATCACAATTAGCACAGAGCAAGAAAATTTAGCAAGTGTGGGAATTCATGAGGTCGGCTAAAAGGTGCTTCTTGATATTAAAAAAAAAGTTTAAATTAGATCTGTGGGCTAAGTTATGGTAAAGACCTAAAGCATATATCTAAATTTCTTAAACAAGGTTATTGCCTAGGTTAAAAATTATAGACAATTGAGTGATATTTCAAAACTTGAAATCCTTGTTAGTTAAACAAAATACAATAGTGATGGCAGGACAGGTGTTGTGCTGCAGCTGTAGCATGTGGACATCAGTGTGATCCATGGCAACCACATCTACAGTAAGTATCTGCAGCTCGCGGAACTTTGGCTCAATGTTATGAGCTGGAGTCTGAGCTTCAAACACTGCAATACATCAGGGAGGGAGAAAGTTACCTGGACACTTTGTTCCAGGAGGCAGTCACACCCACTTAGGTTAAGTACTTCAGATTTAGTCCATGCTCAGGGACAGGAGAGTATGACTACGAGTGAGGCCGGTATGGGGATCCAGAAGGTAGCATTAAAGGACCCTCAAACCTTGCACTTGTCCAACAGGTATCAAGTTCTTGCAGCCACTCTGGATGATAGCAGGGACTGCAGGGAGTTTGAGCAAAGTGACCACAGCACCATGGTACATGGGGCTATTCAAGTTGGGGGAGTAAAAAGCAATGTAGCAGTGATGGGGTCTATGTAGTTAGGGGAATAGATACTGTTCTTTGCAGCCAAGAGAATGAGACCCGATGGTTGTGTTGCCTGCTGGTGCTAGGGTTAAGGACATGTCCTCAGGGCTGGAGAGGAAGTTGGAGTGGGAGGAGAAAGATCCAGTTGTTGTGGTCCACATACGTACCAATGACAAAGGTAGGACTAAGAATGAGGTTTTGCTAAGGGAGTATGAGCAGCTAGGGTCTAACTTACAAAGCAGAACCACAAAGTTAATAATCTCTGGATTACTACCTGAGCCATGAGCAAATTAGCATAGGGTGAGTAAGATCAGAGAATGCATAGCTCAAAGATTGGTGTGGGAGAAATGGTTCATGGGCATTTGCTGGGGAAAGAGGGAACTATTCATTGGGACGGGCTTCACTTGAACTGAGCTGGGACCTGTGTCCTGGTGAATCATATAACTAGTGCTGTAGAGAGTGGGGTGGGGCGGTGGGGGGGGGGGGTGGAGGTGGTGTGGTGAGGGTTCACGAGGGAAAATTTGGAAAGTTAAAGAGAAAGGACATGGCAATAGTGTAGGGTAGTGATATGGAGAATGATAACAAGAGTGTGACTGGAAGGGACAGAGTGTACAAACATAAGAGTGCACCAGCAAATAGGGTCAGAGCAGGGAAAAATGATAAAAAGACAAAATTAAAGACTCTTTATCTGAATGCACATAGTATTTGTAACAAGATAGATGAATTGATGCCACAAATAGTAAGAAATGGGTATGATCTGATGGTCATTACAGAGACATGGTTCAACGTTTTGGAAGCATAGGCAAAAAGGAAAAGGAGGTGGGTTAGCTCTGTTAATAAAGGATGAGAACAGTACAGTGATGAGAAATGATCTTGGCTGAGAAGATCAAGATGTAAATTAAGTTTGGGTGGAAATAAGAAATAGCAAAGGAAAGAAGTCACTGGTGGAAGTAATTTATACGCCCCTAACAGTAGCTACACTGTAGGACACAGTATAAATTATAAAATAATGTGGGTTGTAAGAAAGGTACTGCAATAATTATGGGCAATTTTAATCTTCGTATAGACGGGACAAATCAAATTGGCAAAGGTAGTCTTGAGGATGAGTTCATACAGAATATGTTCAGGCTAATATCTTCGAACTATATGTTGTGGAACCAACCAGGGAATGGCAATTTTACATCTGATAATGTGCAATGAGACAGGAATAATTAGTGATCTCATATTAAAGGGGAGATGGTGGTGTAGTGGTAATGTCGCTGGACTCATAATCTAGAGGCCTAGACTAATGCCCTGGGGACACAGGTTCAAATTCCACCTCGGCAGCAGGTGGAATTTAAATTCAATTAATTAAAATCTGGAATTGAAAGCTAGTCTCAGTAACGGCGCCGTGAAACTATCATCAATTATTGTAAAAACCCATCCAGTTCAGTAATGTCCTTTAGGGAAGGAAATCTGCTGTCCTTACCTGATTTGGCCTACATGCGACACCAGACCCACAGTAATGTGGCTGACTCTTATCTTCCCTCTGAAATGGCCTAGTAAACCACTCAGGGCAATTATGGATGGGCAACAAATGCTGGCCTTTCCAATGATGCCCACATCAAGAAAGAATTAAAAAAGTAAAGGATCCTTTAGGGAAGAGTGATCATAACATGACAAATTTCACATTCAGTTGGAGGGTGAGAAACTTGGGTCTGAAACTAGTGTATTTAACTTAACTAAAGGCAATTACAAAGGTATGAAGATAGAGTTGGCTAAAGTGGACTGGGAAAATAGATTAAAAAGTAAGATGGCAGATAAGCAGTAACATACATTTCATAATTCTCAGATATATTCCATTGAGAAAGAAAGACTCTATGAGAAGGATGAGCCATCTGTGGCTAAATAAGGAAGTTAAGGATGGTATTAAATTTTAAAAAAAAGGCATATAATGTTGCAAAGATTAATGGTAGCCCAGAAGATCAGGAAAATCTTAGAAACCAGCAAAGGATGACAAAGAAGAGGGAGAAAATAGTTTATGAGAGTAAACTAGCAAGAACTAAAAACCAGACAGTAAGAGCTTCTATAAATATATAAAAAGAAAGTGAGTAGCTAAAGTAAACGTTGGTGCCTTGGAGGATGAGACTGGGGTATTAATAATAGGAAAGAAAGAAATGGCAGAGACTTTAAACAAGTATTTTGCATCTGTCTTCACAGTAGAAGACACTAAAAGTATCTCAATAATAGTATAAAACCAGGGGAAAAGGGAGGGAGGTACTTAAAACAATCACTAGAAAAAAAGTACGAGGAAAACTCATGGGACTAAAGGCTGACAAATCTCCTGAACTTGATGGCCTGCATCCCAGGGATATAAAAGAAGTGGCTGCAGAGATAGTGAATACATCGGTTGTAATCTTCCAAAGTTCCCTAGATTTTGGAAAGGTCCAGGCAGATTGGAAAACCGCAAATGTAGCGCCCCTGTTCAAGAAAGGAAGCAGACAGAAAGCAGGAAACTATAGGCCAGTTAGACGAACATCTGTCATTGGAAAAATGCTGAAATCCATTATAAGTAAGTAGTAGCAGGACATTTAGTAAATCATAACACAATCAAGCAGAGCCAACATGGTTTTATGAAAGGGAAATAGTATCTAACAAATATATTAGTGTTCTTTGAGGATGTAATGAGTAGTGTGGATAAAGGGAAACCAGTAGATGTAGCATATTTGGATTTCCAAAAGGCATTTGATAAGGTGCCACAAAAAGATTACTGCAAAAGATAAGAGCTCATGGTTTTGGGGGTAATATATAAGCATGGATAGAGAATTGGTTAACTATTAGAAAACAGAGAGTCGAGATAAATGGGGCATTTTTATGTTGGCAAACTGTAACTATTGTGGTGCCACAGAGATCAGTGCTGGGCCTCAACTATTTACAATGTATATTAATGACTTGGATGAAGGGACTGAGTGTATCGTGGCCAAAATCTGCTGACAATACAAAGATAGGTAGGAAAGCAAGTTGTGAGGAGTACACAAACTGTCTGCAAAGATATATATATAGGTTAAGTGAGTGGGCAGAAATTTGGCACATGGAGTATAAAGTGGGTAAATGTGAGATTATCCACTTTGATAGAAAAGCAAAATATTATTTAAATGAAGAGATACTACAGATTGCTGCGCTACAGAGGGAGCTGGTATCCTCGTACACGAAACACAAAATGTTAGCATGCAGGTACAGCAAATAATTAGGATAGCTATTGGAATGCTGGCCTTTATTTCAAGGGGGATGGAGAATAAAAGTAGGGAAGTCTTGCTAGGACAGTATAGGGTGTTGGTGAGACCACACCGAGAGTACTGTCAACAGTTTTGGTCCCCTTATTCAAAAAAGGGTATAAAGATAAGCCCAGCAATTACAAGCCAGTCAGTTTAACTTCGGTGGTGGGAAAACTTCTAGAAAAAATAATTTGGGTCAAAATCAATAGACAAATGGACAAATGCGAGTTAATTAAGAAAAGCCAGCATGGATTTCTTTGGGGAAAATCATGTTTAACTAACTTGCTGGAGATTTTTGAGGAGGTAACAGAGAGGGTTGATGAGGGAAATGCTGTTGATGTGGTGTATACGGACTTTCAAAAGGCATTTGATTAGGTGCCACATGACAGAATTGTGAGCAAGCTTTTAACTCATGGAATAAAAGGGATGGTAACAACATGGATACGAAATTGGCTGAGTGACAGGAAACAAACAGTTGTGATTAATGGATTTTTTTGGCCTGGAGGAAGGTTTGCAGTGGAGTTCCTCAGGGATTAGTGTTGGGAACCTTGCTTTTCCTGATATATATGAATGACCTAGACCTTGGTGTACAGGGCACAATTTCAAAGTTTGCAGTTGATATGAAACTTGGAAGCATTGTGAACAGTGAAGAGGATGTGGAGAACTTCAAAAGGACATAGACAAGTTGGTGGAATGGGCAGACAGGTGGCGGATGAAGTTCAATGCAAAGAAATGCGAAGTGATTCATTTTGGTAGGAAGAACATAGAAAGACAATATAGAATAAAGGGTACAATTCTAAAGGGGGTGCAGGAGCAGAGGGACCTGGGTGTATATGTGCATAAGTTATTGAAGGTGGCAAGACAGGTTGAGAGAGCAATTAACAAAGAATACAGTGTCCTGGGATTTATTAATAGGGGCATAGAGTACAAGAGCAAGGAAGTTGTAATAAAAACAAGAAATGCTGGAACCACTCAGCAGGTCTGGCAGCATCTGTGAAAAGAGAAGCAGCGTTAACATTTCGGGTCAGTGACCCTTCATCGGAACTGACAAATATTAGAAAAGTCCCATGTTATAAGCAAGTGAGGTGGGGGTGGGGCAAGAGATAACAAAGGAGGTCTAGATTGGACCAGGCACATAGCTGACCAAAAGGTCACGGAGCAAAGGCAAACAATATGTTAATGGTGTGTTGAAAGACAAAGCATTAGTACAGATTAGGTGTTAATACACTGAATATTGAACAGCAGCAAGTGCAAACCTGAAAAAAAAAGTGGGTAAGCAAACTGAACAAACTAAGATGAAATGAAATAAATGCAAAAAAAAAGATTGTAAAAAAATGTAAAAAAGAATGTAAAAAAAAGGAAGAAAAAATAACTAAAAATGAAAGTAAAATGGGGGGCTGTCATGCTCTGAAATTATTGAACTCAATGTTCAGTCCGGCAGGCTGTAGTGTGCCTAATCGATAGATGAGATGCTGTTCCTCGAGCTTACGTTGATGTTCACTGGAACACTGCAGCAATCCCAGGACAGAGATGTGAGCATGAGAGCAGGGGGGAGTGTTGAAATGGCAAGCAACCGGAAGCTCAGGGTCCTGCTTGCGGACTGAGCGGAGATGTTCCACAAAGCAGTTACCCAGTCTGCGCTTGGTCTCCCCAATGTAGAGGAGACCACACTGTGAGCAGTGAATACAGTATACTACATTGAAAGAAGTACAAGTAAATTGCCGCTTCACCTGAAAGGAGTGTTTGGGGCCTGGGATAGTGAGGAGAGAGGAGGTAAATGGGCAGGTATTACACCTCCTGCGATTGCAGGGGAAGGTGCCATGGGACGGGGACGAGGTGGTGGGGGTAATGGAGGAGTGGACCAGGGTGTCGTGGAGGGAACGATCCCTTCGGAATGCTGACAGGGGAAGGGAGAGGAAGATGCGACTGGTAGTGGCATCACGCTGGAGGTGGCGGAAATGGCGGAGGATGATCCTTTGGATATGGAGGCTGATGGGGTGAAAAGTGAGGACAAGGGGAACCCTGTCACGGTTCTGGGAGGGAGGGGAAGGGGTGAGGGTAGAGGTGCGGGGAATGGGCCGGACACAGTTGAGGGCCTTGTCAGTTCCGATGTAGGGTCACTGACCCGAAACGTTAACTCTGCTTCTCTTTTCACAGATGCTGCCAGACCTGCTGAGTGGTTCCAGCATTTCTTGTTTTTATTTCAGATTTCCAGCATCCGCAGTATTTTGCTTTTATTATAGCAAGGAAGTTGTGTTGAACTTGTATAAAACACTGATTTGGCCTAAGCTGGAGTATTGTGTCCAGTTCTGGGCACCGCACTTTAGGAAAGAAGTGAGGTTATTGGAGAGAGTACAGAAAAGATTCACGAAGATTGTTCCAGGTTATCAAGATAGACTGGAGAGGATAGGACTGTCTTCCTTGGAGAAGAGAAGGCTGAGAGGTGATTTGATAGAGGTATTCAAAATCATGAGGGGTCTGGACAGAGTAGATGGAGAGAAACTGTTCCCACTTGTGAAAGGATAAAGAACAAGTGGGCACAGATTTAAAGTATTTGGTAAGAGATGCAAAAGTGACATGAGGAAAAACGTTTTCACGCAGCGAGTGGTTAAGGTCTGGAATGCGATGCCTGACAACATGGTGGAGGCAGGTTCAATTGAAGCATTCAAAAGGGAATTAGACAGTTATATGAAAAGGAAGAATCTGCAGGGTTTTTGGGGAGAAGGCAGGGGAACGGAATTTCTCTTTTGGAGAGTCAGTGCAAACACGATGGGCTGAATGGCCTCCTTCTGCACTGTAACGATTCTGTGATTATTTAAGGAGGGATTTACTTGCATTGGAAGCAGTTCAGAGATGGTTCACTAGTTTGATTCCTGGGATGAAGGGGTTGTCTTATAAGGAAAGGTTGAGTTGTTTGGGCCCATAACTCACTGAACTTTAAAAGAATGAGAGGTGATCTTATAATAACATATAAGATTCTGAGGGGCTTGACAGGGTAGATGCTGACAGGATGTTTCCCCTCATGGAGGAATCCAGAACTAAGGGGTATAGCTTCAGAATAAGGGGTCACCCATTTAAGACAGAGATGAGAAGGAATTTCTTCTCTCAGAGGGTTATGAATCCTTGGAATTCTCTTCCCCAGAGAGCAGTCGAGGCTGAATCATTGAGGCTGAGATAGACAGATGCTTGAACTCTAGGGGAGTGAAGGGTTATGTGGAAGAGAAGAAAGTGGAGTTGAGGGCAAAAGTAGATCGATCATGATCTTATTGAATGGCGGAGCAAGCTTGAGGGGCTTTAAGGCCTCCTCCTGCTCCTATTTCATATGTTCTTAAGTTCCTATAGTCCAATGTTATTGCATGTACATCACACATGTAAAATTAAATGTTTAGTGAAAGTTATGTCAGGTCTTGGAGAGGGAGTGAGTGTGGTTGACTCTTAACTGCCCTCTGAAATGGCCCAGCAAGCCACTCAATTCTATCAAATCACTATAGAAAAAAGCACTGTGGGTGTACCTACACCATATGAATGGCAGCAGTTCACAAAGGTGGCTCACCACCATCTTTTCAAGGGCAATTACAGATGGGCAATAAATGCTGGTCTTACCAGCAATGCTCACATCCTAAGACTGAATAAAATGAAAAGGACCAATGGCTATTTGATGAAATTAAAGTCACTAGTTTTGTAGTGTGAGCACCTATTTCTGCAAGTACACCCAAAGGGGAATTACAGTAGTAGTGACAGAAGGGGCATTTTGGAACAATGCTAGTGCACATTGGGAATATGTTGAAGATTTTCAAGGGCAGAGCAGTTAGCTGCAAAGCATACAGGAGAATTGTACTCAAGAGAAGAACTCTGTAGAAAAGACCACATGTTTGCAGAACATCACAGATATTAGCACAAGTTTGCAGGAACAAACATATATTCTGAATGAGGCTGGTTGTAGCCAGCTCTGGAGCACAGACTCAAATAGTATGTTATAACAAAAGCTGGTCCTTCTCAGATAGCATGAAGCAAGAAAGAATAATGAGAATGCAGGACACCAATTAAAACTAAGAAAGGTGGTGAAACAGAAAGAAAGATGGGGCGAGACTGAGGTCTGAGGCAGGAGAAAGCAAAAAAATGTCAGAACAAACCCAATGGAGAAAAGTACAGAATTCAAAAGTTGGAGATAGTCCAAACAGAAAAGCACAATTCAGCACTGATATAAAATATAAGTTATGGAAAGAAATACAGAGTAGTAAAATGAAAGAGATGGAGGACAAAAAGACAGGAAGTAACTCAATCAGATGGAGACCACTCCCTTCTCAAAAGACAAGTGAGAAGCAAGAAGGGCTAAAATGATAAATGGAAATAAAATTAAAAACTGTACTCAGCAGAAATTGAGTTGTTGCAGCAGCTATAGCAAAGGGAACTGTTATATATGTATATATTGTTATACTATCTGTAAAGTGTTAGAAACTAATTAGCTAGGAACTAGTTGTTATTTGTAAGTGTTCCAGTGGGGGGAAGCCTCATTCACGGCTGCATTGGGGAGTCATGTTATATGTAACACAAGAATCAGGTTCCACAGTACAAAGCATTGTGCTGAAATAAACAAGACTGACTCCAGCCTTTTCTAAGTTTAAAGTGTGATTCTTTCTAACATCTGGGAACCAGAAACAACAAAGAGACGAAACAGGATATATTTCCAAAACTGTAGGAGAAACAATAATAATTTAAAAATCAATAAAAAAAACAAGATGAAATATGACAGGAAGTCACTAAAGCAATTACTGCATTCAGTATTTTGAAAAAGAAGTTTGAAGTATTTTAATCTCTGAAAATTATAATTAACATAATTATTGCTTAAATAAACCTTCACATTCAATTTGAGCTTATCAGCAAGTCTGTTGAATCATTATTATGAACAGTGTCGAAGAGTATTTGACTATACCATGGGTGTCTCCCAATGAAGTCGTAATTGGGAGTTACAATGTAAATATTGTCCTTCAATCGCATACCACCGGCAATGTTGCTGTCAAATGAAAATCCTGTTAAGCTCAAGAGTGCTCACAGAGGAAACCTTTGTCCCACATTGCTTCCATTTCAAATGTTGATCTATAGTTATGTTAAGAAAGAAAAGGTTGAAAGCACAACATCAGAGCCAGATCTATGGTACTCAAATTATTGGAGCTGGCTCACTAACTGCATTTTGTGCCACAGTTAATATAAAGTAATTTCATTTCTTTGTCAGGAATATCTTTCACATATTGAGGATTGTAGTTACTAGCATCATAATGCCCCAGACTTTATCCTAAGGGAAATAGCTGATAAGTCTTGGGCCATCCATGTATATTTCTTTTTCCCTAGGAACAAACGAACATACGAATCAGGAGTAGGAGTAGACCACTCAGCTCCTCGAACCTACTCTGCCATTCAACAAGATCATGGCTGATCTGATTGTAACCTCAACTCCACATTCCCGCCTACCCCCGATAACCTTTCACCCTCTTGCTTATTAAGAATCTATCTACCTCTGACTTAAAAATATTTAAAGACGCTGCTTCCACCGCCTTTTGAGGAAGAGAGTTCCAAAGACTCACGACCCTCTGAGAGAAAAAATTTCTCGTCATCTCTGTCTTAAATGGGCGACCCTTATTTTTAACTAGTGATCCTAGTTCGAGATTCTCCCACAAGAGGAAACATAATTTCCGCATCCACCCTGTCAAAGCCCCTCAGGATCTTATATGATTTAATCACCTCTTACTCTTATAAACTCTAGCAGATACAAGCCTAGCCTGTCCAACCTTTACTCATAAGACAACCCACCTTTTTCCAGGTATTAGTCTAATAAACCTTCTCTGAACTGATTCCAACACATTTACATCCTTCCTTAAATAAGGAGACCAATACTGTATACAGTATTCCAGATGTGGTCTCACCAATGCCCTGTATAACTGCAGTATAATCTCCCTACTTTTGTATTCAATTCCCCTTGCAATAAATGATAACATTCTATGAGCTTTCCTAATTACTTGTTGTACCTGCATACTAAACTTTTGCAATTCATGCAATAGGACACCCAGATCCCTCTGCATCTCAGAGCTCTGCATTCTCTCACCATTTAGATAATATGCTTCTTCCTGCCAAAATGGACAATTTCACATTTCCCACATTATACTCCATTTGTCAGACCTTTGCCCACTCATTTAACCTATCCATATTCCTTTGTCACCTCCTTATGTCCTCTTTACAACTTACCTTCCTACCTTTCTTTGTGTCATCAGCAAATTTAGCAATCATATCTTCGGTCCCTTCATCCAAGTCATTTATATAAATTGTAAAAAATTGAGGCCCAGCACTGATCCCTGCGGCACACCACTCATTACATCTTGTCAACCAGGAAATGACCCATTTATGCCTTCTCTCTGTTTCCTGTTAGCTAGCCAACATGTTACTCCCTACACCATGAGCTTTTATTTTCCACAATAACTTTTGATGTGGCACCATATCAAATACCTTCTGGAAATCTAAGTAGAGTACATTCACCAGTTCCCCTTTATCCACAGCATATGTTACTTCCTCAAAGAACTCCAATAAATTGGTTAAACATGATTTCCCTTTCACAAAACCATGTTGACTCTACCTGATTACCATGAATTTTTCTAAGTGCCCTGCTATAATGTCTTTAATAATAGCTTCTAACATTCTCCCTAAGACAGATGTTAAACTAACTGGCCTGCAGTTTGTTGCTTTCTGTCTCCCTCCCTTTTTGAATAAAAGAAGTCACATTTGCTATTTTCCAATCTAATGAAACCTCCCCCGAATCTCGGGAATTTTGGACAATTAAAACTAATGCATCAACTATCTCACCAGCCGCTTCTTTTAAGACCCTAGGATGAAGTCCATTAGGGCCCAGGAACTTGTTAGCCTGCAGGTCCAACAATTTGCTCACTACCACTTCCCTGGTGATTATAATTTTCTTGAGTTCCTCCCTCCCTTCCATTTCCTGATCTATAGCTATTTCTGGTATGTTATTTGTATCCTCAATAGTAAAGACTGATGCAAAATACCCATTCAATTCATCTGCAATCTCCTTATTTTCCATCAGTAATTCCCCAGACTCACTTTCTATAAGACCAATGCCCACTTTGTTAATTCTTTTCTTTTTTAAATATTTAGAGAAACTCTTACTATCTGTTTTTATATTTCTAGCTAGCTTTCTGTCGTACTCTAATTTTTCCCTCCTTATTAATCTTGTAGTCATTCTTTGCTCCTTTTTATATTCTGTCCAATCTTCTGACCTGCCACCCATCTTTGTGTAATTACATGCTTTTTCTTTAAGTTTGATAATACCTTTAACTTTT
The DNA here is from genome assembly GCF_036365525.1 of Heterodontus francisci. Lineage (NCBI taxonomy): Eukaryota > Metazoa > Chordata > Chondrichthyes > Heterodontiformes > Heterodontidae > Heterodontus > Heterodontus francisci. The sequence continues at coordinate 50,122,543 of NC_090390.1, forward strand.
TGAGTTAACCACGGATGATGGGTCCTCCTCTTGGAATTTTTCTCTCGCTTTGGCATATATCTATTCTGTGTATTCTGAAATATCCCCTTAAATGTCTCCCACTGCATCTCTATTGACCTATCCCTTAACCAACTTTGCCAATTCACTTTAGCTAGCTCTGCTTTCATGCCCTCATAATTGCCCTTATTTAAATTTAAAATACGAGTCTTAGACCCACTCTTCTCTCCCTCAAACTGAATGTAAAATTCAATCATATTATGATCATTGCTGCCTAGGGGCACCTTCACTAACCCGTCATTAATTAATTCTATCTCATTGCATAGTACCGAGTCTAGTATAGCCTGATCTCTGGTTGGCTCCAGAATGTGCTGTTCTAAGAAACTATCCTGAAAACATTCCAGGAACTCCTCATCTATGCTACCTTTGCCCATCTGATTTTTCCAGTCTATATGTAGATTAAAATTCCCCATGATTATCGCCGTACCTTTCTGACAAGCAGCCATTATTTCTTCCTACCATGTGGTTACTGTAGGGGCCTAAACACCACTCCAACAAGTGACTTCTTGCCTTTATCATCTCTCATCTCAACTCACATCGTTTCTGTATCCTGGTTTCCTGAACTTAGGTTGTCCCTCTCTATTGTGTTAACACCATAAGAAATTAACAGAGCCACCCCTCCATCTTTTCCTAGTTTCCTGTCCTTCCTAAATGTCAGGTACCCTTCAATATTCAGGTTCCAATCTATGTTATCCTGCAGCCATGTCTCTGTAATGGCTATCAGATCGCACTTATTTATTTCGATTTGCGTTATCAGTTCATCCGCATTTTGTTTCGAATGCTACGTGCATTCAGATAAAGAGCATTTAGTTCTGTCCTTTTATTATTTTTCTAACCACTAGGCTTGTCTGCTGATTTACTCTTAGATTTGTACTCACTGTCCTTTTCTGTCACTGTCTGTTTATCATTTCCCATATTAATACCTTACTCTCTTCCCTTGTCTCTACTCTTTGATTTTCCACATCTTCCCAAATTTGATCCCTTGCCCCCACTATTTAGTTTAAAACCCTCTCTACTTCCCTAGTTATGCAACTTATGCGGTACAGCCCCCACTTTCCCCAGTACTGGTGGCAGTGCCCCACGAACCGGAACCCACTTCGACCACACCAGTCTGTCAGCCACGCATTTGTTTCTCTAATCTTATTTGCCCTATTCCAATTTGCACATGGTTCATGTAATAATCCAGAGATTATTACCTTTGAGGTTCTACTTCTTACTTTGGTGCCTAGCTCTTCATACTGACTATGCAGAACCTCTTTCCTTGTCCTGCCTATGTTGTTGGCACCTACATGGACCACGACGACTGGATCCTCCCCTTCCCACTGTAAGTTCCTCTCCCGCTCTGAGCAGATGTCCCAAACCCTGGCACCAGGCAGGCAACACAGCCATATCGACTCTCGCTCTTTGCTGCAGAGAACAGTGTCAATCCCCCTCACTATACTGTCTCCTACTACCGCTACTTTCCTTTTTGCTTCCGCCACTTGAATGGCTTCCTGATCCCATGGTCAGTCTGCTCATCTACACTACAGCCTTTGCTCTTGTCCATATAAGCTGCAAGAACCTCGAACATGTTGCTCAATTGCAAGGGCTGAGGCTGCTCCGCTCCCACCTTCTCAATCCCTTTACCTGCCTGGTGTGACAAGCGCTTTTGCATGTTGGCCACGGTACACACAAGGTTAAAATTTATTGCAACTAGCTGTAGAAAATACATATTCAAGACTGCCTGATATGCACACCTCAGGATGAGACCTTGAGAGATTGCTGCCCTCGTCTTGGTTCAGGACCTGTCTCACAGATCATTCAATGTGTTTGTAACGGTTAAATGCTGAGGTACATTTATCTGTATTTAAAATATTGCTGTAAATACTGAACAGGGTTTTCCACTTTGGTAGAGAGCCAGGGTGAAGTTGGTATGGCTTTGTTACCATCTAACTTGGCCATTGCTGCTCCTGTCAGATGTTTGGGGTCAGCCTAAGCATCATCATGTTGGCAGGTTCCCAGTGGGATTCCCACCTTGGAGAAAACAGTGGAAAGTAGCTGCTCAAAGGCCACAGATGTCTGGAACACAGCAGGGCTGCCTCTGGGGTGGCTGATGCAAAGAGTTAGCGTTTAAGAATGCTTGGCCATGAAATTGGACAAGGTCCGAAAAGGGGCATGGTGATCACAATGCGGGAATACCTCGCTCCCATTGCTTCTGATGCAGGCAGCACACAAACCTCATGCTCCCTGCTAACTTTAATGATTGTAGCACGCAATCAGCACTAAGCACGATGTTGAGTGGCTGCATGCCTAAGCAAGGATACAAAATCTTGAGAAGCTAGCATGAGTTAAATTTAGTCTGCAATGCATGAAGCCAGCCTGCACCTCTTAAAGGGGAAGGGCATTGTAGCTGGACTAGATGCTGGCAAGTCCTTGTAAAAGTAATACTGACATGGAAAGCACTCACAACATGGCAGACAATGTGCTGGAAGCATTCATGCAGTAGGTGGAGATGAGGAGAGCTGTGATCTATCCAGAAGGCCCACCAGACAAACTTTGCAAAGGCAGTGGGATAAGATAGCCATGGAGGACAATGCCAGGGGTCAAGCCCCAAGGGCCTGGATGCAGTGGCACAAGAAGTTCAATGATCTCATTAGTGGTCAGTGTATCTTTAAATGCCATACCTCAACAACTGCACCAGCAGCCTCACACATTGCTCAATGCATCATACCTCCATCACTCACCTACAAACAATCTCTATCAATCACGACTCACACCTAACATTCATAGCTTTGCCTCACACTAACAGGCCTGAATTTTATTCGGGTGCCTTGCTCTGCGGCGGCGCCCTTTGAACTCAGTGGCGTACCCACATTCAGCGGCCACCACTGCGCCCCCGCCATATTATGCATGGAGGCTCATTAGCATCACTGTGACGAGCCGCCGCCACCCCCCCCTCCCCCCCACATATTACGTGGGGAGAGGCGGGATATCCGGCACAGCTAGGAACCTTTCAACAACGATGCAGCAGGTGCTGGGGCCCTATTTAAAGTGCCCCAGTACCTGCTTCCTGATAGCTGTCAAAGAAATACTTACCACACTGCTGAAGAGTGGGGCTGCTGTCAATCTATCAGTAAAGCAGAAAATGCTGGAGAAACTCAGCAGTTCAGGCAGCATCTGTGGAGCGAGAAGCAGAGTTAACTTTCAGGTCTGTGACTATGTTCACAGACCTGAAAGTTAATCCTGCTTCTCTTTCCACAGATGCTGCTTGACCTACTGAGTTTCCCCAACAGATTCTGCTTTGCTGCCACATACTTACCCTGCTGTGTCCCAGTGTCCTGTGAAGTTGTGATCCTCTTCTTCCACTCAAGCATAACATTCCTTCTTGTAGGCGTGCCGCACCTGGATGAATAATCTTAATTTCACACATTCCAGGATGTGAGATTTAAATGTACCATAAAAGGCAAAGACACAACAGAAATAAAACCATAATTGAAGAATACTTACATACTATGGGCTTCTAATCATCTGACTGTGACAAGCCACAGACTGATACGCATTTGGAATCTATATTAATTTCTCTGCTAACTGTTATGTGAAAAGACATGTGACGATCTTTGTAAGAAAACAGGAAAACATGTTCATATTCTAGCTGCATTGCCAACTAGAAACATTACACCAATAATTATGATCAGCTGCTGCAGAAGTAAAGTGTTTGTGAAATTGTGTCGATGTGTACTAGTTGAAAAACCATGACAACTCCACAGATTTCCTCACTAGTCCTGCATTGGTTTTCAAACATGTGCAAGACAAACCTTGCAGCCAGAATTTAGAGCTGTTACACGGTGGAGTCACCTTTGCATTTAAAGGACCACATCAAAAGTCAAGGATGGCAGAGGGGAACTCTAGGGTGGCCCCACAGTTTACTGAAGCCTCCCTGGTCGCTCTCCTCCAGGCTGTGCAGGCAACTTGGGAGGTCCTTTTCACCAACGATGGTAAGAAGAGGCTCTCCTGCCTGAACTAGGCAGCATGGCTAGAGATGGCTAAGGAGGTGAGTAGCTGTGGAGCCATCCGGCGTCAAAGGGTCCAATGCCAGAAGGGGTTGGACTATTACTCTCCCAGCCAGCTGGGGCCCTTAGGCCTCGTGCGCACAGGGTACGACCGCCAAAGTCATCCACAGCCAAAGGGCCATCATATCAGCAGCCTTCCTACAGTCAAGCTGCTAGAGCAGAAGCGGCACTGTGTAGGAGAATCCGCAAGCATTTCCAAAAAGCACTGTGACACAAATGGGTCTGCATGGGTGACACAACACTGTAGAAAGACCGAAAACAAAATCATCTTCACTAACATGTGCGTTGCTTTTACTGTGTGAATGATATGTGCCAGCATGTACCGATCGTGGCTCCTCCCATTACATCATTGGACTTCCAGAACTGCCAATGTATGGAATAACATCATTGCCATGCTAGTATCACTCATGTGTGTCTCCATGGATGCAGTAACATGGACAATGGCTCAGTATTCTGCTGCCAGTAATGGTGGATGCAAAGATGTTGCAGATGCGGACTGCTGCACAACAGATGAACGAAGGTGCAGTGTGGCAGAGCCAACTGTAGTTCCTATGGCGTGGAGAACCTTTGATCAACGAGGCGCTGCTGTGCATCTCTCGCTCGCTGCTCACCCTGCATGTGGTGCCTGGATGCTCTCTGTCCTCCAATGTGCCTTTCCTGCTATAAATCCTCAGCATCCTCATCATCTGAGGATGAGTTCTGCTCATGTCTCTCCTCATCCTGCAAGGCCTCCCCCGGATTGAGTGTGTAGTTGTGCAGAGCACAGCAGATAGCAACGATGTGAGCTACCCTTTCCGTCTTGTACTTTAGGGCAGCACCCAATCTATCCACACAGTGGGAGAACACTTTCCGCATGCCAATCGTCTGCGCAATGGTGGTTCTTGTAGCTCTGTGGCTGGCATTGTGTCGCTCTTTTGCAGCAGTGTTGGGGTATCTCACTGGTGTCAGGAGCCATGTCTGCAAGGGGTTGCCCTTGTCTCCAAGATGCCACCCCTCCATCCGAGCCATTTCAGTGAACAGCAATGGCAACTGTGACTGACGCAGGATGAAGGCATCATGGCAGCTGCCTGGAAAGCGAGCACAGATTTGTGTGAACTGGTTCTGGTGATCACTTACGAGCTGCACATTGATTGCGTGGAAGCCCTTATGGTTTACATATTCAGCTGGTCACCCCGCGGGAGCCTTGATGGCCACATGGGTGCAGACTATGACCCCTTGAACCTGTGGGAATCCCGTGATGGAGCCAAAACCGATGGTCCTCTGGGCTTGGCTTTCAGGATCCGTCGTCAAGCGGATATAGTCACCAGTCCTCCGGAACAGGGCATCAGTGACCTCCCTGATGCAGCGGTGCACTGCTGACTGTGTGACCTCACAAAGGTCTCTAGCAGGCCCCGAAATGATGCAGAGGCATAAAAATTGAAAGCCGCTGTCATTTTGAGGGCCACAGGCATAGGATGTCCCCCGAAGCCCCTGGGCTGCAGGTCATCATTCAGCAGGGCACAAAGATGTGTCACCGCCTCTCCTGACATCCACAGTTGCCTCTAACACTGGCACTCTGACATCTGCAGGTATGTCAAGCAGGACCTGTAGATGCGCGGCGATCCGTAGGGGAGAGCTCTCCTTGGGTGCTGCTGCTCATGACCAGGGGCCTCTATATGGGCTGCAATTGCCTGTTGGTTTTGCCTGCAGCGCACATGGATCCTCTCAAGGAGCGCATCAATGAATATGGGGTGAACCATCCCCATCTTCAAGTTGCAATTCAACTCGGCTCCTTCAATTCTTCGAAGGTTCCTGACAGGGCAGAGATTGATGTTGAGTGGGACATCAGGTGCTTTCATGTGGCAGCTATGTGGCATGGTATGACATTGCCCATCTTAGCTCCCACTAAGAGTGGCACCGCATGGCCATATAAAGATTGTACAAGCTGCATCGATTGGCCCACAAGACATATAAGCTTCACACACCTACCATCTCTCGCACTCGCCCCACATACAGGGTGACTCATGTGCTATTGCTCCTTCAATGACAGCGGCAATCAATGGCACAGAGCCGACAACCATTATGGAGGGTGGAATCGCAGTGGCTCCCTACACGTTTGCAGATTGAGACCCCTGAATATCTCCCCTCCCTTCCAGAATGCAGAGTGAAACCCCCGAATATTCCCACTCCCTCCGCCTTTCCGGAATGCAGAGTGAGACCCCTGAATAACTGAACTTAACCTTCCGTAGCCAAAACTTCTACCTCTGATGACCCGCCGGATTTTCTGTTCGGGAACGGGATAGCACGTGACAGCTGCCGGTTCAACATAAAATCCAAAGTGTGCATTGAGAGGCAGCGGGCTGCATAATCTGCCGAGTTAAGCACCGTTTTGAATATGGTAACTGGGATGCCACCACCGAGCAGCGGGGAGGCCGCACCAAGGTCCCCCCGCCACCAGTAATATGAGGCGTCGAGGGACCAGTATAATAAAGCCCACACACTTTGCATTGCTGAAAGCCTCACACCTGCATCTCTCCGCTTGCACATGTTGCCAATTATTCAATTGTGACAGGCACACAACCTGATAAGGTTCCCTCTTTCAGGAAAAGGTGGCGCACAACCGGAGGCAGCAGCACCTAACAAGCGAGGAACAGGCATTGCTGTATGATCTGACCCCCATGAAGGAGACAATGCTTGCTATCGATAGAGCGGCCATCGCTGAGTCCGTGGCCAGCAGTGGAGCTAAAACCATCAAAGATGACAGTATCCTTATGCCTAATCCTCCTTCTCAAATCTGCCTTCTCCTCATCCTACACAGTCATCTGATTTATAAGCTGTAGATGGTGTAAGCATGCATCGTTTGCTTTTCACCCCTCCCCATAACCCTACTCTTGTGCCTTTTTCCTTTCAGAGATTCAAGAATTGCAATCTGGCCAGGAAGAGCAAGAGGTGGCAGAACAGGAAGACAGTGATGAGGAAGGAACACTGTCACATGCAGTCAGACTTGCAGCCACCAGTTCAGATGTTTTAGAGGATAGCACAGAGGCAGGATATGCATGTGGTGAGACACCTGTAACCAGGGTAGGTGCTAGTTTGACAGAGAGTGAGGCTTCACACAGTTCTGCTGGAGAGGCCTTGGATGAGCAGTTCAATGGAGTGGCCTGTAGTAGGTGACTGGTAGATATGCACAATGAAATTCTTACTGTATTGGCAGGTCTGCCAGAAAGCCTGCAGTCAATGTCAAGGTGCATGGAAGAATCTGGCACCAACGTGGCATTTTGCACAGAGCTTGGAGCCCATCCGTTTCCATGTGGAAGTGGTGGCCAACTCCATTAGAACACTTAGCGTTCGATAGCTGATATCTCACAAACCGAAGCCATGCACCATCTGGGTGCTGCAGTGGAAGCTCGGATTGCGGCCATCATGTCTGCAGATACCAGTTTTGAAAGGGGCTTGTAAGGTGTCACAGCAGTCCAGCAACCTGTTCTCCAGCAGATTACTCGGACTGCTGAGGCACAGCTCCTCAGGAATGGCAGTGGCTCCAAGGAGCACAAAACTACTGTCCTGTCTCAGGGTGACGACATGCGTCCTCCCACCACTACCTCTCCACCAGTATCCTTGCTGTTGCCTGTCAACTAGCCCCACCCAGACTGCTGCAGTCTGAAACTGGGCCTTCTAGGGCTAAAGTTGCTCGATGTTATCCTGCAAAGCCATCTGCAGTCTCCACCACTGAAAGTCAGCAACCTATCAGCAGCCATGCTGCAGCCACTGGGGTTGCACTGCATAGGAGCACCAGGACAGGCAAAGGCACATGGAAGACAGGCACTAAGGGAATGCACAAAGGTGATTAGTTGAAATTTGTATGCAACGTGGCATGGTTTGAGTTATAAATTTAGTTTGGAATATTTATTTTATGTTGACTTTTATTTTAGCATTGTGGGCAAGTGGACCATGTGCTGGTTAGTAACAGAGAGAAGGTAAGGTGCAGGGTTGTTGGTGAATGGGAAATTGGGGTTATGTTAATTGGTATCGCAGTCAGATGAGCCGGTCACAGACATCCCAGCCAGAAATCGATTGTGTTGATTGCCTTCTCCCTTCCTCTTCCTCCAATTCCACAGCTGGTTGCCATATAGCTGATGGTAAGAGCTGTGCTCTCATGAAGGTGAGGCTCTTTACACATGTTCTGTCAAGAACTGCTGGGCTCCTCCAGAGCAGTGCAGGCAGTGGAAGCGCTAAGCACCCCGATGTTCTATCATATATCCTGTGGCAACATGGCTTTCATTATATGTGGGTTTCACACCAGAATCATGAACCATGTTGTCAAAGAATAGCCCTTGTCACCCAATAGCCACCCTCTAGTTTGTCATGGTGGCTCAAATGCAGATGACACAATGGACTGCCTCAGAGTGAAGGCATCATGACTGCTGCCAGGATACCAAACATTGACCTACATGATTCACTGCGTATTGTCGCAAACCAGCAGGACATTAAGGGAGTGGAATCCCTTTCTGTTGTGGTACCTCTCAGAGTTGACATGGGGCACCCGCAAAGCAACATATGTGCAGTCAGTTGCAACCTGCGGCATGAGGAAGCCTGCAATCCTGATGAAAGCATATGCTCACCAGTTTTTTTCTGGCAAGAGTGAATGAAATATATATCGACACGCAGTGATCTTCCTGACACAACAGTGCTCAGCAAGCAGGAAATTGTTGCAAATATCGACTGCTTCAGCCCAGAAGGAGCCAGACATTTAAAAGGTCCTGGCCATGGTCACCTCCACAGTCACTGGCAATGGAATCCTTGCCCTGCACTGAGGTTGCAGTTGTGTAGCTACTACAGGTGGCAGATTTCAGTGAGGATGTTCTTAGTAAAGCAGAGATGTCTGAAACACCACTCCTCACAGGAGAATTGCTCCATGAATACCCTGGATGGACATGCCCTACTGCAGAGAGCCCCTCTCCTCCTCCTCCTCCTTCTTCCAGTGACTTGCCCTATTCTGTGTCACGTCTGCTCATTTATTAAAACATTTTTTTGATTTTTTCCTGAGATGTGAGCATCGCTGACAAGGCCAGCATTTGTTGCCTAATTTGTTCCCTAATTGACCTTGAGAAGGTGTTGGTGAACTGCCTTTTTGAACTGCTGCAGTCCTGGTGGTTTAGCTACACCCACAGTGCTGTTAGGGAGGGAGTTCCAGGATTTTGACCCAGCAACAGTGAAGGAACAACAATATATTTCCAAGTCTGAATGATGTGTGACTTGGAGGGGAAATTGCAGGTGGTGCTGTTCCCATGCATCTGCTTCTCTTGTTCTTCTAGGTTGTGGAGGTCACAGATTTGGAAGGTGCTGTTGAAGGAGCCTTGGCAAGTTGTTGCAGTTTATCCAGTAGATGGTACACACTGCTGCCACAGTGCCCCAGTGGTGGAGGGAGTGAATGTTTAAGAGGTTAGATGGGGTGCTGGTCAAACAGGCTGCTTTATCTTGGATGGCATCAAGCTTCGAGTGTTGTTGGAGCCGCACTCATCCAGGTAAATGGAGTGTATTCCATCACACTATTGATTTGTGCCTTGTAGATGGTGGACAGGCTTTGGAGAATTGGGAGGTGAGTTACTTGCTGCAGAATTCCTAGCCTCTGACCTGCTCCTGCAGCCACAGTGTATATATGGCCGCTCCAGTTCAGTTTCTGGTCAAGGATGTTGATAGTGGGGGATTCAATGATGGTAATGCTGTTGAATGCCAGGGTGAGAGGGTTAGATTCTCTCCTGTTGGAGATGGTCATTGCCTGGCACTTATGTGGTGCGAATGTTACTTGTCACTTATCAGCCCAAACCTGTATGTTGTTCAGGTCTTGCTGCATGTGGGCATAACTGCTTCAGTATCCGAGGGGTTGCAAATGGTGCTGAACATTGCACAATCACCAGCGAACATCCGACTTTTGACTTTATGTTGGAGGGAAGCTGCTGAAGATGGTTGGGCCGATGACACTACACCGAGGAATTCCTGCAGCGATGTCCTGGAGTTGAGATGACTGGCCTCCAACAATCACAACCATCTTCCTTTGTGCTAACTATGACTCCAACCAGTGGAGGTATTTCCACCTGATTCCCATTGACTTCAATTTTGCTATGGCTCCTTGATGGCACACTCTCCCTGTCATGCTGTAGGCGAAGGGGGATATATACTACTGCACCCATGTCTGGGAGCAAGTGGTTTGTGCAGAATACTTGACTTCAGGCCAAAGTCCTCTAGCACATGCCACACCATTTCCTGTACACCAAAGCAATTTTAAACAACTCTGGAATCCACCAAACACAGTGCAGTCGCGGTCAAGAGCCAGCAGAAATCAATCAATTAGCAACTAACTTGAATGTAGTTGATGATCCTTTCAAATAGCAACGGGGAAAACGTGATTTGGAGGAGGGGGGGGGGTCCTTTCTGGTGCTGATCACATGTTTAGGGGAGGCGGTGGCGTAGTGGTATTATCACTGGACAAGTAACGCAGAGACCCAGGGTATTCCTCTGGGGACATGGGTTCGAATCCCATCATAGCAGAAGGTGGAATTTGAATTTCATTAATAAATCTGGAATTAAAAGCTAGTCTAATGATGGCCATGAAACCATTGTCGATTGTTGTACAAAACCATCTGGTTCCCAAACGTCCTTTAGGGAAGGAAATCTGCTGTCCTTACCTGGTCTGGCCTACATGTGACTCCAGACCCACAGCAATGTGGTTAACTTTTACATGCCCTCTGAAATGGCCAAGCAAGCCACTCAGTTGTACCTAACTGCTACAAAGTCTATAAAAAGGGATGAAACCGGACGGATCACCCGGCATCGACCTAGGCACCGGAAACGACAATGGCAAACCCAGCCCTGTCGACCCTGCAAAGTCCTCCTTACTAACATCTGGGGGCTTGTACCAAAGTTGGGAGAGCTGTCCCACAGACTAGTCAAGCAACAGCCTGACATAGTCATTCTCACAGAATCATACCTACAATGTCCCAGACACTGCCATCACCATCCCCGGGTATGTCCTGTCCCACCAGCAGGACAGACCCACCAGAGGTGGTGGCACAGTGGTATACAGTTTGCAGGGAGTTGCCCTGGGAGTCCTCAACATCGTCTCTGGACCCCATGAAGTCTCATGGCATCAGGTCAAACATGGGCAAGGTAACCTCCTACTGATTACCACCTACCGCCCTCCCTCAGCTGATGACTCAGTACTCCTCCATGTTGAACACCACCTGGAGGAAGCACTGAGGGTGGCAAGGGCACAAAATGTACTCTGGGTGGGGGACTTCAATGTCCATCACCAAGAGTGGCTCGGTAGCACCACTACTGACCGAGCTGGCCGAGTCCTAAAGGACATGGCTGCTAGACTGGGTCTGCGGCAGGTGGTGGGGGAACCAACACGAGGGAAGAACATACTCGACCTCGTCCTCACCAATCTGCCTGCTGCAGATGCATCTGTCCATGACAGTTTTGGTAGGAGTGACCACTGCACAGTCCTTGCGGAGACGAAGTCCCGCCTTCACATTGAGGATACCCTCCATCGTGTTGTGTGGCACTATCACCGTGCTGAATGGGATAGATTTTGAACAGAGCTTGCAATGCAAAACTAGGCATCCATGAGGCGCTGTGGGCCATCAGCAGCAGCAGAATTGTACTCAACCACAATCTGTAATCTCATGGCCCAGCATATCCCCCACTCGACCATTACCATCAAGCCAGGAGACCAACCCTGGTTCAATGAAGAGTGCAGGAAGGCATGCCAGGAGCAGCACCAGGCATACCTCAAAATGAGGTGTCAACCTGGTGAAGCTACAACCCAGGACTACATGCATGCCAAACTGCGTAAGCAGCATGCGATAGACAGAGCTAAGCGATCCCATAACCAACAGATCAGATCTAAGCTCTGCAGTCCTGCCACATCCAGCCGAGAATGGTGGTGAAGAATTAAACAACTAACTGGAGGAGGTGGCTCCACAAATATCCCCATCCTCAATGATGGCGGAGCCCAGCACATCAGTGCGAAAGATAAGGCTGAAGCATTTGCAACAATCTTCAGCCAGAAGTGCCGAGTTGATGATCCATCTCGGCCTCCTCCTGAAGTCCCCAGCCTCACAGATGCCAGACTTCAGCCAATTCGATTCACTCCACGTGATATCAAGAAACGACTGAAGGCACTGGATACTGCAAAAGCTACGGGCCCTGACAATATTCCGGCAATAGTACTGAAGACCTGTGCTCCAGAACTGGCCGCTCCCCTAGCCAAGCTGTTCCAGTACAGCTACAACACTGGCATCTACCCCGAAATGTGGAAAATTGCCCAGGTATGCCCTGTTCACAAAAAGCAGGACAAATCCAACCCAGCCAACTACCGCCCCATTAGCCTACTCTCAATCATCAGTAAAGTGATGGAAGGTGTCATCAACAGTGCCATCAAGCGGCACTTGCTTAGCAATAACCTGCTCAGTGATGCTCAGTTTGGGTTCCGCCAGGGCCACGCAGCTCCTGACCTCATTACAGCCTTGGTTCAAACATGGACAAAAGAGCTGAACTCCAGAGGTGAGGTGAGAGTGACTGCCTTTGACATCAAGGCAGCATTTGTCCGAGTATGGCATCAAGGAGCCCCAGCAAAACTGAGGTCAATGGGAATCAGGGGGAAAACCTTCCGCTGGCTGGAGTCATACCTAGCACAAAGGAAGATGGCTGTGGAAGAGGTCAATCATCTGAGCTCCAGGACATCACTGCAGGAGTTCCTCAGGGTAGTGTTCTAGGCGCAACCATCTTCAGCTGCTTCATCAATGACCTTCCTTCAATCATAAAGTCAGAAGTGGGGATGTTCGCTGATGATTGCACAATGTTCAGCACCATTCATGACTCCTCAGATACTGAAGCAGTCCGTGCAGAAATGCAGCAAGACCTGGACAATATTCAGGCTTGGGCTGATAAGTGGCAAGTAACATTCGCGCCACATAAGTGCCAAGCAATGACCATCTCCAACAAGAGAGAATCTAACCATCTCCCCTTGACATTCAACGGCATTACCATCGCTGAATCCCCCACTATCAACATCCTAGGGGCTACCATTGACCAGAAACTGAATTGGAGCAGCCATATAAATACCGTGGCTACAAGAGCAGGTCAGAGGCTTGGAATCCTGAGGCGAGTAACTCACCTCCTGACTCCCCAAAGACTGTCCACCATCTACAAGGCACAAGTCAGGAGTGTGATGGAATACTCTCCACTTGCCTGGATGGGTGCAGCTCCAACAACACTCAAGAAGCTCAGCACCATCCAGGACAAAGCAGCTCGCTTGATTGGCACCCCATATACAAACATTCACTCCCTCCACCACCGACGCACAGTGGCAGCAGTGTGTACCATCTACAAGATGCACTGCAGCAATGCACCAAGGCTCCTCAGACAGCACCTTCCAAACCCACGACCTCTACCAACTAGAAGGACAAGGGCAGCAAATACATGGGAACATCACCACCTGCAACTTCCCCTCCAAGTCACACACCATCCTGACTTGGAACTATATCGCCGTTCCTTCACTGTCGCTGGGTCAAAATCCTGGAACTCCCTTCCTAACAGCCTTGTGGGTGTATCTACCCCACATGGACTGCAGCAGTTCAAGAAGGCAGCTCACCACCACCTTCTCAAGCGCAATTAAGGATGGGCAATAAATGCTGGCCTGGCCAGCGACGCCCACATCCCATAAAAATTAATTTTAAAAAAGCTATGCAAGGGTTAAGGAAGGGTCATAGCTGAAGCCTTGACGTCCAAAATGGCAGCACTAGCATCAAACCAAAGTTAAGCGCTGACTGACGTAACAATCTGCCTGCCGTGCATACTTCCAGCAGGTGCTCCCAGCTAGCACAGATACATTCACCAAAATGGCATCTGGTGCGCTTGCACCACAAGTGTGCATGCACGGCGCAAATGCCATTTTGCAGGAAAAATGGCACTCAGTGCCCAAAAACTGGGCATTAAGGAGCTGAATTTCACAGCCTTGAAAATTTGCAGGGTGCAGGATTGCACTCCTGAAGGGGATTAATTTTTAATTCCCCTCCCATACATTAGATTCCAGGAGCAAGCTACCTCTTCTCCTCAGCTATCCCACTATTTGCAACCTTTCTGTCAATCACTTAGATTCAAACTGGGCAGTGCATGTACCACCTGAGTCATTGGGAATGCATTCATTTGACCCATGATTGCCGTTGAGCAAAATTTATGAGGCACTGAGTTACAACCAGATTTTTTTTTGGTATAACCAATATGCTCAGAAAAAATGATCATGAATTCTAAATTATTCATTTACATTAGAGAGTTAGTCAAACATTGCAACAATCATTCATTTAGAGACACAAATCTCACTTTTATTACTGTGTCATTGGCCTAACAATACACTGTCTTGCAACAGAACAACTTGCATTTATGGAGTGCTGTTAACATAGAAAAAAAATCAGCCCAAGGTACTTCTCAGATGTGAAATTTGAAAAGAACCAGTGTACTAATCTCATCATTATTCAGCTATGTGTAACTCCAGTCGCTAACAGGAGACCTACCTGGGTAAACCAGCACCTAAAAACAGGGATGTGCACATTCTGGGACCTCAAGGTCATTTAATTACCGGTTCATCATAAAACAGTCTAAGTAAATTGAAGACAAAATCACTAATCACAGAAGTGGTAATTTACTGTCTTATATCCAAGAAAATGGGAAGTGGAGATTCCTCATTCTTTGCCCATACCTTTTCTTGTCTTGGACTTTCACATGCTAAAGCTGAAACTCCTAGTTAAATTTGGCACAACTACTTGATGCAAAAACGTATTTTTGGACACCACTAACCGCATTCTTTTCCATCATTCTTTCTTCTGCTTCCTCCCCTTTCTCATCAGCATTGATCTTCTTAGTTAATCTACGTGCAGAAAGTTTTGTAAGATTAGATTTCTGGATGACAGCATGGAAAATGACTCAGAAAAAAATACCAGAACCATTGACATGTGTTGGTATATACGGATTAGCAGCCAAACAAACTCTGAGCCTTGAGGTACAATCAAGGAATGTGTAGAAACACATCATCTGATATCAAACCAGTATTATATTGCTCATGCACTGTCCTCTGTAAATAAATCAATTCTGTAACAGCACAATAAGAGAAAATAGATTTAACTTTCCATAGCTTTTACTCCAAAATCATGTAACTTGTGGTATAAACAAGATACACAAATGGATTTCCTGTTTAAACCACTCCAGCATTTCACCTCTCATCTCTTTAAAAAATAAATACTTGAAGGAGAAAATTTACAGGGCTATGGGGAAGGGACAAGAGACAGAGGCCTGAATTTAATGGCTCCTCACACGAGCGGGCTGGTGGCTGGGTTAAGGGAGGGCCATAAAGTTTAGTGGGAGGCAGGGGATGCCGTTACTGACGCCTTCCTGCCCCCGCTGCAATCTTATGTGGGGCGCGTCAGGGAGAAGCAGCCTGCCTGCCCCAGGCCAGTCAAGGCCCTTAAGTGGCCATTTAACTGCCACTTAAGGGCTTCCTCCTGCCGCCGTGGGTATTTTACCAGTGACGGGCAGGCGGGTGGGTGGCTCATGCTCCCAGAACGCCGCTAGGTAAAACCTGGCAGCCTTCTTGTGGGCTGGGGGGGGGGGTGGTGGCCTTCTTATCAGGGAGCCTCAGAGAGGCGGAAGCTTCGCCCAAGGCTAATTAAGGGCCTGGGGAGTGTAAAATCCCGGTGTGGCCCCCAAGGCCCAGCGGAGGCGGGCTCGCCTCTGACTTTTTGGCCAGTGGGCCAAGTGTAAAATTCTGGCCTGAGTCTTAGCGGATAGCTCTTTCAAAGAGCTGGCACAGGGACAATGGACTGAATGGCCTCCTTCTGTGTTGTATCATTTTATGATTCTATGAAAAGCTCCTCAATCTCCATCTTTCCTGGATTGGCATTTGCTTTCCAACTTCCCTTGGAATACCTTGGGACGTCATGCTAAAGGCACTGCATAAGTGGAAGTTGTTACTGTTGGGTTCAGTGCCTTCTAAAAAGAAACACAAGAATCTGGCTTTGCATAACTTACAGTGAAGAAGTTGTGTCACATAAACACAAACAAGTGGTTCTGTATTAGTCTCGGCTCCTGATGTTGTGCAATCTGCCCCATTAATATTATGGGACAGACTGCATAGTATTAACAGTAACAGACAAGCAACTCACATGCATAAACTGCTTGAAAGTCAGAATTCACTACTTTATATCTGAATGTTCCCTGATGGGTGAGGGAGGTATGTACAGGTCTGAAATAGGAAAGCTGCATCAATGTTTATTTATCTATATGGATAGGTGAGCACTCATCCCATCTGCTACTAGAAACAAAAGCTGGTTCTCCTGAAGGCAGCATATACAGTGCCACTGATATCAAGAAAAGCTACCTGTTTGTGGTCTTGTTACGTGGTCTTAACACCTCCAGAAGCACCAGTGCCTCATTGACCTTACGCTACTGCTGCCATCAAAATTGACAGGATCCTTTAAACTCCTTTGTTATACACTAAGTATTTCTGAATGATGAGTAATTAGGAGGATGACCAATGGCATAGTGCATCTGGAATCTATTTTTAATTCTATTTTTAAATACTTTCTCATCCAGTTGAAAATGCTAATAAAGCAGGTAAAATATTACTTCACACAGGAAATGCAGTGGAAATCAAGTCAGTGGCTCATGGCAATGAGACTGGAATCTGTATTTGGAGTGGGAAAGGGAAGCAATATTTAAAATCCAAACAAAACAATCCAGCATTATAAAATATCTTTTACAGAGATATTTGAGACCTGCAAGCCATGGATTGCTAAATGCAGTCGTTTACTGTTTAGTTGATAGCCTTGAATGAAAGTTAAGGTGCAGCTTTGAAGCAGATGCAAACTATAGCTGGTGCATGCAGTATATTCAGTTCAGGAAGATTCAAGAACGCTGTCACGAGAAAAGTAGTTGAGTTTAACAGATGGTGTCCAAGCTGTCAAAAGCAGCACTTCAGCTGTTCGACCGACAATGAGCATCTGCCTTATCGCTGAAGAAGGTAACAATTTTTTTCTTTATTAAATTTTCAGCTGTTTACACAAAGATGCATGTTCTTGTGAAGCATTTCACACAACAGTTGTACCAGTGCTTGTGGGAAGGGTATGTTGATTTATTGGTTTCTTGCCATGGCTGTGCCTGCAGTGGGACCAATCCCCTTGGTCAGTAGTGCCGTGGGTTACAGAGAATTCTACTTGTAGGAAATACTACAATTACGAAATGATGAGGTTCATTCTTTTAATTCATATCAATGCACAGAGCAAGGCAATACTATGGGCCAGGATTTATTCCGGCGATGGGGGTTCCGGTGATGGGCTGGAGGGTGGGGGGAGACCCCAACTCAACCCTCTGTCAGACCCCCATTGCTATTTAACAGTGGGCAGCCAATTCACTGCCCGCCATAGGGGTTGCCGCCACTTTAAGGGACAAGCTCCCACCTCCAGAGTTGCGGGCCAATCGGAAGGCTGGGAGCTCTGCAGCACTGGCAGCGTCATCGGGAGTGGTGGTTACACAATAGGCCCAAGGGCCTGTTTCTGTGCTGTATAACTCTATGACTCTATGCCAGTACTGCAGGGGGCCCTGCAGTCCCAAAGAGGTGAGTGGGGTTGGGGTTGCCAGGGCCATTCAAATAGGCCCCTGCGACGGTGCTGGGGGGTGAGGGTGTTGGTGGGGGTGGGCGGGGCTCTTCCCGGGCGGGTTGCCATCGCCAACCCAAAGGAGGGACCTCCCTGATCCCGCTAGGAGGCTGCCAGTCATCACCAGGCAGCATCTCCCCGGGTTGGCGGTCCTTCAGCCTTCAATAAAATTGAAGTGGAGGCAGGAAGAGGCCCCATTAATTGGCCACTTAAGGTCCTCAATTGGCCTGGGGCAGGAAGGCTGTCCGGAGCCTCCCCCCGCCCCGGACAAAATGGCAAGGGGCCTGGGCGATGCCAGGAATGGTGTTCTCTGCCATTTTGTTTGTTTCCCCACCCTCCCCCGGTCTCCATGCCCATCTCCAAGTGCAGCAGACAATCCTGCCCCCTTCAGTCTGTGCTAACAGAGAATGGCCCCTTGAGCAAGATGCTAGAACTTGTTTCCCTGCACGATCAGGAGGGAAAAGGAGAAAATTAGCAGCGAAAAAAAAAAATCCCTCAAATAGTCCCTGATCATTTAACTGAACTGGTGGTCATGTAATGTTCATCAGTTCCTGCAGTCTTCTGTCCTGTTGCCCTCTGTTATCACAAAGTAGTTACAAGCAGTGATAACAGCCATTCCACACCACAGTGCTGTGTTTGAGCTCAAGGATATTTTTCAAACAGAAACAATTTATCAACTAAAACAGTTAGCAAACTTTAGGGCAACAGCTTTTCCCAAATATACAAATTGTGTCAGTCAAATGAGGGCTGTTTATTAATGGAGACCTATATTTTTTACTTTCAATAGCACCTAATGTTTCAATGCTTCAATCATGCTAAGCCTAGCATTATACACCAACACTGAAAACACCAAGAGGATCAAAATAAAAGCTCAATATTAATGAATACAGCTTTTTGTGCTTCACATTCATTAAAATCCCCCTTCCTTTTCATCGACAATTTACCAGAAGCTGAAAGAAAAGGGGCACATTCATACACTAGACAGAACAGATACTGTTAGAAACTGTTGATTATGTTAAATCTGTTGTCTGCATCTACACCTTTAACAACAGCCATACTATGTACAAAAAAACTCTACACAGGACAAGGGTATGGTTGGTATTCTAGCTCCAATCCTTTTTTTTTTACACAATTAGAAATGCAAAAGTTGTTCCTCTGAAGAACTGGCAAGTTCTGCTGAGGTAAGAGGGAAGGTTGAGACAAACCAATCCAGTTACAAACCACGGCAAACAGACAGTTCCACAACAACACTTCACACACTTTATTATGTCAACCTTTCTCATAGTTCTTCAACAAATGAAAAGTTTAACCACAGCTAAAAAAATAATGGATACATTAATAACCTTTTCAGCCATTAATAACGAGTTTACCAGTCCTCTAACTCATTATACTGTGGATTTTTAGGCTGTAGGTTTAATTCCCTAAGTAGTGAGTCCCTGGTCATGGCTATGCTGTTTGGGAAAGACAGTGAAGACCACCGTTTAGGTGAGAGCACAGGGAAGATATCTTGGATGGTTCTCTCTTCGCAGTTAGCTCAGGAATCGCATTGGCAGGAACTTAATGCAGGTTTTCTGCCCACATTTGTACTCTACACTTTTGGGTTATCATTGCCACTCTCATTTAGCTGTTTCCCTCAACATAATAATGTCACAAAATTGGAACTTGACAAGCTACCAGTATTAACGACACTTTAAACTTACACAGGGCAATTTTTCCTAGGTACTTCACACACATTAAAGAACCTCTGAGGTGGCCAAGATTGGATCTTAAGCTGAAATGTCAGTTTTAGCCTGCATTTTGGGCAAGGCGCCATCTTGATAAAGGAGTTGAAACTTGCACGAGGAATGACTGGGAGGGTCGTTAAGAGCTGACTGACACTTAAATTGCCTGATAGCGCTCATTAACTGTACAGCATTTTTGAGGCTAGCGCTTGGCCTATACCATCTCCTAAAAGCAACCAGCTGACTGGAAAAAAATTAGTCGTTGCAGAGGATTTTGAGCACTTCTTAAAGGTATATCCCTGTCACTTGCTGCTGCAGATTTGAAGAGGACTTTTGAAACATGTGGGAGACTTTCTGAGACACTTGGCCAAAACTTCACCAAAACTCTATCAACATTCATTCCAGTAATTCTCTGAGGATCTCACCTAAAAAGAGTAAGTGCTGCACTACACTACATTACACAACACAACAACTTATATTTAGTGCATTTAATGTAATAAAATGTCCCACAGCACTTAGCATTATAAATCAAAATACAACATTGAACCACATTAGGAGATTTTAGGTCAGATGGCCAAAAGTTTGGTCAAAGAGGGAAGTTTTAAGGAGTGTCTTAAAGGAGGAAAGCAAGATAGAGAGGCGGGGAGGTGTAGCGAGGGAATTCCAGAGCTTAGAGCCTAGGAAACTGAAGACACAACCACTAATGGTGGAGTGATTAACATCGGGGATGTTCGAGGTCAGAATTAAATGAGCGCAATCCAATTAGTCCCACTCCCCTGCTCCATCCCCGCAGCCCTGCAAGTTTATTTCCTTTGAATGCCCATCCAATTTCCTTTTGCAAGTATTGATTGTCTCTGCTTCCACCACCCTCATCGGCAACCTATTCCAGCTCATTACCACTCGCTGTGTAAAAAAGCTCTTCCTCACTTCCCCCCTGCATCTCTTGCCCAAAACCTTACATTTTGTTATTCATTCATAAATTGTGGGCATTGCTGGCTAGATGATTTATTGCCCATCCCTAATTGCCCTTGAGAAGGTGGTGGTGAACTGCCTTCTTGAACCGCTGCAGCCCATGTGGGTTAGGTACACCAACAGTGCTGTTAGGAAGGGAGTTCCAGGACTTTGACCCAGTGACAGTGAGGGAGCATTGATATTGTTCCAAGTCAGGATAGTCTGTGGCTTGGAGGGGAACTTGCAGGTGGTGATGTTCCCATGCATCTGCTGCTCTTGTCCTTCCTAGGTGGTAGAGGTCGCAGGTTTGGAAGGTGCTGTCAAAGGAGTCTTGGTGAGGTGCTGCAGTAGAAACTCTGAAGGGTATAGACTATCATCTTTATTGTTTATAGAATCGACGCTGATACATTTTTTAAATTCACCTGACAGCTTTAATAAAACTACTCAAATCTATTGATTCTTATTTTTAGCACTAAGAATAGCTTTGGAATGATAAGCGATATCAAATAATTGTCCCTGCCATTTTTTGACACTTAATCAATTTCATCATCGCATCCAGTTGCTCCCATGCTATCCCCATCCCATGCCATGCCTCTCGTGCCATTTCCATCCATTCCTTCCATTCATGCCATGCCATCCCCATCCCTCCCATCAATTCCAACCCATCCCATCCGTCACAGAAACAATCTCTCTAGACAGGGTAACTTTGTTGTTGGATTCCTCTTACTGCCCGCTGTTTCTGTTCTCCACCAACACCACCAACCATCACCACCTCCTCCCCCCCACAAACCCTGCCACCTCCGCTGCTGCCACTAACTGTTGGCAGCTGTATGTGCATCATACGCTTCAGTCCTCCATGTGCGCCAGGCACCACCCACCAAATAAGCCCACCAACAGACATGCCCCTTGAATTGACCGTTCAAAACAGTCCAAACAGACAAAAAACGAGTATTACTTTTTAAACGATTTAACGATTTAAAATGATAAAGTAGGGAAGTGAAGAATGAGAGGCAAGAGACAACTCTCAAATGACAATTAAAGTGGCCTGTGCACTTATGATAATTACAGTTAAAACTACATAAAATAAATATCATTGAGAAGCAGTGAAATGATTTAATTCATAGTTGACTCATTCTTTCTTTTGGGCCTCCTTATCTCGAGAGACAATGGATACGCGCCTGGAGGTGGTCAGTGGTTTGTGAAGCAGCGCCTGGAGTGGCTATAAAGGCCAATTCTGGAGTGACAGGCTCTTCCACAGGTGCTGCAGAGAAATTTGTTTGTTGGGGCTGTTGCACAGTTGGCTCTCCCCTTGCGCCTCTGTCTTTTTTCCTGCCAACTACTAAGTCTCTTCGACTCATAAATTTGCGAAATTGAGTACTTACTGATTTTACTGCACTTTTATTTATCTCTTCCTGTTCTTCCCAAAAGAACATACAATATTCTTCACCATCATTGTTTGCAAAATATTTGCAGTTGATGGTAAGCAAATATCATTCATTGGTTATGTCTTTAAACTTTAATCTATGTAGTTTATTTGCCTTCTAGCATATTAAATTTAAAATAAAAATGAGATCTTTAATCTGGCATTATTTAAACACATTAGGAAGTTGAATTAAATGGAAGGACGTACAAAACTGCAAAGTACTCAAAGAATTAACTAATTTGTACAAATATTATTGTTACTTGGATGATTGAAAATAAAAGGGTGTTCAAGTACCATTGCATGACCAGTACTATACAGGAATTTGTTTAATCCAGAATTACCCACTTAATTTCCATACTAAACACCACTTCGCTGACAGATTACATACAGTGATTTCAGAATTGAAGAAATGCACCTGATTCAATTGAAATAATACATTAAATGGTTGCGCTTACTGGAGATTTGGATGGAAAATTTCTCCTGAAACCACCTTGCCCATGCTGCTGTCAATGCAGCGTCAAATTAAGGGCCTGGAAGTGGTTATTACTACCACCTTGGCATCAAACATGGGGAGAAAATTACCAGTAAATATAGCCACACAAGGAAGGTAACTGCTACACAGAGATGGCTTCACTGCTGAAAATTGTCTGGTGGATTGCTTGTCTTTTCTTAAAATTGATGAAAACTTGCTAAGGAATCATTATATACATGAAATGTTCACAAGAAATAGCCGTGAAGTAGGAATCTGTTTATGATAATCATTTGATTATCTCCAAAAGGGCCTTCACGCTGTAAATTGCAGAAATTATAATTGGATTGTCTATTGTCATTCTGATAAGCACCGTATTAATTACCTAAAGGTATTCAGAATGCTATGGATGACCTGCTGAAGTGTTCATAGTAAATGTGGTGGAAATGTTTCTAAATGTGCTAATGAATTTTCTTCGATTTAAAGCTAACCAATTAATCTAGTGCTGGGTCAAAAAGATTTTCCATCTGGTGGAGTGAGACAGGCAATGTTACATATACTCAAGTGCCTAAGCTCAGTCTCTCTGAACACACCTTCCTACCACCAAACTGACCTTTCAATATGTTTAGCGATGGTGCCTCAAAGTGCCTGGGTCCAATTAACAGAAGGAATGTGCTGCTGCAGCCAAACACTCAAGTTAGCAATATAAATAATAACTTTCACTGAAGTGAAAGAATATCTTAGCATGTTTTCAAATGTGTGCATCCATTTGATACATCACTAGATACAATAACTTAGTTTGGATTTTTAGCAACAGAAATTGCACTCTGCTCTGGAGATACAATTTTTCTTTCCTGCAAGTTAAACCAATTACTTGTGCTGGAAGGATTGATAACTCATGCAGGTAGACCATTAAAGATTTCATCACACTGCTAACTAAAAACTAATTCAAAAATGACTTCACACTTTGATAACAGTGCCAATATCTTGTGATCACTATAGGTAACGTCATTGATGTCCTTAATCATACAATGTCCTTCTGTACTCTGTGCATATTTTGTGAATGAGTGAGCTGCCAGCATGGTACAAAAGTTCAAACTTCCTCCATATGTCGACTTTATCCAGCTTGGGAGTGTTCACTGCTGGGAATTGTTCTATCAAAATATTTACTGAAGCAGCAGGAATTTTAGTTTGTATTTAGCAACAAGTAGAAGCATGATTCTACTATCAATGTCTTTTTTTGGCAGTTTTCCTCAATAATCTTCCCCTCTCCCTAGAAATTCGATGGCACAGGCCTGTTTATCAGCAGCAAAATGGGTGCCCGAGCTTCTAATATGGTGGGTGGGGTGCAATTATTACACTTTAGAAGTACACTGCCCACCACATTGGTAAAGGCAGAAAAAGAGGCAACCGGGGCCTGTGCCCGAAACAGGTGTTAGGCCCTTAGCATATGCCAATAAGGGCTTCAAACAAGCATTAGGCCTACGCTGTTGAGGTCCCCTTTGCAAATTGCATAGCCCTGGTCTGCATATCACCTTAAAAGGATTGGTGGAGGCTGTCAAAAAGGAAAACTTTTTAAAGAAATACTTCATGGAAGAAGTGGGATTGAGTCCATCTGTGTCCATTTCTGGTCGCTGTTTGGCACCTTTCCAATCTCCCTCCCATTCCCAATTGCTTATCCCCCCTCTGCCAGGACTGACCCGAGGTCAGCAACCAGTGATGCAGTGGCCCCAAACTTCAGTCCGCTTTGCCTGGGGCTAGTCAGCAGATGTCTACGGCTCACCGGTCTCAAGTTATCCAATATTGGATGGGCCTTGCCCACTTGTTATGGTGCAGGAATAATTCCCTGTGCCCAGTTCCCATTGGCATTTGTAAGCCTATGATTCTTTGTGGAGTACTGATCTTGTGTCCTTTGATAGCCCACCCAAGTGACTACACATATAATCCTCTGGGTGAGGTGCTACCAACTGAACCAATAAGTTATTGGCATATTGCAGGATAGATTACTAAGAACACTGGATTTTTTAAGCAGTTCTTTAAAAAAAAACACACACATTTTGTGTGCCAAGAACATTCTGCATATCTGCTCTTAATAAGGTTTTCCCATCACCCCTGTCTTTGTGGCCTACATTGGCTCCCAGCCCCAACATCACAGTTTTTTTTAAAGCTTGGGTTTAAACTTCTTCACTACTTTGTCCGTCTCACTTTCTGTCACCTCCACCAGCCCTACAAATGCCTTCCGCCACAGACTCTCTCTTCTGGTGACTTTAGCCTCTTATGAATCTGTCTCTCTCTTCACCCCACACCAATGGTAGCTAGGTATTCACCAAGCTAGGCTCCATGCTCTGGAATTTTCTCCCTAAATCCCTTAAGCCCTTCCTTATAAATCCTGACTCCTTGACTAACCTCAGCTAACATTTCCTTCTTTGGCTCAGCATGCACCTTTTGATTATGGCTCTGTGAATCACTTTGGCAGGTTTTTCTATATTAATGCGTTCTAGAGAAATTGTCATTTTCTCCACAATAGGAGAAACCCTCTTAAAATTTTGTGAGGTGATGGAGAAGTAGGGAAGAGTGAATAGTAGTGGAAACTGAATGAAGAGCTGAAGAATTAAGAGATTTGCGGGTGAATAAAAGTCATGTTCAAGGTGTAGTTCAAAGAGTCAGGTAGAGCACTACAGGGACAGGAGTAAGCCATTCTGTACCTCGAGCCTGTTCCGCCATGGCTGAGGAGACACGGAAGGGAAGAATTGCAACAGCAACATCCTTGCAGGATTTATTGGTATCTAAACGAAGTTGCATCAACCCAATTCATCCCCCCGATGCAATCCAAGGTCTGACACCCTGAATTTAACAGTTATGCTGCATAAAATTTTCAACTGGCGTTGGAAAGTTTTTAAAGGTGAGCCAAAGGATTTATTCATTTTCCACAATAAATCATAGCTATTAGTACAATATATTTGTTTCAGCCCAGATCACCAGACATTGAAACTAAACAGCAAACTGTTTAAAAGTCTCAACAATGTAATATTTTCTATGATTGAAAAGTCTTTCCCTGTAACAGAATCTGCCCGAAACCTTCAAAATCAGAAACATTTTCCAATGAGTTGACTGAGATTGACCTGTGGCCATATCAGTGAACCCGCCTCCTCTCACACGGACATAGCTGGTATTCATTTCTCAAGTGAACACTATAACCAGAAACAGAAACTTTGTTTCCTGACATTTCCTTAGTGTTCCAAGAATTGTACCAATGTTTAATGTTGTAGCATCCTATGGTAACACAGCAAGTAACAATACTCTGTTTTTAGACCTTGTAAGAAGCACACACACATTTGGTAAGAAAACAACAGTATACAGCAGTTTCACCAGATAATATCATCTGGGAAAAGCTCACGTGGTGAAGAAGTTGTGGTAAATAGGTTTACTGTTCAATTAATACTGCAACTTTGTAGTTAAACCATCTGCACCTTCCTGTGAGAAGTCAAGGCTTCCCACAAAAGGTACAGATTTTACTTTTAAAATATTACAGTACCACAATGCAAAGAAAACAATTCCTGTATGCTTTTATCTTTTCCATTTCCTGATACTGCACTATTGTCACTACCCCCTTTCTAAAATAAACCTAGTGTCAGTTTCCTCTTTGTCATGTGACTGAATTACAAACGGTCACTGTTAGAAAAACTAATCAGCTAGAGGATCCTTAAAGGGACACTGTTCTCTTGGTAAAATGAGTGTCATGTTTTCGAATTAGAGATCAAGAACAATACAATCATTGATTGCATCTGCTTTCCAAAAATGAATATATGTGATCTGAATTTTATAGTAAATGCCCAGTTCTTTACTAGACTTTTAATGGAACCTGTTTTGACTGAAGGTACAGGCCAGTGGGATCAAATGCTGTGAAACAGTTTTGCAACAGGTTTCCAGGAACTGAACCTACCTAAAAGCTACCTCATAATCTGCCACTGCTTTGCACAAAATAAATATAACTTAAATTACATGTGGCCTGACTGACAAAGATTGTGAATTTTTCATTTAACTACCTACAGGGCAAATTTGCATTCACAGCCAGAGTTCCTGAAATGAAAATTAAACAAGTAAAGAAAAAGCAAATTGCCCATGCCATCTGGTGACCATATATCCCAGTTTTCTGGGAACAGTTCCTGCACAATATATTGTGTCCCTGGGCAAACAACTTCCCTGGAGGAGTTTGCTGTTCATGAAACTCACCCTTGAATGAATACCCTAACTATTAAGGGCAGTGCAGGCAAATCAGGAGCCATGTGACCTTGAGCTATCCTGCGATTGGTCAATAAAGTGGGCCCAGCTACGTAGCAGGGTGGATTCCACTTGGTGGGAGGGACGTGGATCTCCTGTTTTTAACCAGTAGAAGGGGTAGACTCACTGAAGGACTTTAGTTTATGCAGAGATCCTGCTCTGTGGTCGCTGCACACATGCTCCACCCCCTCCAACACCCCCAACCAATCCCTCTCCCTTCAAAGGGATTCCCCCAATCATGCACAGTTTTCCTGTGAAACTCACCCTTCTCGACCTGTCTGCAGCCTTTGACGCAGTTAACTACACTATCCTCCTCCAACATCTCTCCACTGAAGTCCAGCTGGTGGGACTGCTCTAACCTGGTTCCATTCTTATCTATCTAATCATAGCCAGAATATCATTTGTAATGGCTTCTCTTCCATGCACCATTATCTTTGGTGTCCCCCAAGTATCCATCTTTGGCCTCCTCCTATTTCTCATCTACATGCTGCTCCATCTAAAAGGACAGCATTAGTTTTCACATGTAATATGATGATACTCAGCCCTACTTCACACCACTTCTCGTGAATCCTCCGTGGTTGCTAAATGATCAGACTGCTTATCTGATATCCAATACTGGATGAGAAATTTCCTCCAATTGAATATTAGGAAGACTGAAGCCATTGTTTTTGGGCCCTGCTCCAAATACCATTCCCGAGCTACCGACTCCATTTCTCTGGCAAATGTCAGAGACTAAACCAGTCTGTTCACAATGGTGTCACATTTGACCTCGAGATGAGCAACCAATTACATATTTACACCATTACTAAGACCGCCTATTTTCACCTCTGTAACATCGCCCAACTTTGCCCCTGTCTCAGCTTGTCTGCTGTTGAAACTTTCATTCATGCCTTTGCTATCTCTAGACTTCACTATTCCAACACACTCCTGGCCGGCCTCCCACATTCTACCCTCTGTAAACTTAAGGTCATCCAAAAACTGCTGCCCATGTCTTAACTTGCACGAAGTCCCATTCCCCTATCACCCCTTTGCTCACTGAGCTACAATGGGTCCCAGTGAAGCAACACCTAAATTTGAAAATTCTCATCCTTGTTTTTAAATCCCTCTATGACCTCTCCCTTCCCTATCTCTGTAATCTCTTCCAGCTCCACAACCCTCCAAGCTATCTGCACTCATCTAGTTCTGAGCATGAAGGCCATACCTTCAGCTGCTTAAAGCCTAAGCTTTGGAATACCCTCCCCACACTTCTCCACCTCTCTCCTTTGTTTTCCTCCTTTAAGATATTCCTTAAAGCTGACCTCTTTGACCAAGCTTTTGGTCATCTGACCCTAATATTTCCTTATGTGGCTTGTTGTCATATTTTGTTTTATACTTCTCCTGTGAAACGCCTTGGGATGTTATATTTACATAGTACATAATAAAAGTAGTTGTTGTTGGGGAAAACAGCCCCAGAACCAAAATTTCCAAGTAATGGGAGCTGTTGGTAACTGGACTAATGAGCGGCAGCTGGAGCTGGGGTGTTTGGATGTCCTGGGAACCAGATCAGAGCATGTTTCGTTACTTTGGATGACATGGGTGAATGTCGAGCTGTGTGTCCTTGGATTGGATTTAGAAAATACTCTGCTACATCAATATTTAGCCAGTCAACAGTGGTGCAGGCACAGATTACTAACCCACTCCGTGGTGACATATTTTGGGCAGTACTTGGCTGGGCTGATTGCGATGCCCATTCAAAGTGACTGTTGAGAGGCCCGAGTCATTTTGAGGGCCAGGCCTGATTTGTTTAATTCCAGTACTGAGCAGCTTGACAGTCATAGTGGGGGGTTTGTGAGGCGGGGGGGGGGGGGGGTGGAAGGAGGGAGGAGGAATTCTGGCTGCTCCCCAGTGGGGTGTTTGGTTGTCCAACCATTGCTTTTGTGTGCTGGTGTTCAAGGTGGGGAAGGAAGGAAAGAAGAAAGTATTCTGTGTGTATGCTTACATGTCCTGATCAAGTCGTTAAACTTTTTCCAGTACTACTGGGCCTGGGCGATGCAGGGGGGCCAGTTGAGTGGGGAGGGGTGGAATGTGCTCCAGTGCAGATGGCTTGTGCCGTGGGAGGGGGGGGGCGGGGGTGGATGGTCCTCATGGCGGGTGTAAACTGCTGGCCTTTATCACCACTTTCCTGCCTGCCCCCCATAACCCTCGACTCCCTTGTAGAGCAAAAATCTGTCTAACTCTGTCTTGAATATATTCAATGTCCCAACCTCCAGTGCTCTCTGGGGAAGAGAATTCTGAAGATTAACAACCCTCTGAGAGAAGAAATTCCTCCTCATCGCCATCTTAAATGGGAGACCTCTTATTTTGAAACTATGCCCCCTAGTTCTAGATTCCCCCATAAGGTGAAACATTCTCTCAGTATCTACTCCGTCAAGCCCCCTTCAGAATCTTATATATTTCAATAAGATCACCTCTCATTCTTCTAAACTCCAGTGAGTATAGGCCCAACCTGCTCAACCTTTCCTCATAAGACAACTCTTCATCCCAAGAAACATCCTAGTGAACCTCCTCTGAACTGCTTCCAATGCAAGTATATCCCTCCTTAAATAAGGAGACCAAAACTGTATGCAGTACTTTAGCTGCAGTCTTACCAATACCCTGTACAGTTTAGTTTAGTTTAGTTTAGTTTAGAGATACAGCACTGAAACAGGCCCTTCGGCCCACCGAGTCTGTGCCGACCATCAACCACCCATTTATACTAATCCTACACTAACCCCATATTCCTACCACATCCCCACCTGTCCCTATATTCCCCTACCATCTACCTATACTAGGGGCAATTTATAATGACCAATTAACCTATCAACCTGCAAGTCTTTTGGCATGTGGGAGGAAACCGGAGCACCCGGAGGAAACCCACGCAGACACAGGGAGAACTTGCAAACTCCACACAGGCAGTACCCAGAATTGAACCCGGGTCGCTGGAGCTGTGAGGCTGCGGTGCTAACCACTGCAAGACTTCCCTACTTTAATAGTCCATCCCCTTTGCACTAAATGCCAACATTCCATTTGCCTTCCTAATTACTCACTGTACCTGCATGCTGACTTTTTGTGATTCATGTACAAGCACACCCAGATTCCTCTAAAGTGCAGCATTCTGCAGTCTCTCTCCATTTAAATAACATCCTGCTTTTCTATTCTTCCTGCTAAAGTGGACAACCTTACATTTTCCCACATTATACTCCACCTGCCAGTTTTTTGCCCACTCACTTAACCTATCTATATCACTTTACAGATTCTGGGCTGACTTTTACATTCAGGCAAAAACAATGGCACCCACCCATGTGGGCCGCACGTCACAGAGCCGCCGCAATCCTAAGCGCAACGGCTCATTTAAAAAGCTGAGGCGGGCCGCCACCCCCCCCCCCTTCCCCACCCCCGATGATGTGGAGGGGGCGGGCTGTCTGTCCCCGGCAATGGCATCAGCTGCCTAACCATTACATTTAAAAATTTAAAGCCACAGTGAATTACAAAAATTAAATACATTTATTTTGCCCCTCTCCCACCCCGCGCCTCCCCCAGTAACTATATAGTTAATTACTTGCCCACTCCCCCGCAAAACACTGACCTTGTCCACCTGACCTTCACTCCCCCCCACCCCGCAAAGTGCATAAACTTTAACCTAAACCCTTCCCACCATCCCCTACATCAATGATGTCACTTTAACCCCGCTCCCCATTCCTCCCTCACACTGAGAAATTTACCTCCTTTCCCTTCCCCACTAGTGTTCCGCCTCGTTTCCCCAGATGGGGATCCGACGGCGCGGGAGTGCCGGCCAGCAGCAGGAAGATCGCACCGGGACAAACAGCAGGTAAGTAAGTATAATTAATGCACTAATTTACATTTATTTCACTATGCAAATGGGGGTCCCATTGCCAAGCAGCAGGTGGGTGGGGGGGGGGGGGCGGGGGCGGGGAGGGGCCGCCACAAAGCCTCGATGCTGCGGCAGTATCGGGTTGGGCCCTCCCGGCGTCGAGGTGCATGGCGAGTTATTTTCCGTCCCTCCACACCTGCCAAGAACCCCGACATCGGTTGGGGGGGGGTCTGTAAAATTCAGCCCTCTGTATTCTACTCACAACTTGCTTTCCCACCTATCTTTGTATCGTCACCAAATTTGGCTGCAACACACTCGGTCCCTTCATTCAAGTCATTAATATACATTGTAAATAGTTGGAGGTCCCAGCACTGATCTCTGTGGCACTCCAATAGTTACAGTTTTCCAACCTGAAAATGTCCCATTTATCCCAGCTGTCTGCTTTCTGTTAGCCAATCCTCTATCCAAGCTGATATATTACCCCTAACACCATGAGCTCTTATATTGCATAGTAACCTTTTATGTGGCACCTTATCGAATGCCTTTTGGAAATCCAAACACACTGCATTTACTGGTTCACCTTTATCCACTCTGCTTGTTACATCCTCAAAGAACTCTAATAAAATTGTCAAACATGATTTCCCTTTCATAAAACCATGTTGATTCTGCCTGACTGCATTACGATTTTATAAATGTCCTGCTACTACTTGCTTAATAATAGATTTCAGATTTTCTCAATGACAGATGTTAAGCTAACTGGGCTATATTTTTCAGCTTTCTGTTTCCCTCTTTTCTTGAATAGAGGTGTTATATTTGCAATTTTCCAATCTGCTGGGACCATTCCAGCAACGAGGGGATTTTGGAAGATTAAAATTAATGCATCCACTATCTCTGCAGCCATTTCTTTTAAGGCAATAGGATGCAGGCCTTCAGGTCCAGGGGGCTTGTCAGCCTTTAGTCCCATGAGTTTTCCTCGTACTCTTTCTCTAGTGATAGTGATTGTTTTAAGTCCCTCCCTCCCTTTTGTCTCTTGATTTTCTACTATCCTTGGGATGCTTTTTGTGTTTTCTACTGTGAAGCCATATACAAAATACTTGTTCAAAGTCTCTGCCATTTCCTTGTGTTATAACTGAGATGGGAGGAGTGCACTGTCTTTTCTAGTCCCACTTCTCCACAGGTCACAACATATATTTTAAATGTTTACCTAGTTACCGATACGGTCAATCATATACTATACTATACTCTTCATCCCAGAATAAAATACACCAACCAGGTTTCTTTAATAAACAACAAAATTATCAGTTTATTATAAAACAAGACTTATCCAGTAAAGAAGCAAAGCATTAACACACAGATTGAAATATGAAAGTTCCCTTTTAAAAATACCCCACATACAAACTCACACACACACTGAAAAAATAGAGATTCTCTTTGCAGAGGTCTGTTACAAGAAAAAGACAAAAAAAAGAATACTTTGGCCAAATACTTGCTAATTCTTGAAGAAAATAAAGATATGGAAGGATGTCAATTGTCCCTTTCGGTCTGGCGTCCAGGTATATGGAGACAGAGCAAGAGAGAGAGGAACACGGTGGAGTGATGTCACAATCAACAGTAAGAGCAGGGAAACAGAGAGCCACTGAGGTGAGTATACAGGTAAGCTTTTAATTTAATTGAATTTAGATCAAACATAGCATAAAATATCACAGGCAAGCAGATAGGTGATTGGTTTGGGAAGAAACTACCTGTTTGGTGAGTATCTGGTAAGTGATTAAGGTCTACTCTAATCCTAATGTTTAAAATAGTAAAGGAACTAGTGGTAAGCTTAATAAAATATATCAAAAAAGGAAAATAAAATAATTGAATAAAATAATTAAGTAGTTAATTAAAACACATTAAGGATGGCAGGACAGGTGATGTGTCATGGCTGCAGCATGTGGGAGCTCCTGGAAGCCAGTGTGATCCAGGTCAAACACGTCTGCAGTAAGTGTTTGCGGCTCGAAGAGCTTCGGCTCAGAGTCATTGAACTGGAAGCCGAGCAGCAGACACTGAGACACATCAGGGATGAGGAAAGTTATCTGGACATTTTGTACCAGGAGGCTGTCACACCCCTTAGGATAGGGTCTTCTGATTTGGTCAGTGGTCAGGGACAGGAGAGTGTGGCTGCAGCTGAGGCAGGTAAGGGGACCCAGAGGGCAGGAGTGCAGGAGCCTGAGTCTTTGCGATTGTCCAACAGGTTTGTGGTTCTTTCAGCTTGTTTGGGTGAGAATGGGGGCTGCAGGGTGGATGAGCAACCTGACCATAGCACCATGGTACAGGAAGCCATTCAAGTGGAGGGAGAAAAAAGGAATGTAGTGGTAGTTGGGGACAGTAGAGTTAGGGGGACTGACACTGTTCTCTGCAGCAGAGCGAGAGTCCAGATGGCTGTGTTGCCTGCCTGGTGCCAGGGTTTGGGACATCTGCTCAGGGTTGGAGAAGAACTTACAGTGGGAGGGTGAGGATCCAGTCATCGTGGTCCATGTAAGTATCAACAACATAGGCAGGACAAGGAAAGAGGTTCTACATAGTCAGTATGAGGAACTAGGCACCAAATTAAGAAGCAGACCTCAAAGGTAAAAATCTCTGGATTATTACGTGAACCACGTGCAAATTGGCATAGGGCAAATAAGATTAGAGAAATTAATGCGTGGCTCAAAGACTGGTGTGGTAGAAGTGGGTGCCGGTTCGTGGGGCACTGGCACCAGTAATGGGGAAAGTGGTATCTGTACCGTTGGGACGGTCTACACCTGAACTGTGCTGGGGTCGGTGTTCCAGCGAGTCTCATAACTAGGGAAGTAGAGAGGGTTTTAAACTGAATAGTGGGGGCAAGGGATCAAATTTGGGAAGGTATGGTAAATCAAGGAGTAGCGACAAGGCAAGAGAGAAAGGTAGTAAGTAATATGGGAAATGATAGACTGTGACAGGAAGGGACAGAGCATACACATCTAAGAGTAAATCAGCAGATAAGGCTAGAGGTTACAAAAATAATAAAAAAACAAAACTAAAGGCTCTGTATCTGAATGCACGTAGCATTCGAAACAAAACAGATGAACTGAGAGTGCAAATAGAAATAAATAAATATGATCTGATAGCCTTTACAGAGACATGGCTACAGGACGGAATAGATTGGGAATTGAATATTGGCATTTAGGATGGACAGGAAGCTAAGAAAAGGTGGAGGGGTAGTTCTGCTAATTAATGATGGTATTAGCGCAATAGAGAGGGATGACCTAAGTTTAGGAGACCAGGATGTAGAAGCAGTTTGGGTAGAGATGAGAAATCATAAAGGCAAGAAGTCACTTGTGGAAGTGGTGTACAGGTCCCCTAACATTAATCACACAGTAGGATGGGGTATAAAGGAAGAAATAATGGCAGCTTGTCAGAAAGGTACAACGATAATTATGGGGGATTTTAATCTACATATACACTGGAAATATCAGATGGGCAGAGGTAGCCGAAATGAGGAGCTCATAGAATGTTTTTGGGATAATTTCTTGAAACAATACACTCTGGAGCCAACCAGAGAGCAGGCTACACTAGACCTGGTATTGTGCAACAAGATAGGATTAATGAATGACCTCATAGTTAAGGCGCCTCTAGGTAGCAGCGATTATAATATGATTGAATTTTACATTCAGTTTGAGGGAAAGAAGAGTGGGTCCAAGACTGGTATTTTAAACTTAAATAAGAGCAATTATGAGGGCATGAAAGCAGAGCTAGCCAAGGTGAACTGGCAAATTAGGTAAAGGGATGGGTCAATAGAGATGCAGTGGCAGACATTTAAGGGGATATTTCAAAGTACACAGAATAGATGCATTTCACTGAGAAAGAAAAATTCCAAGGGTGGGACCTGCTATCCGTGGTTAACTAAAATAGTTAAAGATAGTATCAAACTTAAAGAAAAAGCCTACAATTGTGCAAAGATGGGAGGCAAGTCAGAAAAGTGGACATAATATAAAAAGCAGCAAAGAATAACTAAAAGATTGATAAGGAAGGTAAAATTAGAGTACGAGAGAAAGCTAGCTAGAAATATAAAGACAGATAGTAAGAGTTTCTTTAGATATTTAAAAAAGAAAGGAGTTAATAAAGTGAGCGTTGGTCCTACAGTAAGTGAGTCTGGGGAATTAATAATGGATAACAAAGATATGGCAGATGAATTGAACAGATATTTTGCATCAAGCTTCACTATAGAGGATACAAGTAACATCCCAGTATTAGCTGTAAGTCAGGAAATGGAAGGGAGGGAGGAACGCAAGAAGATGACAATCACCAGGGAAGTGGTACTGAACAAATTGTTGGAGCTGCGGGCTGACAAGTCCCAGGATCCTAATGGACTTCATCCTAGGGTGTTAAAAGAAGTGGGTAGTGAGATAATTGATGCGTTAGTTTTAATTTTCCAAAATTCCCTCGATTCAGGGAAGGTTCCGTTAGATTGGAAAAGAGCAAATGTAACTCCTTTATTCAGAAAGAGAAGGAGACAGAAAGCAGGAAACTACAGGCCAGTTAGCTTACCAGGCCGGTTGTCTTAGGGAAAATATTAGAAGCTATTATTAAAGACGTTATAGCAGGGCATTTAGAAAAATTCAAGGTAATCAGGCAGAATCAACATGATTTTGTGAAAGGGAAATCATGTTTAACAAATTTATTGGAGTTCTTTGAGGGAGTTACATGTGCTGTGGATAAAGGGGAACCGGTGGATGTATTGCACTTAGATTTCCAGAAGGCATTTGATAAGGTGCCACATCAAAGGTTATTGCAGAAAATAAAAGCTCATGGTGTAGGGGGTAACATATTGGCATGGATAGAAGATTGGTTAGCTAACAGAAACAAAGAGTAGGCATAAATGGGTCATTTTCTTGTTGGCAAGATGTAACGAGTGGGATGCTGGGGCCTCAACTTTTTACGATTTACATAAATGACTTGGACTAACGGACCGAAGGTATGGTTGCTAAATTTGCCGATGACACAAAGATAGGTAGGATAGTAACTTGTGAAGAGGACATCTGGGGGCTACAAAGTGATATAGATAGGTTAAGTGAGTGGGCAAATATCTGGCACATGGAGTATAATGTGGGAAATGTGAAATTGTCCATTTTGGCAGGAAGAAGCATATTATCTAAATGGTGAGAGATTGCAGAGCTCTGAGATGCAGAGGGATCTGGGTATCCTAGTGCATAAATCGCAAAAGGTTAGTATGCAGGTACAGCATGTAATTAGGAAAGCTAATAGAATGTTATTGTTTATCACGAGGGGAATTGAATACAAAAGCAGGGAGGTTATGCTTCAGCTATACAGGGCATTGGTGAGACCACAACTGGAGTACTGCGAACAGCTTTGGTCTCCTTATTTAAGGAAGGATGTAAATGCATTGGAGGCAGTACAGAGAAGGTTTACTAGACTAATACCTGAAAGGGGCAGGCTATCTTACGAGGGAAGATTGGACAGGGTAGTCTTGTATCTGCTGGAATTTAGAAGAGTAAGAGGCGACTTGATTGAAACATATAAGATCCTGAGGGGTCTTGAGAGGGTGGATGTGAAAAGGATGTTTCCCCTTGTGTGAGAATCTAGAACTAGGGGTCACTGTTTAAAAATAAGGGGTCGCCCATTTAAGACAGAGATGAGGAGAAATGTTTTCTCTCAGAGGCTCATAAGTCTTTGGAATTCTCTTCCTCAAAAGGTGGTAAAAGCAGAGTTTTTAAATATTTTTAAGGCAGAAGTAGATATACTCTTGATAAGCAAGGAGGTGGAAGGTTATCGGGGTAGGTGGAAATGTGGAGTAATCAGTTCAGCCATGAACTTATTGAATGGTGGAGCTGGCTCGAAGGGCCAAGTGGCCTACTCCCACTCCTAATTCATATGTTCTTATGTAGGTCACTGGAATCTTTTCAGAAGCAGTTCATTCTGGAGATGTTGAGAAATAGTCTGAAGGGCTTTCCAGGAGAATTACGGCATCAGGGCCTTACGCTATTACACTCTGGTTTTGCAGGGTCTTTTCAAAGACAGGAGGAAAGAGGAGCTGACACACTGGACCTCTCATGGTCTCTTAGAAACGTGCAGAGAAGATGGGCTGGGAGTTTATTGCTTGGCAGTTTAAAAAAAATTAGTCTGATGGTGACCATGAAACCATTGTCGATTGTTGTAAAAACCCATCTGGTTCATTAATGTCCTTTAGGGAAGGAAATCTGCTGTCCTTACCTGGTCTGGTCAACATGTGACTCCAGACCCACAGCAATGTGGTTGACTCTTAAATGCCCACTGAAATGGCCTAACAAGCTACACAGTTCAAGGGCAATTAGGGATGGGCAATAAATGCTGGCCTAGCCAGCGATGTCCACATCCCATGAATGAATAAAAAAAAGGTAGATATTTAACTGCTTTCAGCATAGTCCCCACTCCAACTGAACTGCAACAATATCTCGGAAGCAAAACCAAACGGTAAGTCAGAACCTCCTGGCCCTCATAAATCGTGATATGTCACTGCTCTATAAACATCTTCCCCAAGTCACCAAGGTTTCTGCTGTTTATTGAACTGAAAGTATGTGATTTCCGGTAATGGTTGTTCTCAAACAAGACCTCAAGTGCCCTTCCAGCAATCTCTTTTAAAAAACAAAGTCCAACATCTATGGAATTACTTCAGTTCCCAATGAATCCATCTCCACATTTTAAATATGAGTCCTCAGAAAAAATATCAAAAAAACAGATGCACTTTCATAATACTTGTTTCCCATTCTTAATTCCCCAGTCTCATCCTCTAAGGGACCAACACTTACTTTAGCTACTCTCTTCCTTTGCATATATTTGTAGAAGCTTTTATCGTCTGTTTTTATATTTCTTGCTAGTTTACTCTAATTTCTCCCTTTTTTTTAAGTCATCCTTTACTGGTTTCTAAAATTCTCCCAATCTTCTGGCCTATCACTATTCTTCGCAGCATTATATGCCTTTTCTTTCAATTTGACACCATCCTTAACTTGCTTAAGTAGCCACAGATGAAGCATCCTTCTCATCGAGTCTTTCTTACTCAATGGAATATATCTTTGTTGAGAGTTATGAAATATCTCCTTACATGTCTGCCACTGCTTCTCTACCATCTTACCTTTTTAAACTTATTTTCCCAGTCCACTTTGAAACAGAAGATCAAGATGTAGAACCAATTTGGGTGGAGATAAGAAATAGCAAAGGAAAGAAGTCACTGGTGGGAGTAGTTTATAGGCCCCATAACTGTACCTACACTAGTCGGACAGAGTATAAATCAAGAAATAATCGGGGTTTGTAGGAAAGGTACTGCAATAATCATAGGCGATTTTAATCTTTATACAGATGGGACTAATCAAATTAGCAAAGGTAGCATGGAGGATGAGTTCACAGAGTATATGAGGATCCTTAGAATAATACATTCGGGAACCAACCCAGGAGCAGGCTATTTTAGACCTGGTAATGTGTAATGAGACAGCATTAATTAATGACCTCATAGTACAGGAGCCTCTAGGCAAGAGTCACTATGTTTAAAAGGCCGCCAGTACCTGCGCCCTGATGCACACGTCCACTGCTGCAGCACTCATCCCTGTAACCATTCTCTGAGGACTCAGGCCTGCCAGCACCCACCTGCCATTGACCCCTCCAGCATCCAGCTGCCGGTGACCCCTCCAGCATCCAGCTGCCGGTGACCCCTCCAGCATCCAGCTGCCGCTGACCCCCTCCAGCATCCAGTGACCCCTCCAGCATCCAGCTGCCGCTGACCCCCTCCAGCATCCAGCTGCCAGTGACCCCTCCAGCATCCAGCTGCCAGTAACCCTGCTTAGCATCCAGCTGCCAGTGACCCCTCCAGCATCCAGCTGCCAGTAACCCCGCTGAGCATCCAGCTGCCAGTGACCCCTCCAGCATCCAACTGCCAGTGACCCCTCCAGCATCCAACTGCCAGTGACCCCTCTAGCATCCAGCTGCCGGTGACCCCTCCAGCATCCAGCTGCCAGTGACCCCTCTAGCATCCAGCTGCCGGTGACCCCTCCAGCATCCAGCTGCCAGTGACCCCTCCAGCATCCAGCTGCCGGTGACCCCTCCAGCATCCAGCTGCCGGTGACCCCTCCAGCATCCAGCTTCCAGTGACCCCTCCAGCATCCTCCAAAGAAAGCCACAGGAGAAAAGCACTTGTAAGCATGCCAGAAGCAAGATAGGTGAGGGGGGGGGGGGTGGCCCCGTGATTCAATGTCTATTCCCTGCATGTTCTCCTCCAGGCTACTTGGGCAAGGTGGGAGGTCCTCTTCTCCAGGGACAAAAGGAGAAGATCTGCCCGCCTAAGCAAGCAAGCCTGGATGGAGGTCACAAAGGAGATCAGCAGCCTTGGGGTCATCCGGGAACTTGGCTGCAGCACTGCCATCTTTTCAGTGGAGATCCCCTATCAGCCAGTATCCATCCTTGAAGGCGTGCAAGAGGGGTGGTGGTGAAAAGCTGTGGCACCTGGGAGTATCAGAGAATGTAAGCATCGTGGCTGCTCCAAGGGTGCCGTGCACACACCTGCAGGTTCCATTGGTGGTGGTCGCAGATAAGTTGCACGTTGAGGGAATGAAATCCCTTCCGGTTAATGGAGGCCACTGGCTAGTCTGCAGGACCATGGTGGCCACATGCATGGAGTCTATCATACCTTGAACCTGGGGGATCACTGCCATGACAATGAATATTCTGGCTCTCTAAGTCTGACTGTCCACATCAGTGTGATAATGAATTACTGACTGGCCCTCCTGAAGAGGGCATCTGTATCCACCTTGATGCAGTTATGTGCAGCTGATTGGGAGATGCCACTCACGTCTTCAGTGCGCCCCTGGAATGAACCCAATACACAGAAATTCAGGGCGACAGTGACCTTGATGGCAGTGGCATCGGATGACCACCTCTGCTATCAAAGTTCACCTCCTCCACCATCATGGCACACAGAGCAGTCACAGCCTTTTGGTGCAGTCTGTGGCAACACTGCCTTTCTGACATCTGGAGGTAGCTCCTCCTCTGTCTGTATACCCTTGCTTCAGGGTACCTTCATCTCCATGCTGGCACCTGCTCGCGGTCGTCTCTGCAGCCTCATGCTGCTTCCCTATCAGGAGGTTGTCCCTGCAGGTGGCCAGGAGGTTTCTGCTGTCCTGATCCATGAGCTTGGACCTACCCTCCCTTCCAGGTTCTCCTACCTGCTGGAGGACCCTCCTCAAAATTAATATTGCCCATGGCACATGGGCACTGCCACTCCAAATTGCATACCCTGCCAGTAGGTGCTCCAACCCTCTTCCATCTCCGGTCCCTCTCTAGTGCCCCTGCCAGAAGCACAATCATCAACGGAGCCTCAACCTCAATGCAATGGCGACCCGAGCTCCTTTCCACTGAATAACAAGAAAAATCTTACTCCATGGTCGGCAAGTGCAGCAATGGCAACAGTTGACACCTAGTTGTCACACTTCAAAAGCCGCTGATTCTCCATTCCCCCTTGCGTTTACAGTTAAATCCGTATGGGCCTGTTAAATTGCGGTCAATTGCCCCATTACTGAGCTTATGTGCCTGTTAAATGCTCATTTTGAAAACATGAGCAGTGACCCCATGCAGCTTCCCATCCACCACTTGTAAAAGGCAAGATGACATTGGGGGGCGAGGGGTGGGGGCGGGGGAGGCACTGTGACAACACAATCCCACGCAATTTTCAGTAAAGTGATGGAAGGTGTCATCAACAGTGCCATCAAGCAGCACTTGCTTAGCAATAACCTGCTCAGTGATGCTCAGTTTGGGTTCCGCCAGGGCCACTCAGCTCCTGACCTCATTACAGCCTTGGTTCAAACATGGACAAAACAGCTGAACTCAAGAGGTGAGGTGAGAGTGACTGCCCTTGACATCAAGACAGCATTTGACCGAGTATGGCATCAAGGAGCCCTAGCAAAACTGGAGTCAATGGGAATCAGGGGGAAAACTCTCCGCTGGTTGGAATCATACCTAGCGCAAAGGAAGATGGCTGTGGTTGTTGCAGGTCAATCATCTGAGCTCCAGGACATCACTGCAGGTGTTCCTCAGGGTAGTGTCCTAAGACCAACCATCTTCAGCTGCTACATCAATGACCTTCCTTCAATCATAAGATCAGAAGTGGGGATGTTCGCTGATGATTGCACAATGTTCAGCAGCATTTGTGACTCCTCAAATACTGAAGCAGTCCGTGTAGAAATGCAGCAAGACCTGGACAATATCCAGGCTTGGGCTGATAAGTGGCAAGTAACATTCGTGCCACACAAGTGCCAGCCAATGACCATCTCCAACTGGAGAGAATCTAACCATCTTCCCATGACCTTCAATGGCATTATGATCGCTGAATCCCCCACTATCAACATCTTGGGAGGCTACCATTGACCAGAAACTGAACTGCAGTAGCCATATAAATCCCGTGGCTACAAGAGCAGGTCAGAGGCTCGGAATCCTGAGGCGAGTAACTCACCTCCTGACTCGCCAAAGCCTGTCCACCATCTACAAGGCACAAGTCAGGAGTGTGATGGAATGCTCTCCACTTGCCTGGATGGGTGCAGCTCCAACAACACTCAAGAAGCTCGACACGATCCAGAACAAAGCAGCCCGCTTGATTGGCACCCCATCTACAAACATTCACTCCCTCCACCATCGACGCACAGTGGCAGCAGTGTGTACCATTTACAAGATGCACTGCAGCAATGCACCAAGGCTCCTTAGACAGCACCTTCCAAACCAGCGACCTCTACCACCTCGAAGGACAAGAGTAGCAGATACATGGGAACATCACCACCTGCAAGTTCCCGTCCAAGTCACACACCATCCTGACTTGGAACTATATCGCTGTTCCTTCACTGTCGCTGGGTCAAAATCCTGGAACTCCCTTCCTAACAGCACTGTGGGTGTACCTACCTCAAATGGACTGCAGCGGTTCAAGAAGGCAGCTCACCACCACCTTCTCAAGGGCAATTAGGGATGGGCAATAAATGCTGGCATAGCCAGTGACGCCCACGTCCCATGAATTAATAAAAAAAAATTTACAGCTCCCCAGCCTCCATTACCACCGGCTCTTGTAGTATTAAATCCCGGCTCAGTAGAGAGGGACCAGAGAGGGGGGCGGGTTGGAGCAGCTACTGGCAGGGTGTGCAAGTTAGAGTGGCAGTGCCCAAGTGCCATGGGTTTCATTCGTTCCGGGTTTAGAGACTGAGAGAGAAGAGAGACACTGAGAGACCGACACAGCAGATCCAGAGAGAGAAACAATTAGGGACTGGATTCAGACGCACACGCGCGCACGCACGCACACAGGGAGAGAGAAACCCGAGACTGAGACACAGAGAAAGGGATACCCAGACCCAGGGGGATTGTGAAAGAGGGAGAGACTGAAACACCCGACCCTTACGGCTTCATGGATCAGAAGAATTCGAAAGAGCCAATTATAATCGAAACAGGAGAAAAAAAGAGGAGCTGGGTGGTGTTAATAGCCGAGGGACAGACCCCTACAGCTGGGAGGTTTAGGCCTGAATTATTACTCAACCTTTATCAAAAGGGACCGGATTATTTTATTTTCTGTAGTTGGTTGGAGTTTGCTCAGGTTCATAGATCTTCAAGTAAGAGGTTCAGCACTCCCTCGCCACCCCCTCTCCCATTTAAAACCACACTCCGAGGCTTTGCTGCATCTGTGATTATCAGCCCTAACTCGTTGCATGTAAAAAATCCATGCAAGTTGTGGGCAATCCGCCAAAATTTTCCCACTACTGGTTCCTGCCGTTTTAAGGATCGGAACGGCGGAACTATCAGCCTACACTCCTCTGAGGCACATAGTAACTTCCGGGTTTTGGCACAAGTGCTGTTGCGGCCCTCAATGGTGGCGAAAGTCCCAGCCTTCACCAAGGAAAATCCAGGCCAATAACTTCAGGAGAGCAGGGATGAAAAATTGTTTGAAAAAATAAATTCCCTACTTGCTGTGACTCATATATAAATCTTAATAGCAGCTTGATTCTTGTAGAAAAAGGTAAATTTATATAATGTCAGCAACTTACAAAAGGCTGGAAATGGTGCTTCAAAGTAAAGGCCTCAGGCTGTGTAATTAACATATAGTTAATTATTAATTGATATCTCTTTTGTGTGAAGAAAATCTGCTCACTTGTTTACATTTTATTGTCTCGTCAGCTTTGGCCCCCTCCCCTGCATTCCCAAAGCTATTAGTACTTCACCCAAGTGGATATTTACATGTGTGAACCTTGACAGAGAGTGTTGACAAACTATTTGACTAAAGCATCACATCCCCACCCAACATTTGCACACAAAGACTTTGAGCTGCAGTCACTGGACAGTGATCAAGAATGGGCAATCTGGCTCATTTTCGCCTCTCCAACCCAGGGTCCCAAGGCGCTCTACAGTGTTACAAGTGCTTCCATTATTTTTGTTAATTTTGAAGATTTGTGTTTTAAAACGGAAAAGGAATTCATGGATTTTTTTTTACCAGGGTCACTGAGAGGTTTGAAAACAAGCGGTTACTGGAAGGCATCTGTCTTCAAATAATTACCCAACAGGGGTTGCTTTGACTTAGGGAAGATGTTTACAGAGAAGTGACAGGTCAAGATTTATAGAGGTCAGGAGGCTTGGCTTCTGGAATCTTTTTGGTTTCACTTTGAATTGTTACAAAATGCAGTTGGGGATGAACAGTGGTTTAAAAAGGAGTTAAGGAGTCACTTTTCCAAGAAAAACAAACCACATTAACTCAGTCTGTTCCAGCTCTTTGAAAAAGAACCTGCCAGTTTTCCATTTCTGGAGGAGCTGAGAAGCAATTGTAAGAAGCAGGCTAAACTGTTGCCACATTTCTCCTGTAAGGCCTATGTCTGAAACCTTTGTTGCTGCATTTCCTGGAAGCCTACCCAAACTGATCTTCAACGCCACCGGAAAGGAACTGTTCTAGGAAGATCCCAGTAACAGCTGTCTATGCGCATTTGGGACGCCAAACCAAAACAAAGGACATCTTTTCATATCTTCTCTTTCTTCTTCAAGAATTTGCTAGTATTTAACCCATGTGTTTTTTTTGTCGGTTTTTTGTAATAGAGCTCTAAAACGCAAATCCCTTTTATTTTTCCAGTTAACCAGTGTGTGTGTGTGTGCATGCGTGTGTGTGGTGAGGGGCTCAGGTATAAAGGGATGTTTTATATTTCGAGCTGTACGTTTATGCTTTGCTTCATTACTGGTTAAGACTTGTTTTATAATAAACTGACAATTTTGTTGTTTATTAAAGAAACCTGGTTGGTGTGTTTTATTCTGGGATGAAAATAGAGTCTGTGATTGACTGTATCAGT
Source organism: Heterodontus francisci (assembly GCF_036365525.1). Lineage (NCBI taxonomy): Eukaryota > Metazoa > Chordata > Chondrichthyes > Heterodontiformes > Heterodontidae > Heterodontus > Heterodontus francisci. The sequence goes on from NC_090390.1 coordinate 50,166,375, forward strand.
AAGTGGGGAAAAATTTAAATATATGTCGTTACCTGTGGAGAAGTGGAACTCGAATAAACAGTGCACTCCTCCCGCCTTGGTCGTAACAACAGGAACATTGGGAACAGAGATATTAGGTCAGGTGACCAAAGGATTGATGAAAGAGGTAGGTTTTAAGGAGGGTCTTAAAGGAGGAAAGCAAGGCAGAGAAGTGTAGGGAGGGAATTCCAGAGCTTGGGGTCTAGGTAACTGAAGGCGCGGCCACCAATGGTGGAGCGATTAAAATCAAAGAAGCATAGAGGCCAGAATTACAGGAGGGCAGTTAAATGAGTGTTGTGGGGCTGTAGGAGATTACAGAGATATGGAGGTGTGAGACCAAAGAACGATTTTAAAACAAGGATGAGGATTTTAAGATCAAGACGTTGCTCGACGGAGAGTTTACTGAGAGTAGAATGTGGGAGACCAGCCAGGAGTGCATTGGAATAGTCAAGTCCAGAGGTAACGAAGGCATGAATGAGGGTTTTAGCAGCAGATGAGCTGAGACGGAGTGATGTTGAGGAGGTGGAAATAGGTGGTCTTAGTGATGGCATGAATATAAGGTTGGAAGCTCATCTCGGAAACAAATGTGACACCAAGATTGCTAACAGAGTGGCTTACTGTCAGACTGTTACCAGGGAGTGGAACAGAGTCGATAGCTAGGGAACGGAGTTTACAGCAGAGACCAAAAACAATGGCTTCATTCTTTCCAATATTTAATTGGAAGAAATTTCTGTTCATCCAGTACTGAATGTCAGATAAGCGGTCTGATAATTTAGCAACAGTGGAGGAGTTGAGAGAAATGGTGTGAGGTAGAGCTGAGTGTTGTCAGCATACACGTGGAATCTAACGCCGTGCTTTTGGGATGATGTCGCCGAGGCGCTCTGAGACTATGTGCAGTGCTTCTACCATTGAAATCAGATACCTCAGTATCAGAGTAAAGATTTAGCCTGGGACTTTCTAGGCTTGGATGGGTCAGCTTCACGTTAGATAAATTTAATGAACTGAACTTAATGAATGTAACTAATTCTGTTACTTTAAAGAATAACAAAAAATGAGACTTTACAGGGGCACTGCTTGACAAAACTACAGTCCACAGTTCAACTCCTCCAAAGTTAATTCTATTTGCTTAACTGCTGACCTGTAAAAAAACACTCAGGAATCAATGCAGACAGACAATTTAACTTGATCTATTGTATTATTCCCCCGAGCTACCAGAATATGGATAAAGAAACATACTAAGGAATAATACAAGAGAAAACCGAAAACAAGATTGAAACCTGTAAAACCAATGTCTTAACAGCAAATTTGCTATTCCAGTATTTAGCTGATCAAGTAATCTGGTCACTGAAGTAAATGGGATTTATTTTAGTCGACAGAACAAATCCAATCACATTTCTTATTGCCATGAACGGTCGAATGTTGTACTGAGAGCCTTTTAAGTTTTGGTGCTGCTGACAACAAATGTGGCAACAACATTTATAAAGTCTGTATTATATATGCACATATATATATATATATATATATATATATAAAAAGAGTAAAATTTCAAAATTTGGCACTGATACCAAACTTGTAGGAGTGGCAAAGTGAGGATGATACCAAATTGACTGCAACAGGACATAGATAGGCTAGCAGAATGGGCAGATAAGTGGCAGATGGAATTTAGTTGAGAAGTGTGAAGTGATGCATTTTGGCAGAAGGGATAGGGAGAGGCAACATAAAATTAATGGCACAGTTCTAAAGAGTGTACAGGAACAGAGGGACCTGGGGGTTCATGTGCATAGATCTTTGAAGATAGCAGGACATGTTGAGATAGTAGTTAGCAAAGCATATGGGATCTTGCGCTTCATAAATAGAAGTATTGAGTACAAAAGCAGGGAAGTTCTATTAAAACTTTATAACATTCTGGTTAGACCACAACTAGAGAATTGCATCGTCATGTCACCACACTTGAGGAAGAATATGAGAAGAATAAGTTCATGAGAGGGTGCAGAGGAAATTTACCAGAATGGTTTCAGGGATAAACATACGAATTAGGAGCAGGAGTAGACCACATGGCCCCTCGAGCCTGCTCCACCATTCAATAAGATCATGACTCCAATTCCCGCTTACCCCCGATAACCTTTCAACCCCTTGCTTATCACAAGTCTATCTACCTCTGACTTAAAAATATTTAAAGACACTGCTTCCACTGCCTTTTGAGGAAGAGAGTTCCAAAGACTCACGACCCTCTGAGAGAAAAAATTTCTCCTCATCCCTGTTTTAAATGGGCAACCCTTATTTTTAAACAGTGACCCCTATTTCTAGATTCTCCCACAAGGGGAAACATCCTTTCCACATCCACCCTGTCAAGACTCAGGATCTTATATTTTCCAATCAAGTCACCTTTTATTCTCATAAACTCCAGCAGATACAAGCCTAGCCTGTCCAACCATTCCTCAGAAGATAACCTGCCCATTCCAGGTATTAGTCCAGTAAACCTTCTCTGAACTGCTTCCAATGCATTTACATCCTTCCTTAAATAAGGAGACCAATATCTGTACACAGTACTCCAGATGTGGTCTCACCAATGCCCTGTATAACTGAAGCATAACCTCCCCACTTTTGTATTCAATTCCCCTTGCAATTAATGATAACATTCTATTAGCTTTCCAAACTACGTGCTGTACCTGCATACTAACCTTTTGCGATTCATGCACTAGGACACCCAGATCCCTCTGCATATCAGGGCTCTGCAATCTCTCACCATTTAGATAATATGCTTCTTTTTTATTCTTCCTGCCAAAATGGACAACTTCACATTTCCCCACACTATTCTCCATTTGCTCGATCTTTGCCCACTCAGTTAACCTATTTGTACCCCTTTGTAGCTTCCTTATGTCCTCTTGGTAACTTATTTTCCTACCTATCTTCGTGTCATCAGCAAATTTAGCAACCATACCTTCGATCCCTTCATCCAACTCAATTATATAAACTGTTATAAGTTGAGGCCCCAGCACAGATCCCTGTGACACACCACTCGTTACATCTTTCCAACCAGAAAATGACCCATTTATGTCTACTCTCTGTTTCCTGTTAGCTAACCAACCTTCTATCCATTTTATATGTTACCGCTTACACCATGAGCTTTTATTTTCCACAATAGCCTTGGATGTGGCACCTTATTAAATGCCTTCTGGAAATCTAAGTACAGTACATCCACTGGTTCCCTTTATCCACAGCAATGTTACTTCTTCAAAGAACTCCAATAAATTGGTTAAACTTGATTTCACAAAACCATGTTGGCTCTGTCAGATTACCTGGAATTTTTCTAAGTGCCCTGCTATAACATCTTTAATAATAGCTTCTAACATTTTCCCTAAGACAAATGTTAAGCTAACTGGCCTTTAGTTTCCTGCTTTCTGTCTCCCTTCCTTTTTGAATGAAGGAGTTACATGGCTATTTTCCAATCTAATGGAATCTTCCCCGAATCTAGGGTATTTTGGAAAATTAAAATCAACGCATCAACTATCTCATTAGCCACTTCTTTTAAGACCCTAGGATGAAATCCATCAGGACCCAGGTACTTGTCAGCTCACAACTCCAACAATTTGCTCATAACCACTTCCTTGGTGATTGTCATTTTCTTGAGTTCCTCCCTCCCTTCCATTTCCTGACTTACAGCTATTTCTGGGATGTTACTTGTATCGTCTATGGTGAAGACCGATGCAAAATACCTGTTCAGTTCATCTGCCATCTCCTTATTTTCCATTATTAATTCCCCAACCTCACTTTCTATAGGACCAATGCTCACTTTGTTAACTCCTTTCTTTTTTAAATATCTATGGAAACTCTTACTATCTGTTTTTATATTTCTAGCTAGCTTTCTCTTGTACTCTAATTTTTCCCTCCTTATCAATCTTTTAGTCACTCTTCGCTCCTTTTTACATTCTGTCCAATTTTCTGACCTGCCTCCCATCTTTGCGCAATTATAGGCTTTTTCTTTAAGTTTGATACTATTTTTAACTGCTTTATTTAACCACGGATGGCAGGTGACATCCTTGGACTTTTCCTTTCTGATTGAAATGAATCTGTTCTGTGTACTCCGAAAAACCCCTTAAATGTTTGCCACTACATCTCTATTGACTTATCCCTTAACCTAATTTGCCAGTTCACTTTAGCTAGCTCTGCTGTCATGCCCTCATAATTGCCCTTGTTTCAGTTTAAAATACTAGTCTTAGACCCATTCTTCTTTCCCTCAAACTGAATGTAAGATTCAATCATATTATGATCGCTGCTACCTTGGGGCACTTTCACTATGAGGTCATCAATTAATCCCATCTCATTGCACAATACCAGGTCTAGTACAGTCTGCTCTCTGGTTGGCTCCAGAATGCGCTGTTCTAAGAAACTATTCCGAAAACATTCTATGGACTCCTCATCTAGGTTACCTTTGCTGATCTGATTTTTCTAGTCTATATGTAGATTAAAATCCCCCATGGTTATCACCATACCTTTCTGACAAGCTCCCATTATTTCTTCCTTTATACTCTGTCCTTCTGTGTGGTTACTGTTAGGGGGTCTGTACACCCACTCCCATTTATCATTTCTCATCTCTTCCCAAACCACTTCTACATTGCGGTTTCCTGAACTTAGGTCATCCCTCTCTAATGTGCTAATATCATCATTAATTAACAGATCTACCCCTCCACCTTTTCCAAGCTTTCTGTCCTTCCTAAGTGTCACGTACCCGTCAATATTCAGGTCCCAATCTGTGTCATCCTGCAGCCATGTCTCTGTAATGGCTATCAGATTGTACTTATTTATTTCTATTTGCGCTATCAGTTCATCTGTTTTGTTTCGAATGCTACATGCATTCAGATACAAAAGTAATAAAAGGATAAAACTAAAAGGCTCTGTAATGTCTAGCCTTGACTGCTGATTTATTCATATCTACAAGGTTAGGTTGGAGAAGCTGGGGTTGTTCTCCTTGGAACAAAGGAAGTTGAGAGGAGATTTGATAGAGGTGTACAAAGTTATGACAGGTTTTGATAAGGTACACAAGGAAAAGCTGTTCCAATTCGCTGATGGTACAAGGACTTGGGGACACAGATTTAAGGTTTTGGGCAAGAGATGCAGAGGGGTTGTGAGGAAGAACTTCTTTTACGCAGCAAGTGGTAATGACCTGGGACTTGTTGCTTACAACGGTGGTGAAAGAGGAGACGTTCAATAATTTCAAAAGGCAATTGGATGGGCAGTTGAGGGAAATAAATTTGCAGGGTTATGGGGATAGAACGGGGGAATGGGATTGACTGGATTGCTCTACAGAGAGCTGTCATGGACCCGATGGGCGAATGCCCTCCTTCTATGCCATAATGACTCAACGACTCTAAAAAGTGGAATTCTGCTGTTGAAATCCACAAGTAAGTTGTGCAATCCTCGCACCACTTTTCTATCTGAAATAAATTCAGCATGGCCACTATGGTAAAAAGCAGCCAATCGTTTTCAGCTGCACTACCGTCACTGAATCTCCTCCAAGGAGGTAGTGGTCAAGTGACATTCTGCCAACTCCAGTCTCACAGCAAAATGCCCCACGATCCAATGCAAGCCATGTCATCACACTTTTAGGCTACATTTAAACCTTGTTGTACCTTTAGACTAGTGCAAGTCTGAATGGGAGACCCTGAATGGTAGATTCACAATGCTAGGAAGATTTATTATGTCCCCCACCCCTGGGTTACATGCTCCACACAAATTGGAAGCATTCAGTTTCCTCTGCAATTTGAGTGCTCCACTGTCTTGATGCTGGCCTCATATGGATACGGGTGTACAGTGATATTGAGCAGATGAGCAGAGTAGACACACAGCAAAGGCTATGGGCGCTGAAAATATTCCAGCTGTAGCCCTGATGACCTGCACACCAAAACTAGCTGCCCTCTAGCCACATTGTTCCAGTACGGCATAAGTATCAACCCAACAATATGAAAAATTGTTCTAGTATGTCCTATCCACAAAAAGCAGAATAAATCTAAACTAACCAATTACTGCCACATTGGCTGCCTCCCATCATGCAAGTGATGAAAGGAGTCATCAATAATACCATCAATCAACTACTCACCTGTAACTGCTTGTCAACTCTGCCTGGATTCAGCCAAGCCCACTTCGTTCCAGCTCTCGTCACAACCTTGACACAAACATGAAGAAAAACACTCAATCCAAAGTCTATCCCTTCACTGTATTGCTGGAGCAAAACCCTGGAATTCCATGTTGAACACTATTGTGGGAGCATCATTAGAACAATGACCACAGTGGTTCGAAGGAGCCCACCTCCACCTTCTCAGAGCGATTAGGAATGGCAATAAATGCAGCCTTGCCAGTGTCATTCACAAACTGCGAATAAATCAAAATATTGGCCTTGCCTCACTCTAGTGCATCTCTGCCTTTTGAAAGGCAGGGGAAGGTATGAGGCCGGACAGTATTCAGTGCTATACAATCATAGAAGCACTGAAAGTTTCAGGCATAGAAAGAGGCCACTTGGCCCATTGTGTCTGTGCTGGCTGAAAAACGATCCACCTATTCTAATCCCAACTTCCAGCATTTGGTCCATAGCCCTGCAGTTTATGGCACTTGAGGTGCATATTCAGACTCCTTTTGAATGAGTTGAGGGTCTGTGCCTCAACTACCCTTTCAGGCAGTGAGTTCCAGACCATCACCACTCTCTGGGAAAAAAGTTTTTCCTCATCTCCCCTCTAATATTTCTACCAAACACTTTAAATTTATGCCCCCTAGTCACTGACCTCTCTGCAAAAGTGAATATACGCTTCACCCCCACTCTATCCAGGCCCCTCAAAATTTTGTACATTTCAATCAGATCTCCCCTCAGCCTTCTCTGTTCCAAGGAGAACAACCCCAGCCTATCCAATCTTTCCTCATAGCTGCATTTTTCCAGTCCTGGCAACATCCTCATAAATCTCCTCCCTACCCCCTCGAGTGCAATTACAACCTTTCTGTAATGAGGTGACCAGAACTGCACACAGTACTCAAGCTGTGGCTTAACCAATGAGTTATACAGTTCCAGCATAACCTCCCTGCTCTTGTATTCTATACCTCAGCTAATAAAGGAACAGATTCCTTACGCCTTCTTAACCACCTTATCGACCGGTCCTGCTACCTTCAGGGATCTGTGGACATTCACTCCAAGGTCCCTTACCTCCTCTACACTTCTCAGTATTTTCCCATTGATCGTGTATTCCTTTGCCTTGTTTGACCTCCTCAAATGCATCACCTGACACTTCTCCAAGTTGAATGCCATTTGCCACTTTTTGCCCATCTGACCAGACCATCAATATCTTCCTGCAGCCTATAGCTATCCTCCTCGCTATCTACCACACAGCTAATCTTTGAGTCGTCCGCAAACTTCTTGATCATGCCCCTGCATTTACATCCAAATCGTTAATATACACCACAAAAAGCAGGGGACCCAGTACTAGGTCCTGCGGAATGCCACTGGAAACAGCCCTCCAGTCGCTAAAACAGCCGTCAACAATTACCCTTTGTTTTCTGCCACTGAGCCAATTTTGTATCCATCTTGCTACATTTCCCTGGATCCCATGGATTTAATTTTTTTCACCAGTCTGCCATGTCAAAAGCCTTGCTAAAATCCATACGATTGAACTGAGTGGAAATAAAAATTGGGAGAGGTGTTGGCTGCCGACTTGATATTTGCATTATCAAGCTCCACCTCGAGAATGCTTACTGTTACAATCCCTGAGGCATGCTATCAGTTAATTACATGATGGGCAGTAAAGATGCTCTCTCGAGGACATGCAATCTGCTTAGAGGAGTGACGGATACCACTGAAACATAGGGAATATCTGCTACAGAGCCAAAATTTATATTATTGCAAACAAATAAGCACCTATTAAAAGGATGCATTTGTTAAATTCAGCTCTTTCACATGATGAAAACAAAAAAATTGCCCTCACTGATTTAATTGATTAAATCATCAGCATTCACTCTGCAAAACAAGTCTTAAAAAGTATTAAACTTCTTTTGTTCTTTGCAACTGTTTGATATTAATTTTTCAAAGGGGGTATTAATAAGAACTACTTGTATTTATATCACACTTTTAATTCAACAAAACATCCCAAGATGCTTCACAGGAGCATTATAAAACAAAATAAGGCACTGAGCAATATAAGGAGACATTAGGTCAGATGACCAAAAGCTTGGTCAAAGAGGTAGATTTTAAGGATGGTCTTAAATGAGAAAAGTAGTTAGAGAGGCGGAGAGGTGTAGGGAGGGTATTCCACAGCTTGGGACCTAGGCAACTGAAGACACTGTCACCAATGGTGGAGGGATTAAAATCAGGGATGCACAAGAGGGCAAAATTAGAGGAATGCAGATATCTTGGAGGGTTGTGGGGCTGGAGAAGATTACAGAGATAGGGAGGAGTGAGACCACCGAAGGATTTGAAAACTAGGATGAGAATTTTAAATTCAGCATGTTGCTTGACCGGGAGCCAGTGTAGAGGTGATAGGGGAACAGGACTTGGTGCGAATTAAGACACAGGCAGCAAAGTTTTGGATCTCTCAAGTTTATGGAGGGTATTTTATGGCAGACCAGCCAGGAATGCATTGGAATAGTCTAAAGTCTAGACGTAACAAAGGCATGAATGAGTGTTTCAGCAGCAGATGAGCTGAGACAGGACAAGGTTAAGGAGGCGGAAATTGACATGAATATGAGGTCAACACTAAGGCTGTGAACAGACTGGTTTAAAATGGTTTAATTTAATCATTGTTGTTAGGGAGAGGGATGGTGTCAGTAGCCAGGGAATAGAGTTTTGAGCTGAAAATGATGGCTTCAGTTTTCCCAATATTTAATTGGAGTAATTGATTGCAATACTCTTTATTTTTCTAAACCATACTCACAAATCAAAAGTGATTCCCACCTGCAGTATTCTATGGTCCTGATTTTAACGGAGGACTACTTCGCAAAGCTCGCCTGCTCGGGATAAAAGAGGCCTGTGGTATTTTAACACCCCAGACGGCATTTAAATGCCACCGGCTATCTTCCCACTTATTCCAGATAGGAACTGGTGTCAATTTATGGACCCACTGGACAGCTAAGTCTGCAGAATTGCCTGTCCCATGGCATTCCCCAATTGGGGGTGGGGCAAAATCGTGGCAGGGGAGGCTGAAGATTTCCTTTTGGGGGCTCAGAGTAGTGGTTCAGCTCTGACAAGGATATTTTTATAATTGAAAATCTGCCCTCTGCAACTCCTGAACTGGACACAAAATCTGTTGAGGCAACTTTCAACACAAATCATCACAAAATTCGAGAATGTACTTGTAATGAACAGTAGCTCACTGTCTGTCTGTTTTCGACCTTTGTAACTTGCAAATTTACATTTTCTGGAAAACAAAAAAGCTGCCTTTGCATTTAACAAGAGAGGTCCATATCACTGGGCCTCCAGGCATGGTGCAGAGATAGGCTGCCATTCTCTCGGAATGTTTAGGCTTCTTGAAAATATACAAATGCATGAAATGAGGTAAAGCAATTGTGCACATAAGCCAATTCTTTATATACATTACAGGGTAAATTACTTATGACTATTTGCAAAATGCTTTGGGACATTCTTTTGCATGAAAGGACTTGTATAAATACAGATATTGCTGCTGCTGTAAAGTACTGATCTCCTTGTTTTTTTTAATTAATCATGGGATGTGGGCGTCGCGTGCAAGGCCAGCATTTATTGCCCATCCCTAATTGCCCTCGAGAAGCTGGTGGTGAGCTGCCTTCTTGAACCACTGTAGTCCATATGGGGCAGGGACACCCACAGTTCTGTTAGAAAGGGAGTTCCAGGATTTTGTCCAAGCGACAGTGAAGGAACAGCGATATAGTTCCAAGTCAGGATGGTGTGTGTCTTGGATGGGAACTTGCAGGTGGTGGTGTTCCCAACCATTTTCTGCCCTTGTCCTTCTAGGTGGTAGAGGTCGCGGGTTTGGAAGGTGCTGTCTAAGGAGCCTTGGTGCGTTGCTGCAGTGTATCTTGAGATGGTACACATTGCTGCCACTGTGCGTCGGTGGTGAAGGGAGTGAATGTTTGTGGACGGGGTGCCAATCAAGCGGGCTGATTTGTCCTGAATGGTGTCGAGCTTCTTGAGTGTTGCTGGAGCTGCACCCAACCAGGCCAAGTGGAGAGTATTCCATCACACTCGTGACTTGTGCCTTGTAGATGGTGGACAGGCTTTAGGGAGTCAGGAGGTGAGTTACTCGCCACAGGATTCCTGGACTCTGACCTGCTCTTGGAGCCACAGTATTTATATGGCTATTCCAGTTCAGTTTCTGGTCAATGGTAACCCCCAGGATGTTGATAGTGAGGATTCAGCGATAGCAATGCCATTGAATGTCAAGGGGAGATGGTTAGATTCTCTCTTGTTGGAGATGGTCATTGCCTGGCACTTACGTGGCGCAAATGTTACTTGCCACTTATCAGCCCAAGCCTGGATACTGTCCAGGCCTTACTGCATTTCTACACGGACTGCTTCAGTATCTGAGGAGTCACGAATGGTGCTGAACATTGTGCAATCATCAGTGAACATCCCCACTTCTGATATGACTAAAGAAAGGTCATTGATGAAACAGCTGAAGATGGTTGAGCCTAGGACACTACCCTGAGGAACTCCTGTAGTGATGTTCTGGAGCTGAGATGATTGACCTCCAACAACCACAATCATCTTGCTTTGCACCAAGTCTGATTCCAACCAGCGGAGAGTTTTCCCCCTGATTCCCATTGACTCCAGTTTTGCTAGGGCTCCTTGATGCCATACTCGGTCAAATATTGCCTTGATGTCAAGGGCAGTCACTGTCACCTCTTGAGTTCAGCTCTTTTGTCCATGTTTGAACCAAGGCTGTAATGAGGTTAGGAGCTCAGTGGCCCTGGCGGAACCCAAACTGAATGTTACTGAGCAGGTTATTGCTTGGCAAGTGCCGCTTGATAGCATTGTCGATGACATCTTCCATCACTTTACTGATGATCGAGAGTAGACTGATGTGGCGGTAATTGTCCGAGTTGGATTTGTCCTGCTTTTAGTGTACAGGATGTGCCTGGGCAATTTTCCTCATTGCCCGGTAGATTCCAGTGTTGTAGCTGTACTGGAACAGCTTGGCTAGGGGTGTGGCAAGTTCTGGAGCACAGGTCTTCAGTACTATTGCCGGAATGTTATCAGGGCCCATAGCCTTTGCAGTATCCAGTGCCTTCAGTCATTTCTTGATTTCACGCGGAGTGAATCGAATTGGCTGAAGACTGGCATCTGTGATGCTGGGGACTTCAGGAAGAGGCCGAGATGGATCATCCACTTGGCACTTCTGGCTGAAAATCACTGCAAATGCTTCAGCCTTATATTTTGCACTGATGTGCTCGGCTTCCCCATCATTGAGGATGGGGATATTTGTGGAGCCACCTTCTCCAGTTAGTTGTTTAATTGTCCACCACCATTCACGACTGGATGTGGCAGGACTGCAGAGCTTAGATCTGCTTAGAAATGTTGGCAACATTTCTGGCATATACCTTCTTTAAAAGGAGCACTCAATTCAAAATTGAGTCATTGGAAATCTTAATTCTTTGTCTACAAATCCACATCAAGATGATGTAAATTGAACTGAAACACATTCTTGGGTTGTTTGGACAAAAATAACACAAGCTTCTTTTGCTTCCTTTCCCCTTCCCAATCCATGCAAGGCAAACACAATTTAATTTATAGAAAGCATCAGCAAGTTATTGGATCTTATCTGGGGTGAAGTCAGGAAGTCCAGATATGATGTGACTGGTGAGTCACATTTGAAAGTTTCTGTTAGACCGCTGAGGCTTTCTTCAATTGACAACTGGGGGAAAAAACCAGAGACAGGATGAGTTCAGTTTGTGGAATGCGTGCTGAAACTCACAGTTGTTGGTTTAACAACCACAAGCTTATGTGCAGATCATTTCTAAGCAGTAATCCTTGCAAAATCTAAAAATACTTAATATTAAACCTAACCACAGAAAATCAACTGCTATCTTGCATAAATCATTCATCAAATCATATTCAGTGTGCACATATGTAAAATGTAACTGCACCTTCATCCACAGCCTAACATGAAGTAATGAAAGCCTCACCTTAAATGTAGTTATTCCATTGATTTATGAATTGTGAGTACTGATGTTTTATGTGCAGATGGATTCTGAGAAATGCCTTGGAGAATGAGTTACAGAGTGTTCCCAAAATGGAAGTCCATAGCAGTTGTAGATGACAGCTAAATATCTGAGTAGGAATGATTTGATATCTGTAGAAAAGATCTGTTTGAAAACTTATGCAGCGGGCAAAGGTTCTCCTGTGCAACCTTGACCTGAAGCAGAACCTCTGTTGCCTGCTTGCCACACGAGCCTGGTTCACCGCCCTCTTTCTTCTCTGGGGCATTAATCAGAACTCCTTTACAAGTTGAAAACTTGTTTAGCATAAAGCAAACAGCAGCAATTTGAGATAGCATTACTGGAATATATTGGAGAGTTCCCCCAGAGATATTTCAATGTTCCTGAAGCATGCCTTCAGAATACCAATGGCTCACTTAATTAGAATCCTGGTGGCATCATAAGTTTCATTATGTCAATCCTCAGCAGGGCTGCTATGGATTCTAACCAAGGTCATCAGCCACTGCTGCAGTTAGAATCATCCAGACATCCACTTTTCAGCTGTAAATTCTGGCAGTATCATAGACTCTCTCAAAATAAAAGAGTTATGTTCCGTTCCTTAGATAGCAAACATTTATGTGCATTATTAGGTTACTATGATCGCATACCAGCTGCACATTTACAGTGAAAGTTGAGAATATTTTGGAAAGCCTTATGGGTGCCATTGATTGCATCTGAGGAAATCCAGTTCACAGCAACTCTGGTGCATTCAATCCACAGGACGAATTATGAACTGGGCAGCTTGGGGAAAGAATGGATCGGTGGACAAGTTATTGGCAGATATTGCAAATGTTCCCTTGAGACATAGATGTTAAGGGATGTGGTGACTTCCATGGACACTGACAATGTGTCACTTCTGATAGCAGTGGGATTCAGGTCCAATTTAGCTCCTCTACAGCCTCAAAGGGAAGTGTGGCCTTCTCATGCAATGCTCATTGCTGAGGATATGAACCCCCGAGTAAGTACCAGCAGGTAGGTTTCAGAAGTTCCTGAACTTCCTACATTGCTCCTCCTCATCAGTGGTGTCAGCCATGGCTCAGTCGTGGCACTCTCACTTCCAGTCAGAAGACTATGGCTTCACGTTCCACTTCAGAAACTTGAGCAGAAAATCTAGGCTGACACTCCAGTGCAGTCCTAAGGGAGTGTTGCACTGTCGGAAATCCCATCTTTTGGATGAAGCATTAAACCAAGGCCCCATCTGCCCTCTCTGGTGAACATAGAAGATCCATGGCATATTATATTGAAGAAGAGCAGTGTTAGCACCGCAGCCTCACTGCTCCAGCGACCAAGGTTCAATTCTGGGTGCTGCCTGTGCGGAGTTTGCAAGTTCTCCCTGTGACCGCGTGGGTTTTTGCCGGGTGCTCCGGTTTCCTCCCACAGCCAAAGACTTGCAGGTTGATAGGTAAATTTGCCATTATAAATTGCCTCTAGTATAGGTAGGTGGTAGGGGAATTGAGGGAAGTTGCGGATGTGGTAGGAATATGGGATTAATGTAGGATTAGTAAAAATGGGTGGTTGATGGTCGGCACAGACTCAGTGGGCCGAAGGGCCTGTTTCAGTGCTGTATCTCTAAATAAATAAATAAATATTCCCTGGTGTCCTGAAACGATTATCTGGTCATTACACTGCTGTTTGTGGGACCTTAAGGTGTACAACATGGCTGACGTGTTTCCCACATTACAGCAGTGACTTTAATTGGCTGTAAAGTGCTTTGGGATGTCCTGAAGTTGTGAAAGGCATTACATAAATGCAAGTTCTTTCTTTATGCAGTCACTCTCCTGGTTTTACTGCTGAACACAATCTTATCCTTTCCAGACATTCTGCCACATGTATCTGTACCTTATGATGGTACCATGACCGGCTTCTGATCCTCCATCTTAACTGGAGATTTAAACGCACTGAACCCGCTGAAAAATATCTGGGCAGTCCTGAACCTTACTTCACATATGCTCGAAAAATTGGACTGCAAGTAGTTTAAACTGAGGAACAGAATTGCTTTGGGTTTCTTATAACAATCACTTTCAATTTGTTTAAGTGATTAAGTCTGGCTATGATAAGTCTCTGCTCATTGGGTAGTTCAAATTTAAAATCAATGCAGGGGTGTCAAAAATGTTGCACGATCAGCTTGGTGTAAAATGGAATTGACACTTCAAAACTGCTCAACTGTCCCAGCATTCACAGCTTGAAAATTCCCTACTGTTTGGTACATGTTGCATTGCTAATGCTGTTTGCATTACTATAATACATGAGAGAACTTGACAAGCAATACACAATTACAGGTACTATGTGGACAATGCTGACAGCTGCCATTTCCTGTGGCTTGCTTTGGGGAAGCTAGAGAGAGTTGAAAAGATATTATTGGAAGGGTTGTTTAATCATTCCTGCTGATTTTTTTTGCTAGAAGAGTTGTCATCTGTCATTCCATTAATCTTTGTGCTTGTGTCTGAAATGCTGCTAATGTGGTTATCTGTTCTTGGCAGTGGGCCAAGGAGTAGAGACAGAATTTTGAATTTCTGCTGATTCAGATTGAGGGAGTACATGATTTTTCTTTAGATTAAGCCATCTCCCATGGTCAGGTGGAAAAATTCTTGTCTACAGCATTACTTTGCCAACGAAGGAAGACTGAAAAAAATGAACTAGATTGTGCATGTGCATCTCCATAGTAGAGGTAACTCAGGCCATACATCGTGGAAAGCAGCGTAAGGAACATTAGGAAGGAGCAGGAAAACTTGATGGAGCTAATGGTTTTACTTTTATTCACCCCAGTGACATGAGCTTACAGTTGATAGACATTCAGGTTTGTAGATGTCACATGGGACAAACTTGAGAGCTGTCAAGGACATCCTGTAATTACATTGTGCATTTGGAAATTAAATATAAAAAATGTTATATTGAATGTTCTAAAGTTGATGTCAAATTGCAGCCTGGCAAATTTATACTGCGATTCTAAATCAAAAGTCAATGGGCTACTGTTTGAAAAGAAAAAAGAAAAAGGATTAAACTACAGAACTGACTGATCAATTTACTCAAATTTCTATAGCTGGTTCTGAAGAAACAGTAGCTATGCCAATCGATTGTGCCTGATATATGGGTGCAAAGTTGGCATAAAAGTTTGGAGATATGTGGGAGTCAGTTAAACTGGACTTCCACCCATTTAGTGCTACCTACAGGTTTGTGGTCAGAATTTATACAGCCACTGGAAGTGTCTGTCATTTGCCATGTTAAAATTAGACCCTAATGAAGTCATTTATGCATCCACACAATTCACTTGATCATCTACCTGCTTGAATACCTAAATAGGTATCCTAGGCTCTGCTAAGGACTGTGTATTTAAAGAAACCTATAAGAAGTTCTATAGCTTCTTGAGCATTTTGAGGCTGTTTTTGAACAATTTTTCTAGGTGTATTTTTTCTTTCGTGCTTTTGCTCGGTTGAAAAGATTGCTTTATGCCAAGTGGTGAGGCATAGCCATGCTTTTGGTGTGCCTGCAATATTATGACAGTGGTTTACCAAATGGGTGGAAGAATAGGTGGAACAATGCAAGGATGACAGAAAGGTTGAGATGCAACAGAGGCAGATTGTGCCCACTTGCCAGTATCCACTTACCTGCATCTACAGAGAACTTGCATTTATATAGCACTTTTAATATTAGTAAAATTGTCCCAAGACAGAGACATACCTATCTGGCAACGAACATGAGGAAATGACTGAATATACTTGAGAACAGCAAAGAACCAGATGTTACATCTGCTGCAAGGACATATGCAGCTAACACTCAGCACCCAGTTGGCACTCATCAGCTACATTCTTAAATTCTCTTTGTCTGCCTTCTCCAGGTAAGCTGCAGTACTGTGCCATGGACTGTACCTTGGACTGTTAATGTCAAGCTCCACAAAGGGGCGGCACAGTGGCGCAGTGGTTAGCACTGCAGCCTCACAGCTCTAGGGACCCGGGTTCGATTCTGGGTACTGCCTGTGTGGAGTTTGCAAGTTCTCCCTGTGTCTGCGTGGGTTTTCTCCGGGTGCTCCGGTTTCCTCCCACAAGCCAAAAGACTTGCAGGTTGGTAGGTAAATTGGCCATTATAAATTGTCACTAGTATAGGTAGGTGGTCGGGAAATGTAGGGACAGGTGGGGATGTTTGGTAGGAATATGGGATTAGTGTAGGATTAGTATAAATGGGTGGTTGATGGTCGGCACAGACTCGGTGGGCCAAAGGGCCTGTTTCAGTGCTGTATCTCTAATCTAATCTAATCATTACCACTTCCTCTTTATCTGCCATCAAACTCGGGCTTTGAGTACTGTACTGCTCAGTTGGCCTCAGACTCGATCTCCTATCTCTACATTTATTGTGCCAGCCATTTTATTTTTATTTAAACAGCTTCTGCAAAGGCTGAAATACATGTATAGAGCCTTTGTAAAGACCACCAATATTTTTGTCATCTGATATAGCCATGAACATTAGCCTGACTCATGTCTGTTTGAAAAATCTATCCCAATGTTGTAAAAAGCATCGACTATGGAACAATTTGTAAACATTAGTGACATTTTCCTTGGCTTGCCTTTTGCTACAGTACTTTTCTTTTGTGTTTATAGGAGAAAAATATAGTTAAGCTCTAGCTGAATGTTGGAGACTGCTACTATTTTTAAAAGAATGCTGTAGGTGGACAATGCAAAGTTAACCAAAGTATTAGCATGTACAAGGCTGTGTTCACTGGTTTCCAACTGCCAGTGAAGTATTTAAAGAAAGAAAAAGAGTTCAGAATTCAGCAGATCTTTTGCATTATTACAAACTTAAAAGTTTAATTGGCTATCATTTGACAGCATGGCTCAAGAGACAGCCAGCCTAACTATGCAAGGATATCTTCCTCACTTGTGAATACCTTACTGGCATCACAGAAAATGTCTATATGAAGTTTTATAATGCACTTGTCCAAAAGTGCTCAGATAAGAATTGCAACCCTCTAAAGTGTGCCATTTCAACCAGCATCATTAACAAGCCCAACGAGAGGGGGCGCAATTCTAGATTTAGTTTTCAGTAATGAAGCTGGGCAAGTAGATGAAGTAACAGTGGGTGACCAGTTTGGAGACAGTGATCATAATGCAGTTAGATGTAGCATTATTATGGAAATGGCCAAAGATAGAACAGGAGTAAAAGTTCTAAATTGGGGGAAGGCAAATTTTACGAAACTGAGAGGTGACCTGGCGAAGGTGGACTGGATACAGATACTGGAAGGAAAAATCAGTGGCAAACCAGTGGGAGGCATTCGAAAGCAAGATACGACAGGCACAGTGTAGGCATGTCCCCACAAAGATAAAGGGTGGTACTGCCAAATCTAGAGCTCCCTTGTTATCTAGAAGCTTACAGGGCAAGTTAAAGCAGAAAAAGAAAGCTTATGATGATCACAAATATCTTAATACTTTAGAAAGCCTAGAGGAGTATAGAAAGTGCAGGGGTGAAGTAAAAAATGAAATTAGAAAAGCAAAGAGAGGACATGAAAAATTATTGGCAGGTAAAATCAAGGAAAACCCAATGATGTTTTATCAGTACATTAAGAGTAAGAGGAAAACTAAGGAAAGGGTAGGGCCTATCAGAGATGTACAGGGGAACGTATGCACGGATGCAGAAAGAAGATGTGGGCAGTGTTCTTAATGCGTTTTCAGTCTCTGTCTTCACCGAGGAGAGGGTTGATGCAGACATTGTAGTTAAAGAGTAGGTGCGAAAATATTAGATACGATAAGCATAATGAGAGAGGCAATGCTTGAGGGTTTGACATCCCTGAAAGTGGATAAATCGCCTGAACCGGATGTTTTGCATCCCAGGCTGTTAAAGGAAGCCAGGGAGGAAATAGCAAATGCACTGAGGATCACCTTCAAACCGTCACTAGATACAGGTGAGGTACCAGATGATTGGAGGTCTGCGAATGTTGTACCATTGATTAAAAAGGATGCGAGGGATAAGCCAGGTAATTATAGGTCAGTCAGTCTGACCTCGGTGATGGTACATTGTTAGAATCTATTCTGAGGGGCAGGATAAACTCTCACTTAGAAAGGCACGGATTAATCAGGGATAGTAAAGGGAAGGTCATGTCTTACTAACTTGATTGAGTTTTTTGAGGAAGTAACAAGGAGGATTGATGAGGGTAGTGCAGTGGATGTGGTTTACATGGATTTTAGTAAGGCATTTGACAAGGTCCCGCATGGCAGACTGGTCAGTAAAATGAACGCCCATGGGATTCAGGGGAAGGTAGCAGGTTGGTTCCAGAATTGGCTCAGTGACAGAAAACAAAGGGTAGTAGTCGACGGATGTTTTTGTGAATGGAAAGCAGTTTCCAGTGGTGTTCCACAGGGTTCAGTGTTGTGACCCTTGCTGTTTGTGGTATATATTAATGATTTGGACTTAAATGTGGAAGGCATGATTGGGAAATTTGCTGATGACACAAAAATTGGCCATGTAGTTAATAGTGAGGAGGAGAGTCGTAGACTCCAGAATGATATCAATGGTTTGGTTGAGTGGGCAGAAAAGTGGCAAATGGAATTCAATCCTGAGGAGTGTGAGGTGATGCATTTGGGGAGGGCAAATAAAGCAAGGGAATATACAATAAACTGGAGGACATTGAGAGGCGTAGAAGAAGTGAAAGACCTTGGAGTGCATGTCCACAGGTCCCTGAAGGTGGCAGGACAGGTAGATAGAGTGGTGAAGAAGGCATATGGATTGCTTTCCTTTATTGGCCGAGGTATAGAATTCAAAAGCAGGGATGTACTGCTGGAACTGTATAACACGCTGGTTCGGCCGCAGCTGGAGTATTGTGTGCAGTTCTGGTCACCACATTACAGGAAGAACATAATTGCTCTGGAGAGAGTGCAGAGGAGATTTACAAGAACGTTGCCAGAGCTTGAGGGTTGCAGCTATATGAATTGAGGAGGTTGAGGGGTGACTTGATTGAGGTATACAAAATTATGAGGGGCCGAGATAGAGTAGACAAAAAGGACCTTTTTCCTCTGGTAGGGAGGTTGGTTACCAAGGGACACAGATTTAAGGTGATTGGTAGAAGGATTAGAGGGGACATGAGGAGAAACTTTGTCACCCAAAGGGTGGTGGGTGTCTGGCATTCACTGCCAGTATCACTGGTGGAGGCAGAAACCCTCAATTCTTTTAAAAGGTACCTGGACATGCACCTAAGGTGCTGTAACCTGTGGGGCTATGGACCAGGTGTTGGAAGGTGGGATTAGTTTGGATGGATAGCTTATTCGGCTGGCGCAGACATGATGGGCTGAATGGCCTCCTTCTGTGCTGTATTTTGTTCTATGTTCTATTTACACAGCACTGGCAAGGTCATATTTATTGCCCATCCTATTTTATTATCTATTTCCAGACTAATGCAAATGAAGCTAAAGGGCAGACATACAGATTTAGAACACAGAGCTTTAATGGAGACTTGCTGTTGCTTCAGCTTACACGTGCTAACTGACTGTGCAGGAGAACTGAATCACATGATATTGCATCACTTCCTGTGATGACATATATATTAGCATAAACATATATTTAAATGATTATATTAAATACACTATTACAATATCCCTTCCCTATAATGACAACCCCATATAACATTAATATGTACATGAATAAGCAACCTTTATGGAATAAGAAATTCAACACTATTTACATAAAACATTCAACTGCAAGGGGTACATTTGGAACACTCCTCTTCAAGTTGTTGTCTACGTTTGGAACCATACTGGTCATCGGCTGACTCGACCAGCCCTTGTGACAATGACATGGCTGTGCTCTCAAACTCTCTGTTCTCTCCTCCTAAAGATTGTGTTTGGGAGGATTGTCCTCAGTTATCAGTGTGCTGCTTGTTGTCTCTTCATCTTCAAAACATATGTGGGTATGCGTAGGAAATGCTGTTTGGTCACTTTGTGCATGGCTAGCAGAGAGTCCCTTGAGGTGAGATCAATTCCTTCGCAGAACCGCACCATTTGGTGTTGTTACCTCATACGAACGTGGTTCTTTGCACACCTTGGACACCTCTGCTGGGATCCATGTTTGTTCTTGGGGTTGAAGGACTCTCACCTCCTGGCCAATTTATCGTGGAAGTAATTCTGCACCTGCATGCACATCACGTGCATCTTTCACCTTATGTTGTTTCTGATGTAACTGGTCTGTGATCAAGGATGACTTGGTGAGATGATAACTTGGTAGTGTGGTTCTCACCAGTTGGCCAAACATAATCTCAGCAGGTGATGGCAATTCGGAGTCTAATGGCATTGCACAAAGATGCAATAATGCAACTCGGATATCTTGCCCGGTTTCTGAACACTTTTTGATCAGCGATTTTACTGTCCTGACCATATGTTCAGCCATCCCATTCAAATGAGATTATTGGGGTGATGATGTGCCCTGGTAGATGGACCATCGCTCACACATATCCTGGAATGGTTTTCTGGTGTATTGTGGGCCGTTGTCAAACACTACTTCTACCGGGGCACCAAAAAGACTAAAGATGGCACTAACAACATTGGCCACTGTTGTACTCGATGTGTCTCAAAGACTCTGCACAATAGGAAATTTGGAGTGAAAGTCAGTCACTAGCAGATCGTCTTCTCTTCCCACAGAGTGCAGATTGGTTGTTATCTTGATCCATGGTCATGATGGTATGTCATGCATTTGGAGAGGCTCTGCTGTGATTCTATTTGTTCCATTTGTATCTTTGAGAATGTGAGATGCAGGATACTCAGTTGATTGACTTGACTAACAATCAAATTCGTGCTAGTTGTCTATTGTTAAGGCTTTTTCATCAGATTCTCTCCCCATGCTGTCAGATTTCATAGGGGAGTCTTGTACCCATTCAATGGTTGTGGACCTGTTTTGACTGTTTTGCTCTTCTCACTGGGTCAGCTCATGGATTCTGACCATGTTAAGTTTGTTGCACACCGGAAACCCTGCTACAGCTGGTCCTGACACATCCACTATGTAGAATATCTGAGGGGACCATGTTGACTCTTTTTACCTGCATGCCAGGTCCAGGGAACCTAGACACTTTATTGTCGAGCCACCGAATGCTGTAAGCTTCTTGCTTGTGAGTTGGACCACAGATTCCATGATTTATGGTACATGTCCTTGAGAATGCGGAAAGGTAGAGTTTTGGCACTTGCACCAGTGTCGATCTTCACTCTCAGTCGATGCTGTCCAGGCATATCGGAGCAGATGATCTGGAGTGTTGCGAAAGCTTCCGTTTTGTTAACGGAATGGGCCTGATTTACTAGGGTGATCGTGTGAAACAGTTGTTTACCTGTAGTGACTTCACCTCGATCCACCTCATCCACTTTGGTCAGGTGTTGCCCCAATTCGTGGATTGGTCTATGGTTTTGGTGATGCCTGGAGGTGTCTCACCTTCCTTGCCTCTGGGTGGCTTACTTCTGCGGTTTGAGCACTGCCCGCTCTGGCTGCTCCCTGCATTCCTGTTGCTGGACCTTCTGCAAAGTTTAGCCCAGTGCCCTCTCAGTACACATGCCTTGCATGTGTCTGCCCATACAGTTGGTGGCAGAGGTTGCAGTTGCTGCCTGGATGCCTTGGATTTTGTACAGACCAGCATTTCAGACCCTAAGGCTTGCAAATACTGTCTCCCTGTGATAATTGCCTCATACCTGCATCCATCCTGCAGCATACTCTCCACGCTGTGTCCCTTCGGCTTTTCGAGGAGGTCTTTCTGGAATGCCTCAATAGAAGTGGAAACGATCACCAACTCGATAATTCGTTCCGAGAGTTCAGCATCAGAGAAGTTGCATTCTCTTGCTTTCTCTTTGCATTGGTTAACGACGTCGTCCAAGCTCTCATTGACTTTCTGTCTATTCCACATGAGTTCCAGTGATGTATGCTGAAATTGACTTTGATTCCAAGCTGACTTTCTAAGTTACCCATAGCTTTGATGGATCAATCTAGTCAGCATCAGATAAACCAAAGGTATTGATTCTGCACAGACCTTGTTTCCTATGACAATCCTGATTTTTATCACCTGTTTCTTTGCATCCACAACTTCATGATTGGGGAAACATAGCTAAATCCTCTGCTTAAATTCACCTGGAATATCAGGTGCTTTCCTGTACATCTCTGGTAATCTGGCTGCCATTTCCTAAGCCTTCTATTCTTTTCCCCTCCTGGGGAGCAAACCTTGCTTTAAAAGTTGCAGCAAGCTGCGATGTCTACAGAGCTGAACAGGAGCCACGCCCTGAGCTGTTGCTCCAGCGTGGGCTTGTGAACTTGCAGGTGACAGAGGCCCTGGCATTGGAGTCAGCTAATGGTGTATGGGTGCGGCAACAACAGAAAGGGATCTGTGCTAAAACACGACACTGCAGTGATCTCTGCAGCTGACACAACTGACAATTTTGTCAGGGCAAAATAGGGAGTGCGCCCAAATCGCCTTCAATCGCTATTCACACCATTGAACTCCTGATGTGAGAGCTGTGATCTAGTTGCAGTGCTTCAGGTAGGGATTCTGGCTTGAAAG
Organism: Heterodontus francisci; assembly: GCF_036365525.1. NCBI lineage: Eukaryota > Metazoa > Chordata > Chondrichthyes > Heterodontiformes > Heterodontidae > Heterodontus > Heterodontus francisci. Next base: position 50,189,107 of record NC_090390.1, read on the forward strand.
GTAATTTACAGTACCTACACCACATGGACTGCAGTGGTTCAGGAAGGCAGCTCACCATCATCTTCTCAAGGGCAATTAGGGATGGGCAATACATGCTGGACTAGCCAGCAACACCCATATCCTGGGAAAGAATTTAAAAAAAAGTTGCTATCGACTCACTACTGCTGCCACCATATTGTATTATCTCTTTCTAGACTAACACATACGAAGCTGAAGGGCAGGCATAAAGGTTTAGAACACAAAGCTTTAAAGGAGAATTGCTGTTGCTTCAGCTTACACGTGCTAACTGACTGTGCAGGAGAACTGAATCACATGATATTGCATCACTCCCTGTGATGACATACAGATTAGCATAAACATATATTTAAATGATTATATTTAACATACTAACAAATACACTACCATAGTACATCCCTTGTTTCCTGAGAAGGTGATGGTACGCTGACTTGAAAAGCTGTTGTGCTGACACTAATACTGTTGCATAAAGAACTGTAGGATTTTGATCCAGTGATAAAGAAGGAGCTATAATGGATGTCAAAGACAGGATTGTTTGCAACATGAAAAAGAAAAAGACTTGTATTTATATAGCGCCTTTCACAACATCAGGATGTCCCAAAGTACTATACAGTCAATGAAGTACCTTTGAAATGTTTTAAATCTTTAATTAATGTATTTACACTTTTGAAGTGTAGTCACTGTTTTAATGTTGGAAATGTGGCAGCCAAATTGCGCACAGCAAGCTCCCACAAACAGCCATGTGAAAATGACTAGTTAATCTGTTTTTGTGATGTTAATTGAGGGTTAAATATTGGCCAGGACACCACCCCTAGGATGAGGGGGTTGTCCTGTGATGTGAGGCTAAGTAAATTGTGCCTGTATTCTCTGTAGTTTAGAAGAATGAGAGGTGATCTCATTGAACCATATAAGATTCTAAAGCAGCTGGATAGGATAGACACAGAGATTATTTCTGCTGGTCAGGGAGTCTAAAACATAGGGGCACAGTCACAGGATAAGGGGCCAATCATTAAGGACTGAGATGCGGAGAAATTACTTCATTCAAAGGATTGTAAATCTTTGGAATTCTCTACCCCAGATGGTTGTGGATGCTCCATTGTTGAATATACTTAAGGCTGGGATTGACTGATTTTTGGTCTCTCAGGGAATCAAGGGATATGGTGAGGAGGCGGGAAAGTGGAGTTGAATCCCAAGATCAGCCATGAGCATGTTGAGTGGCGGAGCAGGCTTAATGGGCCATATGGTCTACTCCTGCTCCTATTTCTTGTGTTCTTGTGCATTCAGAAATAACTCCCCTGCTCTTCTTTGAAATAGTGCCATGGGATCTTTTGGGTCCATCTGAGAGACAAATGGGACCTTGGTTTAATGTCTTATCCAAAAGACAGCAGCTTTGACAGTGCAGCACTCCTTTAGTTGCTAGATTTTTGTGCTCAAGCCCCTGGAGTGGAACTTGGACCCACAACTTTCTGATTCAGAGGTAAGAATGCTACCACTTGCCTGGATGGGACAGCTCCAATAACACTCAAGAAGCTCAAAACATCCAGGCCAAAACAGCCCACTTTATTGGCACCCGATCCACCACTTTCAACATTTACTCCCTCCACCACCAACGCACAGTGGCAGCAGCGTGTCTCCTTCGACAGCACCTTCCAAACCCACAACTTCTGCCACCAAGAAGGACAAAGGCAGCAGATGCATGGGAACACCACCAACTGCAAGTTCCCCTCAAAGCCACACACCTGGCTTGGACCTATATTGTTGTTCCTTCACTGTCACTGGGACAAAATCCTGGAACTCCTTTCCTCACAGCACTGTGAATGTAACTATACCATATGGACTGCAGTAGTGCAAGGCGGCGATTCACCACCACTTTCTCAAGGGCAGTTAGGGAGTGGCAATAAATGCTGGCCTAGCCAGCAACATCCACATCCCGTGAAAGAATAAAACAAAAACTGAGCCACATCTGACACTGCTTGAGGAAAAACATGGGGGGATGGTATTCCCATAATATTGCTGTCCTTCTTGGTCATAGGTGATGTGACACTTGGAGGCGTAGTTCAAAACACCTGATGAATTTTTGGTGCTGCTGCCAATGATGGCCCTCAGTATCTTATGCAACATGATTTTGAGCTAGCTCTTAGTCTATCTCAGGCATGGCAGCACTGCCAAACTAGATGGAGGGTATCCTCACTGTAAAGTTGTGACTTTGCCTTTGCAAGGACTATGTGATGACTACATTAATAGAAATTGTTCCTGTTGTTGAGCTGGTCAAATTATGATCTTAATGTTGCATGAAAACTCAATTTTTGCACCTTGCAAGCCCAACAAAATGTCACCTATTCTCTCCTTCAATGATAGTTATGGACACAATTAACAACATCAAACTCTTGTGACTTCCACAGCACTAGCGTGTTGTTTTCAATGTAAGATTAATTAGGTCTGCAACAAATGATGGAAAGAAAATCACCAGTGGCCTTAATATAATGCCATGAAATTTCAATGGAAATGCTAAACATAGGCCAGATTTTATATGAAGCTCCATCTGTATTTTCCATCGATAACAGAACACCGAAAAGTTGCACGGAAGTGTTATTTGCCAATCATAAATGAACATCACAGCTGTAACGCCTCTTCGAAAAGCAATTCTTTCAGCTATTTTTGGGGTAGCCACATCTCTTCTCTCCCTCACACCAAACTGTGCCCCGGATGTAATATTTCTCCTAGTTTAGAAAATATTGGTAAGACTTCAAATGTTGTAAAAAAGCAAGAAGCACAAGCACAACTGCAACAAAAAATGACACAAGTGGCAGATTACTTGGCAGATTACTCCTTCAGAGCCAGTTTTCTATTTTTAATGGTGATTGATTTTTCCTGTGTGACAACACATCAATAATGTTTTCAGTCTGTCTCTACAGTGCTGTTATCAGTCAACAGAATATTAAATTTTGCAAAAATCGACTACCAAGGTCACCTCAGGTTTTAATTTAGGACATCTGCTCAGATATACTTCTAACCATCCCCTCCCACTTCCCCACCTCAGAGCCTGTGCAGCCTAGTTTCTCAGCTATCATTGAGGATTTATTTATTTAGTATACCACACACATCCAGGGTTTGACCAACATTCAAAGCAAGATATAGTAGATATACAAAGTAGAACAGTTATTGGCAACCAGGCAATTATACATTTTGTAATGACTGCATTACAGAATAAAGGGAAATGTTGATGTATTCTTGATTAAATCAAGGAGTAATGCATTAATTATGTTTTCTATAAGAGCCTTTATCAGAGGAAGAGAGAATTATTGATGCAATTTAGAAAAATAGCTGTTTTATATTTAGAACAGTAGTCATTCAAAACATTTAAAGCATTCAGTCAGAGATATACATCATCAAGACTCCAGTGGATAATGACTACAGATGTTAGTTCTTCATCTTAATGAGTAAGTTTAACAGATAAAGCATTTTCAAGGCCAGGAATGGAATCATTAATCTGTGCTCAAGTATGCATTGTGCAATTGTAAGTACCAATTGCAAAAACTATTTACTCAAAACAGAAATTACCTTCATTTACACTTAAAATTCTTCCAGAGGAGGAAATAACTTCTAATACAATATGCTACAAAATATTGTTTCCACTTCATTCCTTCATATTTATGTTACTTATACAAATTATGATAATTTCAGAAATTAGAAGGGACGCATTTTCCTTTGTGCATTAGTTTTACTGAGAAAGTAGAAATGAGTAAATAGAGACATGTCATGTTTTGGGATTTTTTGACCATTTTCCCGCCAAAAATATCTAGAAAAAAGTGTTACTTTTAAATGTTGGGTTTTTAAACTCAAAATTTCTTTACATAAGTTTAGGGAGAAAAACACCCAATGAATGGTGAATATGCTAATGGTAGTTGTATTTCCCAAAGACTAATGTTACGACGCGGTGAGAAAGGTACCCCCTTAGTGAATCCTTGTTCACCACTTTCCACTTAAAAGGCAAAGAAACCAGCACAAACAGGCTTTCTTAGGTTTAAAGAAGAAAAGTTAAAATTTATTAAACTTAAATTTAAACTCTAATTCGGTGAACGCCTATGGATACACGCTGCACCCACGCTAGCATGCAAATGTGATCCACACATGCAAACAGAAACAGAAAAGAGCAGAAAAAAAATAAAGTGGAAAAGTTTGAGGCAATTTCTGAAGAGGTTTTGTGACAGTTCTTCGGGTTCATTGTAGAGTCCTTGATTGTAGGTAGATCTTGCTTTTCATTGGGGCCCAGTATTCTTCTTAAACCTTGTTCATTATAGGAGACTTTTCTCTCTTGGGGTTCATGTGTCTTCAGTGGATTCAGAGGCTTGTGAGAAAGAGATGGGAGCAGACAGGAGAGATCTTCTCAGACCAGGAGCAAACACACTCTCAGTTCAAACTGTTTGTACAATTCAGAAAACTCCAGGCTGCCAGGCAGGTTAGTCATGTGACTAACTGGTCTGACCATGTCTTGGATTGTATCACCTTAGCAGTCTCTGGAATGCTGCTCTTACACACAATACCTGGTGATCAAGGTCCATTGTGGGTTGAATGTGTCAGAGAATGGTCCTTTGTCCTTCCAATCACCATCCGTTAATATGCAAATGTCTTTTCCAGCCACAGCTGATCTGTTTAACAAGTCCTTTCTTCACTCCAGTAACAGTTTGAAATCAATGTTCATGACAAAATTAATGTGCCTCATTCTTGGTAGGTGGGGGCCTAGCAAGACACTAAACAATAAACAATTTGCTCGCTTGCTTTGATTTGGATAAACAACTTCACTCCCACTGTGTTGGGAAGTGCCTTATCCCAGGTACTCGGCAGGGGCTTTTAGTTGTGTAGAGGGACAGAGGCTAGAGGCTGCCAGTCATTTAAAAACAAGTACAATGCTGCAAAGACAGTCGTATCCAGCAAAGGCTGTGACATCAGATTTTAAACACATACCGTAAGAATAGTTGGATCCAGAAAGCGATGAGGGAAAGCTATAGTCAGACTCAGAAAGTAGCAGATTAGTAGAATGAGGTACAAGATCGGTAGGATACTATTTAAAAAACTATTTATTAAGTTGCATTTGACTTCCAAGTATTACTCTGAATGAAAAGGGGGTTCGAAATTACAGAAAAAGACAATTACCTGAATTTTGCCTTAATGGCAGTGAGACGATCAACATTCCCCACTATTATGGAGTAAATTGGACAGCAATTTCTATTGACCGCACATGGACAGTAAAACACGGAAATCAGGAAGTTGCTGATCGATTTGCGCTGCTCCTCCACATGCTGTGCTGTAACAGTACCTCACCGAGAGACCTGGCATTCAAACACATGAATGGCAGGAAACTGCGATACTAATCCACTAAATACACAAGATTAAGTAAGGACTTGCCCACTCAAGTGTACATAAATTTTTAATGGTGTGGAAAATATTTATTACCATCAAACCACCTCTGGCACTGAAAATATACTTTTACAGGTGAAAAGTCTAATTCTTTCAGGTTTTAAATTTTAAAAAAAGAAAAATTAAAATGAAATATTTTTAGTTTTTCTTTCTGTCTCTTATCTCTCTCTCTCTCTAATTCCACCTTTTCCCCTCTCTATTTCTCTTTCTGTACATGATTTTATATAGAATTGAACATTCAAACTTACCCATCTTGGTTTAGACTCTGCAGGCTAATAATTTGTCTGTGCTGTTAATTAAGCATGAAGGCGGGGGGCAGGGGGATGGTGGGGGGGGGGGGGGGCGGGGGATTGGGGGGGGTCGCAATGTACGCAACTTTGATGCTGCCACCTAATTTCCATTATTGTAGCATAGGGCTGAGCCACTTTCACACTACAGGCTGCTTCTGCATTCAGCAAGGGGCCAAACAGCATTGTGCTTATAGCACGTGGCGCAGACGGCCTTCTGCTCTTAAAGGCAGTCTGTCCTTCTTAAAGGGAAGCTGCACTGAATGACAGAAGGCTGCTGTTGAACACTATTGCTGCAATTCTAAACAAGAAAAATGGAATACCAGGATGGTGGGCTCAAGGGTCATGGATGCATTGCCGGTGGCCTCAGTGGTGGAGCTGGACAGGAGGAAAGACACCCTGGTTCCGCAGGGGCCAGGATGCCCTCAAGAACAACCCTCAGAAGGGACTGGGAACAAGTGGAAGGGAGGTCAATTCCTGCCAGCTGGACCTGAGGACCTGGCAGCAGAGCGACAATAAATTTAATTACCTCACATAGGTGGTCAAGGTCAGTGAATACATCTTCTCATAACATCTCCTACCCACCACAAAACCAGCCTCTCACACTGCTCAATGCATCACACCCCCATCACTCACCCAGCACCACCACCTGGCACTTAGGACTCAAGCCTAACATCCAGATACTTCACTTCACTCTCACACACCTATCAATGCTGCCAGTCTCATACCCACCTCTTGTTTCCTCCATACTTTTTTATTCATTCATGGGACAAGGGCGTTGCTGGCTAGGCCAGCATTTATTGCCCATCCCTAATTGCCCTTGAAAAGGTCGTGGTGAACTGCCGTCTTAAACCACTGCAGTCCATGTGGGATAGGTACACCCACAGTGCTGTTAAGAAGGGAGTTCCAGGATTTTGACCCAGCGACAGTGACGTAACAGCAATATAGCTCCAAGTCAGGATGGTGTGTGGCTTGGAGGGGAACTTGCATGTGGCGGTGTTCCCAACCATTTGCTGTCCTTGTCCTTCGAGGTAGTAGAGGTCGCAGGATTGGAAGGTGCTGCCTAAGGAGCCTTGGTGGTTGCTGCAGTGCATCTTGTATATGGTACACACTGCTGCCACTGTGCGTTGGTGGTGGAGGGAGTGAATGTTTGTGAATGGGGTGCCAATCAAGTGGCCTGCTTTGTCCAGGATGGTGTTGAGCTTCTTGAGTGTTGTTGGAGCTGCACCCATCCAGGCAAGTGGAGAGTATTCCATCACACTCCTGACTTGTGCCTTATAGATGGTGGACAGGCTTTGGCGAGTCAGGAGGTGAGTTATTCGCCGCAGGATTCCTAGCCTCTGACCTGCTCTTGTAGCCATGGTAAATATATGGCTACTCCAGTTCAGTTTCTGGTCAATGGTAACCCACAGGATGTTGATAGTGGGGAATTCAGCGATCGTAGTGCCATTGCATGTCAAGGGGAGATGGTTAGATTCTCTCTTGTTGGAGATGGTCATTGCCTGGCACTTACGTGGCACGAATGTTACTTGCCACTTATCAGCCCAAGCCTGGATATTGTCTGGGTCTTGCTGCATTTCTACACACACTGCTTCAGTATCTGAGGAGTTGCGAATGGTGAACATTGTGCAATCATCAGCTAACATCCCCACTACTGACCTTATGATTGAAGAAAGATCATTGATGAAGCAGCTGAAGATGGTTGGGCCTAGGACACTACCCTGAGGAACTCCTGCAGTGATGTCCTGGAGCTCAGATGATTGACCTCCAACAACCACAACCATCTTCCTTTGCGCTGGGTATGATTCCAGCCAGTGGAGAGTTTTCACCCTGATTCCCATTGACTCCAGTTTTGCTAGGGCTCCTTGATGCCATACTCGGTCAAATGCTGTCTTGATGTCAAGTGCAGTCACTCTCACCTCATCTCTTGTGTTCAGCTCTTTTGTCCATGTTTGAACCAAGGCTGTAATGAGGTCAGGAGCTCAGTGGCCCTGGCGGAACCCAAACTGTGCATCACTGAGCAGATTATTGCTAAGCAAGTGCCGCTTGATAGCACCGTTGTCGACACCTTCCATTACTTTACTGATGATCAAGAGTAGACTGATGGGGTGGTAATTGGCCGGGTTGGATTTGTCATGCTTTTTGTGTACAGGACGTACCTGGGCAATTTTCCACATTGCCGGTTAGATACCAGGGTTGTAGCTGTACTGGAACCACTTGGCTAGGGGCGCGGCAAATTCTGGAGCACAGGTCTTCAGTACTATTGCCAGAATGGTGTCAGGGCCCATAGCCTTTGCAGTATCCAGTGCCTTCAGTCGTTTCTTGATATCACACAGAGTGAATCGAATTGGCTGAAGACTGGCATCTGTGATGCTGGGGAGTTCAGGAGGAGGCCGAGATGGATCATCAACATTCGTATACATCCAGCTATGGTACGCACATCACTCAAACACAGTGCAACACTATCACTGACATTCTTCTTTCTCTCTTACAGGACAAGACAGCACAAAACAGAGTAGAGCCGGCAGGGGACAAGGACAACTGCATCTCCTGAGTCCTACAGAGGAGATGACTCTCAGAACATTGGGCCAGCTGTGACAGAGGCTGTGTCATCTGGTGTTGCTGAACAACATTGAGATTGATTGTATGTTCCTGTCTCATGCCACTTTTCAACTCCCACCTCACCCTCATCCTGCTATCTGGCATGATGAGCAAGCTTCTGATGGTGTGATCATGGCCCTCTTGCTTTTCACCCAACACCCCCTCACCCAAACCACACCCTTCCCATTTTCTGCTTTCAGACACTGAAGAACTGCCACCTGCCCAGCTACAGAAACCCCAGGAGGAGGAGGGAGCAAGACCACAGCACCAATGAGCACTGCTAAGAGGCCCCAGCAACTGATCTGACACTCACAGATACTAGCACTGCATGTACCTTGGAGGCTGGTATAGAATTGAGATCTGCATGTGGTAAGTCACCAGACAGAGTGCGCTGCAGCCAAGCTAGTGGTAAAGGATAGAAAAGCAAAATACTGTGGATGCTGGAAATCTTACCAATGAAACTTCCATTTTCTCAGTTCTCATGAAAGGTCCTCGGCCTGAAACAATAACTCTGTTTCTCTCTCCAAAGATGCTCTCTGGCCTGCTGAGTATTTCCAGCATTTTCTGTTTTTATTTTGGGGAAAAGAATAGTTTGTTTGCGAGCTCACTGGAAGGCAAGGTTGCAGACTTGCAGACCAGTCCTGCTACAGAGGACTCAGATGAGGACCCCAATGAGGAAACAGAGTAGAAGATTGATGGGCATTCACAACGAGATGCTGGGTGCATTGGCTGGCCTACCAGACAGCCTCCTGTCACTGTCAAGGAGCACAAGGAGTCCACGGCTTCAAGTTAACGGAGGACATTGTACAGGGCTTCCCCTCTCTGCAGCCTCTGCTCTATCTCCCTGTTGTGTTGCAGACCCAGAGGCATGGCAACTGCAGCCCCCAGACCTCGTACAGCCTTCGCATGGACAGGTCACCAAATCCCCTGCCCTCCCTGTAAGGATGCAGCAAATCCAGGAACTCAATAACATCAGCTCTAACAAAACTCCACAGCACTTCCAGACACTTTGCAATCACAGATGTTCTTAAAAATAACCTTACATGTAAGTTTGGTGCCTGGCCCTTTATACAATACCAGTGCTGGGCCCCTCTTGCAGCTGAATGCCTGATCCTTGGTAAGTGATGTACAAATTCACACAATGGATACGTGTTTCAAATTTGGGTCGTTCACATCACATCATCCAGAAGGGCTGTGTGCCATCAGGATAGCACCAGTTCAGCAGACGCCCTTCTCAACAACAACTTGTATTTATATAGTAACCTTTAATGCAATAAAAAGTTCCAAGGCACTTCACAAAAGCATTATAAAGCGAATATGGCACAAAGATACGAAAGGGAGCTATTAGATCAGATGACCAAAAGCTTGGTCAAAGAGGTAGGTTTTAAGAAGTGTCTTAAAGGAGGAGAAGTGAGGTAGAGAGGCAGAAAGGTGTAGGGAGGGTATTCCTGAGCTTGGGGCCTAGGCAACTGAAGGCCACCAAAGGTGCAGTGATTAAAATCAGGGATGCACAAGAGGCCAGAATTAGGGAGCGCAGATATCTTGGAGGGTCCTGGGGCTGGAGGAGGTGACAGAGATAGGGAGGGGCGAGGCCATGGAGGGATTTGAAAACAAGGATGAGAAATCTCAGATGGCACACCATGTCAGAAGTGCCTGTTGACACAGCATATACCTCACGGAGGGAGATTGGTTCCTGTACGGAGATGAAATTCACACCTGCGTGCCTCAGTAAGGAATCTTCAATCGATTGGTTGAGGAAACACACAGTTGTGTGCCCTATTCACGTAGGTCCAAGATTCCCTATAGAGGACCATAAGCTGCTGCTCAAACATCCTTAGAAAGTCTGTGGGCAGCTGCAAGCGTAATGAACAGCAGTTGCCTTTCATTGACCAGTGACTGCAAAGTCCAGGCCATTGTTTTTTGATCATTAAAGGCCAATCAAAAACAACTCATGGAAATTGCTGGGGGTGGGTGGTGGGAGGAAGGAAAATGGGTATTTCACTTCAACGGAGACCTGCTGTTGCTCAACTTAAATGACTGGGAAAATTGGCTTAGTGGCAGGAGGCAGAGGGTGATGGTCGAGGGTTGCTTTTGCGATTGGAAGCCTGTGACCAGTGGTGTATCACAGGGATCGGTGCTGGAACCCTTGCCATTTGTAGTGTACATTAATGATTTAGATGTGAATATAGGAGTTATGATCAGTAAGGTCGCTGATGACATGAAAATTGGTGGTGTTGTAAATAGTGAGGAGAAAAGCCTGGCCTTAGATTACAGGATGATATAGATGGGCTGGTAAGATGGGTGGAGCAGTAGCAAATGGAATTTAAATGTGAGAAGTGTGAAGTGATGCATTTTGGGAGGACTAACAAGACAAGCGAATATACAATGGATAGTAGGACCCTAGGAAGTACAGAGGGTCAGAGGGACCTTGGTGTGCTTGTCCATAGATCACTGAAGGCAGCAGCACAGGTAGATAAGGTGGTTAGGAAGGCATATGGGATACTTGCCTTTATTAGTCGCGGCATAGCATATAAGAGCATGGAGGTTGTGATGGAGCAGTATAAAATGCCAGTTAGGCCACAGCTGGAGTACTGTATAGTTCTGGTCACCACACTATAGGAAGGATGTGATTGCACTGGCGAGGGTGCAGAGGAGATTCACCAAGATGTTGCCTGGGCTAGAGCATTTCCGCTATGAAGAGAGACTGGATAGACTAGGGTTGTTTTCCTTAGAGCAGAGAAGGCTGAGGGGGGACCTGATTGAGGTTTTCAAAATTATGAGGGACATTGATAGGATGGATAGGAAGAAACTTTTTTCCCTTAGCAGAGGGGTCAATAACTAATAACACAGATTTAAGGTAAGGGGCAGGAGGTTTAGAGGGGATTTGAGGAAAAGCTTTTTCACCCAGAGGGTGGTTGGAATCTGGAACACACTGCCTGAAGGGGTGGTTGAGGCAGGAACCCTCACAACATTTAGGAAGTATTTAGATGAGCATTTGAAATGCCATAGCTTACAAGGCTGAAAATGGGATTAGAATAGATAGGTGCTTGATGGCCGGCACAGACATGATGGGCCGAAGGGGCTGTTTCTCTGCTGTATAACTCTGTGACTCTAATTTGAAGAATCATCACAGCTTTAAGAGAGCATATTCATAAAAATTAAATGTCCATGTTTGTATAGCATAACATCTTTGCAATGGTTGACACAAGAAAACACAATTATTTTCTCCTGCATTAGGTCTCTTGGGTATGTAACTGTTCTGATCACACACACACACTAAAGAACACAGAACATACAACCTCATTGGTTTATCTCTTATCCTGTACTCCAATCAAAAAGATTGAGTTTATACTGTGTGTGAAATTCTATATTTATAACTGCATAGTTCATATGTCAAAACATATTCTGGAGAGCAGTGATTAAACTGTTTTCTAAATTTCACTAACAATGTACTGCTACACGTGGATTCAATGTTGCATATAGTGACGTAAAAAGAGTCACATTTTATTGTACTTTAACAAACTCTCCGACTAAACTATAGCAATGGCATGACTTCACACACAGCCACCACATCTCAGATAATACTGAGTGCTCTACTCACAATATTCTGTTCATCGGCATCAATAGACAGAAAATCACAGACAGCTCATCCATAATCATCAAATATGCATCAGTTACACCAATTTTGCAGCACCTCACAAAACTTACCTGCCTAGATTTTTTTTTAAATTTCTCTTTCACCATCACTATTTAGGCTTTTTGTTAGTTAGTGTTCCAGAAACCGTATACTTCATTTTAATTATTTGTCTCAGTCAGTGTAAAATACTACCTCTGACACATCAGGACTCTAAGTGCAAGTACAATCACAAATCAGCAGCTCAGGAAGGAAGTGAAATAGGGAGGGTATCCCTATTTCCATCAGTTTGCAGTAGATGTATGCCAGCACTGATGAAGCATTAACAAAATATATATAGAGAGAGCTCCCAAAGCCAAGGATTTGAACTAGCTACATGCAAATGTAATAAAATATATGACTGCTCTAAACCGGCAGTGTAAATTCAGAGTTAAGGTTCAATCTGACTAGATGTAAGGTGGATTGAGACTTCACAGAGGGACAATCTCACAGTGTGTCAGTTTGACATGACAGAGTGTAAATCCAATGTGGTGTGAAACCTGGGGCTGGATTTTATTCCCAGCCCGACATCAGGTTCCATGGCAAAGGGGTGGATGCTGGAGAATCGGAGCGGCAGCGGCCGCCATGGAACCTGACACCAAGATTGCCAGGCCCGATCTTCCTGGTGGCTGGGAAGCTCCACGGCAGTCCCTCCTCCACTCTGCGACAGGACCCTGCTTTCCAAATGCTAATTAGATATTTGGATTAATTTAAATGTAACCAGCAGCAATGTTACCTTCAGTTCCCGATCTTCAGCGTGACGTACGGCACTCACTTTCCCATCCAGAGAAAGCTGGTGCCACCGACGCAGGGGAAGGGGTCAACTCTGCACTATGTAGTGTCTGGTGGTGGGGGGGGGAAGAGGGTCAACTCTGCACTATGTAGTGTCTGGTGGTGGGGGGGGGAAGAGGGTCAACTCTGCACTATGTAGTGTCTGGTGGTGGGGGGGGAAGAGGGTCAACTCTGCACTATGTATGTCTGGTGGTGGGGGGGGGAAGGGGTCACTCTGCACGATGTAGTGTCTGGTGGTGGGGGGGAAGGGGTCAACTCTGCACTATGTAGTGTCTGGTGGTGGTGGGGGGAAAGGGGTCAACTCTGCACCATGTAGTGTCTAGTGGTGGGGGGGGGGGGGGGGAAGGGGTCAACTCTGCACTATGTAGTGCTGTTTGCAAGGCTGGCAGCCTTTTAATAATTGAGCCAGCACCTGTTCCTTCATCAGGTGGCACCACGAATGGTGTCACCGAGGCCACCCCTGCCATGTGATTGGGGGTACGATCACCATACATATGCTAAGTGCCTGCCGATTTAAAAAGTCATTAAAAGTGATTTAAAAAGTC